>NC_056668.1:129035930-129341385 GCF_018350195.1 Panthera tigris | reverse complement strand
TATATGTGCCCTTATGTTTATTGCAGCATTATTTACAATAGCCAAGATATGGAAGCATCCCAAGTGTCCATAGATGAATGGAGATAGATGAATGGAAAAAGATGAATGGAGAAAGATGTGGTATATATACCTAATGAAATATTACTGAGCAATAAAAAGAATAAGATCTTGCTATTTGTGACACCATGGATGAACCTAGAGGATATTATGTTAAGTGAACTAAGTCAGACGAAAAAGACAAATATGATATGATTTCACTTATATGTAGAATCTAAAAAAATAAAGCAAACAAAAAAAAAAACAAAACAAAAAAGCAGGAACAAACTCATTAATAAGAGAACAGACTGATGGTTGCCAAAGGGAGGGGGATAAGAGGATGGGCAAAATGGGTGAAGGGGAAAGTAAACACGGGCTCCCAGTTATGAAATGAGAAAAGTCACAGGGATGAAAGCCACAGCATAGAGAATATAGTCAGTGATATTGTAATAGCATTGTATGGTGACAGATGGTAGCTACACTTGTGGTGAGCGTAGCATAACATATAGAGTTGTTGAATCACTCTGTTATACACCTAAAATTAATGTGACATTGTCCATCAACTAAACTTCATTAAATTTTTCAATTAAATAAAATAAAAATAGCCAACCTGCCAATCATTTGGCTAGTACACCAAATATAAGGTTATTGGGAGGATAAGGAGAATAATTTCATTTATAAATGTGGTGGCTTGTATGACATCAACTGAGCTAAGCTGGAACTACATCTCCCAGAAGTCCTTTCTCTGCATGGTTCTGAGTTAGGGTTACACCCACAAGAGAGTGTGCAGGAGATGGGAAGGTGGGAAAGTGTTTACACTGAGATAGAGGGAGCTGGGGCACGTGCCGTTGTTGTCCACTCACACTCACTGATTTCTAGGCCCAATTTGTTGGCTTTGGACACACCCAGGCTCACAGTCCTGTCCATTTCTGGCTGGATCTGCTCCTTAGCTTCTCTGAATCCTGGGCCACGTTCATGAGCAGCTTTGGGGTGAAATGTGCCAGCAGGTCACCCACATCATTGAAGTTGGAGGTTTGGAGGCATTGAGAGACTGATGTGTGGGTTCCAGTTTATCTTTATGGGTTCCAGTTTGCCCTTTCTCTCCCCCATTTCATGTCCATCTTCCCTTGCAGACTGTTGGCCTCACTGGCCTCAGGCCCAGCACCAGACCCAGACTAACCAGACTTATGTATACTACTCAACCAGCTCCCACAATTGCATAAGGTCTTATATCTATAATAAATTCTTTATATCACATATATGCTTCTGCTTCACTGATTCAACCTAACTAATTTATGGAGGAAAGAAGTCAGCAAATGACATGTGGAAGCTGAAATTCTTTGGTCCAAATTGTTCTCTATAATGGCATTCCCTTGGATGGCTGAAGAGAAAGGTGGTGGCATCCAGATTTAAATATGCCATTTTCTTTTTTTTTTTTTTTTAATTTTATTTTTTTAATTTTTTTTTATTTTTTAATATATGAAATTTACTGTCAAATTGGTTTCCATACAACACCCAGTGCTCATCCCAAAAGGTGCCCTCCTCAATACCCATCACCCACCCTGCCCTCCCTCCCACCCCCCATCAACCCTCAGTTTGTTCTCAGTTTTTAACAGTCTCTTATGCTTTGGCTCTCTCCCACTCTAACCTCTTTTTTTTTTTTTTCCTTCCCCTCCCCCATGGGTTTCTGTTACGTTTCTCAGGATCCATTTTCTTGTGAACCTCACTGTGAGCAGCACCCAGAACAGCTTCCAGCCTTCCTTGAGCTCTCTCTTCATAGTTGTACCCTTACCCTTACCTGTTGGTTCTTGTCTGTTTAGAGTCACTTTATATCTGAAATCAGACCTGTGTATATCAAATTATAATTGCTTGCTACAAATATACAGTTTCTTCATTTCTCATTAAGCTTTATCTAGCAATAATTCTGAAAACTTCAGACCCAAGAATCTCTCCTTTATGGGATGGAGAAGAACACTAGCTACAAGTCAAAACCAGCTCTGTTCAATCAGACCTTTGGGCAAGCGCCTGAATCTCTTTGGATCCCCCAACCTTCCCCTGCAGAGAGAAAGAACTGGAACTGATCTCTCAATACCCTTCCATCTTCAAACATTCCATTCAAAATACATCTTCTAAATAACACTCTATATACACTAAGAGAAGTTTCATCTTTAAAGGAGCTGGAAGTAAATATTTCCAGATGCAAATATTTAGACTTTTGTACATTTTCAAAAATATGTCAAACCACAGACACAACTATATAGACGCATATTTCAGAATGAAACACAGTAAATTTAATATTCAATCACTGTTACCAAGTTTATTTTTTTAAATTTATCTGCTGTTTAATTTACATCCAAGTTAGTTAGCATATAGTGCAACAATGATTTCAGGAGTAGCTTCCTTAATGCCCCTTACCCATTTAGACCATCCTCCTCCCACAACCCTTCCAGCAACCATCTGTTTGTTCTCCATATTTAACAGTATTTTATGTTTTGTCCCCCTCCCTGTTTTTATATTACTTTTGTTTCCCTTCCCTTATGTTCATCTGTTTTGAATCTTAAAGTCCTCATATGAGTGAAGTCATATGATATTTGTCTTTCTCTAACTAATTTCACTTAGCATAATACCCTTCAGTTCCATCCATGTAGTTGCAAGCGGCAAGATTTCATTCTTCTTGATTGCCGAGTAATACTCCATTATATATATATATATATACATATATATATATATATATGTATATATATATATGTGTGTATATATATGTGTGTGTATATATATATACATATATATATACATATGTGTATATATATATGTATATATATATATATACATATATATATATGTATACCACATCTTTATCCATTCATCCATCGATGGACATATGGACATTTGGGCTCTTTCCATACTTTGGCTATTGTCAATAGCACTGCTATAAACATTGGGTGCATGTGCCTCCTCAAAACAGCATACCTGTATCCCTTGGATAAATACCTAGTAGTGCAATTGCTGGGTTATAGGGTAGTTCTATTTTTAATTTTTTGAGGAACCTCCATACTGTTTTCCAGAGTGGCTGCACCAGTTTGCATTCCCACCAGCAGTGCAAAAGAGATCTTCTTTCTCCACATCCTTACCAACATCTGTTGCTGCCTGAGTTGTTCATTTTAGCCATTCTAACAGGTGTAAGGTGGTATCTCATTGTGGTTTTGATTTGTATTCCCCTGATGATGAGTGATGTGGAGCATTTTTTCATGTGTCGGTTGGCCATCTGGATGTCTTCTTTGGAGAAGTGTCTATTCATGTCTTTTGCCCATTTCTTCACTGGATTCTTTGTGTTTTGGGTGTTGGGCTTGATAAGTTCTTTATAGATTTTGGATACTGACCCTTTATCTGACATGTCATTTGCAAATATCTTCTTCCATTCCATTGGTTGCCTTTTAGTTTTGCTGACTGTTTCCTTCACTGTGCAGAAGTTTTTATTTTGATGGGATCCCAATAGTTCCACTTTTGCTTTTGTTTCCTTTGCCTCTGGAGACGTGCTGAGTAAGATGTTGCTGCGGCAAAGGTCAGAGAGGTTTTTGCTTGCTTTCTCCTCTAGGATTTTGATGGCTTCCTGTCTCATGTTTAGGTCTTTCATCTTTGTTGAGTTTATTTTTCAGTATGGTGTAAGAAAGTGGTCCAGGTTCATTTTTCTGCACATTGTTATCCAGTTTTAGCAGTACTACTTGCAGAAGAGACTGTATTCCTTCCATTGTATGTTCTTTCCTGCTTTGTCAAAGATTAGTTGGCCATATGTTTGTGGGTCCATTTCTGGGTTCTCTATTCTGTTCCACTGATCTGTGTCTGTTTCTGTGCCAGTACTGTCTTGATGATTACAGCTTTGTAATGTCTTGAAGTCCAGGAGTGTGCTGCCTCCAGCTTCAGTTTTATTTTTCAAGTTTGCTTTGGATATTCAGGATCTTTTCTGGTTCTATACAAATTTTAGGATTGTTTGTTCTAACTCTGTGAAGAATGCTGGTGTTATTTTGATATGTATTGCATTGAATATGTAGATTGCTTTGGGTAGTATTGACATTTTAACCATGTTTGTTCTTCCAATCTAAGAGCATGGAATATTTTTCCATTTTTGGGGTGTGTCTTCTTCAATTTCTTTCATAAGCTTTCTGTAGTATTCAGTATATAGATTTTTCACCTCTTTAGTTAGGTTTATTCCTAGGTATTTTATGGGTTTGGTGCAATTGTAAATGGGATAGATTCCTTGATTTCTCTTTCTGTTACTTTATTATTGGTGTATAAGGAACGCATTAATTTTATATCCTGCAACTTTGTTGAATTCATGGATCAGTTCTAGCAGTTTTTTGGTGGAGTCTTTTGGGTTTTCCATATAAAATATCATGTCATCTGCAAAGAGTGAACGTTTGACCTCCTCCTGGCTGATTTGGATGCCTTTTATTCCTTTATGTTGTCTGATTGGTGAAGCTAAGACTTCCAATACTATGTTGAATAACCATGGCCAGAGTAGACATCCCTGACTGTAGAGGGAAAGCACTCAGTTTTTCCCCATTGAGGATGATATTAGCAGTGGGTCTTTTCATATATGGCTTTTATGATCTTGAGGTATGATCCTCTATCCCCACTTTCTTGAGGGTTTTTATCAAGAAACAATGTTGTATTTTGTCAAATTCTTTCTCTGTATCTATTGAGAGGATCATGTGGTTCTTGTCCTTTCTTTTATTGATGTGATATATCACATTAATTGTTTTGCGGATATTGAACCTGCATCCCAGGTATAAATCCCACTTGGTCGTGGTGAATAATTCTTTTAATGTATTGTTGGATCCACTTGGCTAGTATCTTGTTGAGAATTTTTGCATCCATGTTCATCAGAGAAATTTGTCTATAGTTCTTTTTAGTGAGGTCTTTGTCTGGTTTTGGAATCAAAGTAATGCTGGCTTCATAGAAAGAGTTTGGAAGTTTTCCTTCCATTTCCATTTTTTGGAACAGCTTCAAGAGATTAGGTGTCAACTCTTCTTTAAATATTTGGTAGAATTCCTCTGTAAAGCCATCTGGCCCTGAACTCTTGTGGGTTTTTTTTGTTTTTGGGGGGTTTGGGGGGGGAGACTTTGATTACTAATTCAATTTCTTTACTGGTTATGGGTCTGTTCCAAATTTCTATTTCTTTCTGTTTCAGTTTTGGTAGTTTATATGTTTCTAGGAATTTGTCCATTTCTTACACATTGTCCATGTTATAGAAGTATAATTGCTCATAATTTTCTCTTATTATTGTTTGTATTTCTTCTGTTCTGGTTGTGATCTCTCCTCTTTCATTCTTGATTTTATTTATTTCAGTCTTTTCCTTTTTCTTTTTGATCAAACTGCTAGGGGTTTATCAATTTTGTTAATTCTTTCAAAGAACCAGCTCCTGGTTTCATTGATCTGTTCTACTGGGTTTTTTTGTTTGTGTGTTTTGTTTTGTTTTTTGGTTTCAATAACATTGATTTCTGCTCTAATCTTTATTATTTCCTGTCTTCTGCTGGTTTCGGGTTTTATTTGCTGTTCTTTTTCCAGCTCTTTGAGATGTAAGGTTAGGTTGTGTATCTGAGATTTCTTCCTTCTTTAGGAAGGACTGGACTGCTATATACTTCCCTCTTATGACTGCCTTTGCTGTGTCCCAGAGGTTTTTGGGTTGTGGTGTTATCATTTTCGTTGGCTTCCATGTACTTTTTAATTTTCTCTTTAATTTCTTGGTTAGCCCATTCATTCTTTAGTAGGATGTTCTTTAGTCTCCAAGTATTTGTTATCTTTCCACATTTTTTCTTGTGGTTGATTTCGAGTTTCATAGCATTGTGGTCTGAAAATATGCACAGTGTGATCTCAATCTTTTTGTACTTGTTGAGGGATGATTTGTGTCCCAGCATGTGATCTATTCTGGAGACGGTTCCATGTGCACTCGAGAAGAATGTGTATTCTGTTGCTTCACGATGAAATGTTCTGAATATATTTGTGAGTCCATCCGGTCCAGTGTGTCATTCAAAGCCATTGTCTCCTTGTTGATTTTCTGTTTAGGTGACCTGTCCATTGCTGTTAGTGGGGTGCTGAAGTGCCCTACTATTATGTTATCAATAAGTTTATGTTTCTGATTAATTGATTTATATATTGGGGTGCTCTCACATTTGGAGCATAAATATTTACAACTGTTAGGTCTTCTTGGTGGACACTCCCCTTAATTATGATATAATGCCCTTCTTCATCTCTTGTTACAGTCTTTATTTTAAAGTCTACATTGTCTGATATAAGTATAGCTACTCTGGCTTTCTTTTGTTGACCATTAGCATGATAGATTGTTCTCCATCCCCTTATTTTCAATCCAAAGGGGACTTTAGGTCTAAAATGGGTTCTTGTAAACAGCATACAGATGGATCTTGTTTTCTTATCCATTCTGTTACCCTATGTCTTTTGATTGGAGCGTTTAGACCATTGATGTTTAGAGTAAGTACTGAAAGATATGAATTTATTGCCATTATGTCGCCTGTAGAGTTGGAGTTTCTGGTAGTGTTCTCTGGTCCTTTCTAGTTGTTTGTTTTTTGGTTTTTGGTTTTTTGTTTGTTTCTTTTGTCTTTTCTCCCCTTAGAGAGTCCCCCTTAAAATTTCTTGCAGGGCTGGTTTAGTGGTCAAGAACTCCTTTGATTTTTGTTTGTCTGGGAAAATTTTCATCTCTCCTTCTATTTTGAATGACAGCCTGCTGGATAAAGAATTCCTGCCTGCATATTTTTCCAGTTCAGTACATTGAATATATCCTGCCACTCCTTTCTAGTCTGCCAAGTTTCTGTGGATAGGTCTGCTGTAAACCTGATCTGTCTTCCCTTATAGGTTAAGGACTTTTTCCCCTTGCTGCTTTCATGATTCTTTCCTTGTCTGAGTATTTTGTGAATTTGACTATGATATACCTTGCTAATGGTCGGTTTTTGTTGAATCTAATGGGAGTCCTCTGTGCTTCCTGGATTTTGATGTCTGTGTCTTTCCCCAGGTTAGGAAAGTTTTCCACTAAGATTTGCTCACATAAATTTTCTACTCCTTTTTCTCTCTCTTCATCTTCTAGGTACCCTCTGATTCTGATGTTATTCCTTTTTTTCTTTTTTTATGTTTATTTATTCTTGAGAGAGAGAAAGAAAGAGAGCATGAGAGAGAGAGGGGCAGAGCGAGAGAGGGACACAGAATCTGAAGCAGGCTCCAGGCTCTGAGCTGTCAGCACAGAGCCTGACACAGGCCTGAACTCACAAGTCACAAGATCATGACCTGAGCCAAAATCAGATGCCCAACTGACTGACCCACCTAGGCGCCCTGATGTTACCCCTTTTTAATGAGTTGAGTTCTCTAATTTTTATTTCATGGTTTTTGCCTTAGTCTCCCTATTTTTTTCTGCTTCATTATTCTCCATAAATTTGTCCTCTATATCACTGATTTGCTGTTCTGCCTCATCCATCCTTGCTGCCATGGAATCTATTCGAGATTGCAGTTCAGTTTAGCAATTTTTATTTCATCCTGACTAGCTTTTACTTCTTTTATCTCCACAGAAAGGGATTCTAATCTATTTTCAACACCAGGTAATATTCTTATTATCATGATTCTAAATTCTCATTCAGACATCTTGCTTGTATCTGTGTTAAGTTCCTGGCTGTCATTTCTTACTGTTCTTTCTTTTGGGATGAATTCCTTCATTTAGTCATTTTGAAGGAAGAAAAGGAATTAATAAAGTAAAAAAAAAAAAAAAAAGCTGAAAATTAAAAAATTTAAAATAACACAAAGAAATCAAATAAAGAATGCCAGATCCTAGGGGCACCTGGGTGGCTCAGTCGGTTAAGCCTCCGACTTCGGCTCAGGTCATTATCTTATGGTTCATGAGTTTGAGCCCTGCATCGGGCTCTGTGCTGACAGCTCAGAGCCTGGAGCCTGGAACCTGCTTCAGATTCTGTGTCTCCCTCTCTCTCTGCCCCTCCCCAGCTCACATTCTGTCTCTCTTTCTCTCAAAAATAAATAAACATTTTAAAAAAATAAAAATAAAAAAAGAATGCTAGATCCTAGGTATGTTTTGGTCTGGTTGTTGAAAGAAGCTTGATAGATTAGAGAAAAAAGGGAACTATAATAAAAGAAAAAAGGAAAGAAAAGGGAAAAAAGGAAAACGTTTGAAAATTTGAAAAAATGAATACAATAAAATAGAATAAAATGAGAGTAAAACAGAATCTAAAAAATTATTAAAAAGTTAAAAATACATAGAAAAAAATAAAGAAAAATCTTGTTAATAAAAATGAAAAATAAAAATAATTTTTTTCTGTCTGTATTCAAGAATGAGAAAATAAAATTAAAAAATTTAATAAAAGGACCAGAGAACAAAATGAAGTATGATTGAAATTACATCTGGTTTCCTGTAGAAGTTAAGCTATAAAGCACTTTATAGTCCATAAACTAAGCAGGCAGAGAGACTTGTGTTTGTCAAAAGTGGTATTGGCCCAGTTGGGCAGGGCTTAGTGTCATGGTTCCATTTTCCACTAGATGGCACTGCTTAGCTTACTGGGGTGGATTGCTGTAGGGCATGTAGGCGTGTATGTGCATGCGCATGCTCAAGAGGGGTGAAATCGGTGTCACCCAGCTACCCAGTCTCTAATATCAGAATTCTCTGCTCTCCACGACCAGCAATCAAGCATCCCTCCTTTGTCTCAAGCTTCTATCCACTCCCCACTTCTACACTGTCTGTGACCAAGTCATCAGACAGCCAGGCAGCACCTCCCTCCTGAGTTTAATCTCAAATGCAACTGTGTTTCCCAACCCCTCACTTCTGAGGGATAGCGGCTTTGACCGGCTCAGATCCCCTGGCGGAGGGAGGGTCTCGCTGAGCAATGGCCAGGTGCGGGCTCACCCCCAGGAACCTTCTCAAGACAGCACTGCTGCCGATGCCCAGAGACATCGGCTGGGTGCCAGTCCACCCCAGAAAAAGTTCGTGCGATCTTGTGGCAGCAGCGTTTCAGGGATTATGGAAAATCACAACACACATCTGGCACCAGGCTTCACCCTTAACGTCCTTGTTCCAACACCAGCGAATATGGTTGTTCTCCATGGTCTGCTGGGATCTTTGCCTGTGAGGAGACTGCACAGCCTCTATCAAATGTCCTCCCAGCAGGGGAACCACCACTTCTCATGTGGCCCATGGACCCCTCGGACCTTGCTCTCTGCTCCTGAGGATTCATCCTTTCCACCAGAACACCGTCAGGTATTGAACTGCAGAGTTTCAGACTCTATGCTCTCCCTGTTTATAAAGTCTTAATGGAATTTAAACCCTCTCCTTTCTCCCTTTTTTGTTCAGTCCCTGTGGCAGTTTCCACTTTTCCACTTTCTCTCCAGCTGCTTTTGCAGGGATGCAGGGTGTTTTCCCATACTGTCCCCCATCTCTGTCCTCTCTCCGCAAGCTCCCTGCTCTCCCTGCTCTCCGTGCTCCCTGCTCTCCGTGGCTTCTCTCTCCCCCCGTTCACCTCTCCACGCTGCGTACCTGCCAAGTTCTGTGGTTCAGGTGTGCAAATTGTTGTTTTAATCCTCAAATCAGTTTTCTAGGTGTGCAAGATGGTTTAGTGTTGATCTGGCTGCATTTCAGGGATGAGAGAAGCAAAAAAACCTTCCATGCTATTCCATCATCTTGTCCCCTCTTCTCACTGTTACCAAATTTAAATTAAGTCTAATTTTTAGCATACTTATTTACATGGTTTTTGATCCTTTTTTTTTATTTTGATAATCTTGTTTCTTAAACATATACTGCTCAATCCTATTTGGAAGTATGTGAAATATAAACTACAAGGAAATATTAAAATATTTCAGCAGCTCTAAAGGAAAACTACTATAGGTTAAAACTCGTTGATTATGTCACCTGGGAACAACAAGTTAATACATTATTTAAGGTTGCTGGGAAGAATACAGTTCTCAAAGGACCTTGATTGACTTCTGGGAAGTGAGTTCAGCTTGGGAAAAAAAAATAAGCATAACGTTTTTCTCACTTGACCAAATTCACATGGATCAAAAGAGCCTTAGTCTTTGTCTTTTAGGAAACCTGCCTCGTCGACCTGGGTCCTCCATGCTACCTGAGCTGATGCATACCTAGACCCAGGTCCCCACTTTATGTGAGGGACATCAGACATTAATTTCTGAAAAGTCCTGAAGATATACAGTGAGCTGTATATCTCACTTTATCACCAGTCTCTGCCCAGTGATGATCAGGTGTCTGCTGCAGAACCAAACCCAGGGGCCAGAGCTCTGCCCTCTGTGGACAGATGGCCCAACTACTTGGCTGCCTCCTTTCCCAAACCTCCCGGCATTTCCTCTGAGTCCATTTTTTTCTGGACAAGGACAGGTAGTTCCGAGGGCAAAACTAAGAGCCCAGAAGGCAGAGTCAAGAGGCATGGAAAATCATGATAGTAGCATTGAGCCCTCATGGAATTAGGCACACATGTGTCTTACTTAATTCTAGAATTTCTATAGACCAAGGGCTGCTGTGTGCCTCCTGTTTTCCCTCTTTTTGAATGGGAGTGTCTATTCCAGCTAGCCTGTGCCTGTACCGCCATAGTGGGACACAAAATCTCTCAGTTCACAGGTCTCCAGATTGAGAAGGATGATACTCAAGGAGAAAGATTTGAGGAGCAACACCCAAGGGCCCACATTTGAACTTGAACCTTGAGGCTGAGCCTGATTTCATAATGGGATGAGACTTTTGTAGGGACTTTGGAGGACTGAATGTATTTTGCATGTGGAAAGAATGTAAACAATTGTGGTCAGAGAATAGATTTTGTTTTAAAACATATTTAAAACATGACTTCAAAATGCTTCATTCTCCCATTGGAAAGTAGTCCCCTCCACTTGATTCTAACCAAGCGCTTGGGACTTCTACAACCTGTAAAGTATGGCAGAAGTAATGTTGTATGGCTTCTGAGGCTAAGTCAGAAATGGACATGCAGCTTCCACCTGCTTTTCTTGGGATTCTAACTCTCGGATCCATGCTGGGAAGAAGCCCAAGCTGCCACATGGAAAGAACATGTGTAGGTATTCAGGCCAACAGCCCCAGCTAAAGTCCAACAACAAGACATGTGAGTGAACAAGCCTTTAGATCATTCCAGTCCTAGCTGGCAAGTCAACCCCAGCCTTCAAGTCTTCCAGCTGAGGGGCTCAGATGATGCAAATAGAGACAAACCCATCTCCATGGTGCCCTTTCCAAATTCCTGACATACAGAATTCATAAGTATAATAAACAGCTGTTGTTTTGCACCATTAACTTTGGGATGGTTTATCAGGCAACAATACATAACTGGAACTACCTGCCTGTATTTCCTGTCATTGCTGTGGCTGTTGGGACATGCTATCACTCTGTGCCTCAGCCAGGACTGGAGACTGCAAGGCCTTTGGGTCCTGCTCATTTTCTTTTTTTTTTTTTAAGTTTATTTATTTTGAGAGAGAGAGAGAGAGTAGGGGAGGGGGAGAGAGAGAGAGAGAGGAAGAGAGAGAATCTCTCTATGCTGTCAGCACAGAGCCTGATTTGGGGCTTGAATCCTCAAATTGTGAGATGATGACCCAAGCCAAAAACAAGAGTCAGAGGCTTAACAAACTGAGCCACTCAGGTGCCCCTGGATCCTATTCCTTTTCTATCTCACTGAGTATCCCCCACCAGCATTGCAACGTATGAGGCTAAGATCCAGACCTTGTCCCTCCCTCACCCATTCTGATTTGCAGGATCACTGCCTTGTGGATGAAACACAAGATAGTACAAACATGATGGTGAGTAACATGGTCATGACTAGGCAGTAAATAAGGAAAATGAAATCAAAGTCTAATAGTTGAATTTGGCAATGTGGTTGAAATCAAAGTCTAATGGCTGAATTTGGTCTGGTGAGCAAAGCCTGACATGTCTGAATTTTTTTGTTTGTTCTTAATCTGTCCTGGCACCTCCATCTAGAGCATTGCCTTACATCTCAAGTTTCCCTTTGGTCTATGACAAGGACCAGTGACCAGTGGATGACGGGCTTCTGGAAAATCTCTAGCTTCACTTGGCAGAACACCACACCAGGTACCAATCCTCAAACCCCTCTCTAGGCAAGCCAGGATGTCCTGTGAGGGAGAGAGTGTGGCCACAGCGATACTTTCCCACAGTCAAATCTCCTGGTCAGCACCCACCCCTCCTCCTACACACTTAGTCCCAGTCTCCTCTGGGTCTGAAATATCAAGGCTTCAAGGAAGTGAGATGTTCTCCTCCCCAAATGGCATCTGGCACACAGCCCCTGTGTCTCTGTTCCCTGCCTCATTCTGCCAGCCAAATGCCATCAGCATCAGCTTACTGAAAAGCCACCCCACAGTACATGCCCAACTAATGACAGCAATGCCAACAAGAAGACCCACTGCAGGGGAGAGGGCCACAGGATTCAGTAAAATAACCACCAGAGTTATTAGATTGCCAGCTGATAAGGAATATGGCAGCAACCCCTTTTCACTGGTGTGACCTCTTGGATGGCGTATCCTAGAATGAGATGACAAGGTGTCTGTGGAGGGCAATGCGGCAACCCCGGGTGTGGGTGGTGAGATTAGAAACAAAAAATGGAAATTGACAGATGGCAGATCCTGCGGCCAAGAACTGATTCTTCAATGTGACATGGTTGACATACAGATTTTAAATAGACTTTGTAAAGGTCAGGTTATTTTACCACAGATCAAGCAAACCTTTGGCTTCCATAAGGTCTAAATTTTTTATTTGCTTTGCTTTCACTAATGTTTCTTTGCTTTCCAGGAACTTCAGAAGAAGGTAAGTGGGGGGAGAATGGGAGTGGCAGATCAAGGAGAATTTAAGTCCTGGATCTAAACTTTGAAATCCTAAAATATTTCAGTTATAAAAAGATGTCCCAATTTCAGAACCCAGTTCTGTAAACACTTTTCAGAAGTCAGGAGACTTGCAGTGATTTCACTTGGCTGACAAAATTTTCATTCGCCTCTTCCATATTTCATAGTGTCACTAGCTATAGTTTCCAATCTCTGAAATCCTAAATTAACACGGACATCTGCTTCTAACAAGTATAGTCAGAGCTGTCCTGCCACCACCAGTTTGCAATCATAAAACCAAAGAAAGAAAAAGAAGTGAAAAAGAACAACTTGGCACAGTTTCCAGGAGCCAGGATCTTTCCCAGCTCACCCCCTTCTTCATTACCCCCTCCTGTCTCCCACCATGTCTCAATCTAATGTCGTAACTCAACTGCCAAATGCACATCATACCAAACATCAGCCCTGACTCTATTTGACTGCAATTATTCAAAAATCACCAAGTTGTCATCAGAATAGAAAACAAGAACAACGAGGGGCACCTGGGTGGCTCAGTCGGTTAAGCGGCCAACTTCAGCTCAGGTCATGATCTCTCGGTCCATGAGTTCGAGCCCCGCGTCGGGCTCCGTGCTGACAGCTCAGAGCCTGGAGCCTGTTTCAGATTCGGTGTCTCCCTCTCTCTGACCCTCCCCTGTTCATGGTCTGTCCCTCCCTGTCTCAAAAATAAATAAAACGTTAAAAAAAAAAAAAAAAGAAAAGAAAACAAGAACAACGAAACTTTGTGAACACTTATTACAGTCAAAGATTCCATACACCCCCAGCCATGTCGCCACGACATGCTTGTAATGAGAACTAACTCCTTCTGGGTGGGCCGGCCTCTACCTTGTGGTCTGATAGCCATGAAGTCTGCCTGACTTGGTTTCCACTCCAGGACAGCACCATCCATTGAAAATGCAATGCAAATCTCAAATGTGAGCTACACACATAATTTTTTTTTTATTATTAAAGTGTAGTTGACATACAGTGTTATGTTAGTTTCAGGTGTACAACATAGTGATCCAACAATTCTATACATTACTCAGTGCTCATCACAGTAAGTGTGGTCACCATCTATCACCAAACAACAGTATTATGATGTGATTGACTACATTCTGTCACTGTACTTTTCACATGTATGACTTACTTATTTTATAACTGGAAGTTTGTACCTCTTAATCCCCTTCACCTATTTCACCCAACCCCTCAACCACTCTGACACCACCAGTTTGTTGTCTGTATTTATGAGTCTGTTTCTGCTTTTTTTTTGTTTGTTCCTATGTTTTATTTCTTAGATTTCACATATAAATGAAATCATATTTGTCTTTCTCTGATTTCACTCTGCGTAATATCCTCTAAATCCATCCATGTTGTTGCAAATGGCAAGATTTCATTCTTTTTATGGCTGAGTAATATTCCATTGTATATATATACACCATGTCTTTATCCATGATAAAGTGGTGTCTTTATCCACTCTAATGATAGACGCTTAGGTTGCTTCCATATCTTGGCTATTGTAAATAATGCTGCAATAAATATAGAGACGCATATTATCTTTTCAAATTAGAGGTTTCATTTTCTTTGGGTAAATACCCAGTAGTGAAAATACTGGATCTTATGGTATTTCTACCTCTAATTTTTTTTTTTTTTAGGAAACTCCATACCATTTTCTACAGTGTTTTCACCATTTTACATTCCCTCCAAAGGTTAGTGAGGATGTGGAGAAAAGCGAACCCTCATGCACCATTGCTGGAAATGAAAATTGGTACATATACAACTTTTAATTTTCCAGTAGGCCACATTACTCAGCAATCAAAAAGAATGAAATCTTGCCATCTGCAACAACATGGATAGAACTAGAGTGTATTATGCTAAGTGAAATAAGTCAGTCAGAGAAAGACAAATATCATATGATTTCACTCATATGTGGAATTTAAGAAACAAAACAGATGAACATATGGGAAAGGAAGGGAAAATAAGATAAAAACAGAGGGAGGCAAACCATGAGACTCTTAAATACAGAAAACAAACTGAGGGTTGTTGGAGGGGTGTTGGGTGAGGGGATGGGCTAAATGGGTGATGGGTATTAAAGAGAGCACTTGTTGGGATGAGTACTGGGTGTTACATATAACTGATGAATCACTGGGTTCTACTTCTGCAATCGTTATTACACTATATGCTAACTTTGGATTTAAATAAAATGTAAAAATAAATAAATACAAACAATAAACAGGTGAAATTAACTTTCAAAATGTTTTTAATCTAATATGTTAAATTGTCATTTCAGTATGTCAGCAATATGTAAAAAATTGAGATATTTTATATTCTTTTTTCATACTTAGGCTTCTAAATCAGGTACGTATTTACACAGTTCAAACTAGCCCCATTTCAGGTCTTCAACAACAATATGTGGCTAGTGGCTGATTTATTAGACTGCACAGCTATGTACAGATAGCCTGTCCTTATTTTTATGACTAAATATATTCTTTTCTAAAAGAAAGTGTCTCAGGGTGCCTGGGTGGCTCAGTCAGTTGAGCTTCTGACTTTGGCTCAGGTCATGATTTCACAGTTCACGGGTTCAAGCCCTGCATCAGGCTCTGTGCTGATAGCTCTGAGCCTGGAGCCTGCTTCAGATTCTGTGTCTCCCTCTCTTTCTGCCCCACTCCTGCTCACACTTTGTCTCTATCTCTATCTCTCAAAGATGAATAAACCTTAAAAATTTCTAATAAAAATAAAAAAATTAAATTAAATTAAATTAAATTAAATTAAAAAGTGCCTCTCCTCGATTAGGCAACTGAAATGGGAATCCCTATTGCCTGCAAGTAAGCTTACCAGATAAAACTCAAGACATCTAGTTAAATTTAAATCTCACATAAATAATGAGTAAATTTTTAGTATAAGTGTGTTGCAAGTATTGCATGGGATATACTTATACTAAAAAAATGATTCATTGTTTATCTAGAATCCAACTTTAAGAGAACTGCCTGTATTTTTTATTTGGTAATCTAGCAACCCTACCTGAAAGGCATTAGTAGAAGTGAGTCTTCAGCTAAAGGAAAGTACTTATTTGGTAGGCGAGCATGGCTTTGTCCCATGAGGACCACAATTATAGTAATGAGGGAGAGATATGTCATCAGACAGCCAGTAAAGGCAGGAAGGGCTAAAATGTATTCTACCTTGATCTAGAACAGACAGAAATGTACTGGCAATCCTACCAAAAGAAAGAAGTAGGAAATGGAGGGAGAGGTAAAAAATATGGCAAGTGAGTGAGGCAGCAGAAGATGATGGTGCAGCAGGAAGTCAGAGACAGACCTGCAGGGAGAGCCACTGTGTTCAGGGTGAGAACCGCCATTATTAAGGCTGAGAAATGAGGGCACCTGCCAGAAATGTGCACAGGCTGAGCAGGAAAGAGTGCTGACTCTCTGGAGCCTACACCTCTCCACCCTGTTTTCTTCTTCCCTTTCCATTAATCCTATAAAGTTACCTGTATATCTCATAAGAATATACATTTTGCAAGACCTTGATCTTAATGTCATATCTGCAGCTTTCCAATTTGCTATGGATTTTCTTTGCTAATGAAATTGTCTTTTATTTTTATTTCATGTATTAAGAGTTCTGGCAATTCATGAGGAAAGAAAAGCAAGTTTGTTCAATGTGTTAGCTATTCCTTTGTGTGCCCCAAGTAAGAGGGTGAAATATGTCGCCCAAACTCCTAAAATTCCCCCCAAATTCTAAACCAGTACCCAATTAAAGCTAAGGAGCATAGGGATTACAGAACTCTTGGGGAGAGGTGTTTTTCAGATTGGCTAAGTGTTGAGTACTTTAAGGCTCAGGGATGAGATCCAGACCGAGTCAGAGGTCAGAGGTGAGGTCTTGAGAATCTGCATTCCTAACCATTTCCCAGATGCTAATACTGTTGGTCCAGGGCCCATACTTTGAGAACCAATGCCTTAGATAATGAGAGAGTTTCCATGGTGGCATAAATAGTACCCATCGAGACTTTCTGCTCTATTCTACAGTTATAGTCTCCTCAAGTTGGAAACCCCGAGAACATAAACTGCATCAATAGCGGTCCTGCAGGGCCAGTGGCCTCTGTTGTTGCTGTGGCTCATGCAGTTGTGTGATGTGGGTTTTCACATCATGAGTCAGTCAGCTTATTTGGAGCTCTGGAATTTGGAGGAGAAATCCTCTCAAAGGTGACCCTTTGAGAACAGGTATCCCAAGCCAGACTCTTCCCACTCCCAGGTCATTTCTGCCCCTACCCCATCCGTCATGCACTGCACTTCCTTCTAATCAGCACTGGAGCACTACTCGGTCCTAGACTGTCCTCGGCCTCCAGCCAACCCTAGTGTGGGTCACAGCAGAGTTGCGTTCCCTAATCCATCATCACCCAAATCTTCCAGCCTATCATCACCCAAAAAGTTCACTTCTGGATATAGAAAACCTTTCATACTCTTTTCCTGAGCATGGTAGTGAGGAGACCACTTAACAGCAGGACTTCAGTTTCTTGGGTTATGGAGTTACTTCCTATCCAGAAGAAGAGAGCCTCACACTTATCAGTCCCAGGCAAATGAGAAATATGGAACTCTACCTAAAGGCAGTAACGATGAGACTTAGTGAGATTTTCAGTACTTACAAAAGCCATTCCCATTTTCTAAACTCTCCTGAGGTTATACCTTTATCTTCCTCAGCCTAAACACATTCTTCCAGCAGGCTGCTGGGAGGCCAACCCATTCTCTATTCCTCTTCTAGAATTTTGTCCCCTTAGAACACTCTACAAGACTTCCTGTCTACCCAGGTCCCAGTTGAACTTGTCATCCACCCAATAAGGAATAAATACTATTCCTATAAGGACTTAATAACTAAAGTAAATGGACTTATAAGGGATGTACAAGATGAAATATGAAGAAACCAGATAGATTCAAAACACCTCATTACTTTCTCCTCACCTTTGTCCCTGTTCTGTGCCAAGAAGCCCAGATACCCTCTCTGCTCTCTTTTATCCCCAAGAATACACAACATTAAGCCACACTAGTCACCCTTGCCCTTCTCTTGTCAAGAAAAACCACTCTACCTTGACCATCCACTGATAGTGAGCCATTCATTTTGGCCAGAAAAGAAGTTTAGGCAAAATCAATAATGGCGAACTAGGAAGACATTGAGCTGCCTCCTTACCTCAAGTGGGAAACATTCTTCAGGGCAACTTGAAAAGGGTCTTTTGTTTTTATGTTTATTTACTTTTGAGAGGGAGACAGAGTTTGAGCAGGGAAGGGGCAGAGAGAGAGGGAGACACAGAATCTGAAGAAGCTCCAGGCTCCAACCTGTCAACACAGAGCCTGACACAGGGCTTGAACTCACAAATTGTGAGATCATGACCTGAGCCAAAGTCAGAAGCTCAACTGACTGAGCCACCCAGGTGCCCCGAAAAGAGTCTTTGAGAACCAACAGATAGGCAACATACTGGTTGCAAGAAAGACCTTGATTCCCACTCAGTCTCTGCTTACCGTTTTGCCCAGAGTTGTAGCTAGCTGAGCTGTGCCCTTGTGCCCAATTATAGAATTAAACAAATTTATTGCTAATAAATGTGCATTGCAAATTAAGTAAATCTTAAAGTGCAAGCGATTATTACCCTTTTAATATTCTTAGTGAGGTCAGCCCATTTCCACATGAAATAGCTAATTTATGGAATCCATTTGCCATTTGCTTTAGATGCAAATTTCTCTGGATATTAGAAATCAAAACTAATATTCACTTTGCAAACTCTTCTTCTCTTGAAAGGGACATGACCAGGGAATCTTCCAGTAGTCTGACCATTTGAGTGTTCTGATAAACTGTACTTCTTAAACTGTGGTCAATAGGACCACCTTCATCAGAAATACCTGGGAGGCTTGTTAAAAATTCTTGACCTCCTCCCAAACCCACTGGGGTGAGGTGGGGACTTTCCCAGGGGGTCTTTATTTCTAACAAGCTCATTTAGGAGACACTTATGCTCACTAAATTTTGAGATCCACCACAAT
The DNA here is from genome assembly GCF_018350195.1 of Panthera tigris. Taxonomy (NCBI): domain Eukaryota; kingdom Metazoa; phylum Chordata; class Mammalia; order Carnivora; family Felidae; genus Panthera; species Panthera tigris. The sequence goes on along the minus strand of NC_056668.1, from coordinate 129,322,462 downwards.
AAGTAGTTTATATTTATCCCACAAGTGTTTAATAGGCACCAATGTACTTAGAAAGCAGTTAGGGGTTGACAAAACTACACGCCCTCTGAGACTCCAGTTCCTCTGCTGTGTAATTATCCTGCCATTATTATGGCAAAAGCTCTACCTTTATTCTAGATAGAATTCGACACTACATTGAAGAAAGTCCCTCTGGTTTTTCCTAATATGCTTTGCCCTTTATAATATGCTTCTTCCCCACTTCCCTAGCTTAGCATGCTATTATCCCAACTTATTCAACACATCTTCACTCTTTCATGTCCTGATTCAATGAACACATTACCCTTTTCTTCTTAGCAAACTTAACGTCTTCTCTAAACAATGGTTTCCTCCAAAATACACAGATTCTGTCACATTAACTCAGTTGACATTCCTAATCCCACCAACCAAACTCATCTTCCAATTTAGCAATAGCAATGTTTGAAGTACATAGGCAAATAGCTCACCATTTTTCCTTAAGACCAGAAACCATTTTGTTTATTCCTTTTTACAATGGCATGGGCTGAACTGATCCTTGTGAATAAATCATCCTAGATCTTCATTTCTCCAATTTAATTAATACATTGCCCTTTCCTTCACATACTTCAAATACCAGCTTCCTCCCACCTTCAAGGTTGAGATAATTATTAAACCTTCCTTTGTGCTGACTCTCTACTTTAAGCACACTTCAATTACTATACGTATCATGCTGCAATATATCTATTTACTGCATGTTTCCCGTACTAGACGATGATCTCCTGGGCAGGAATCTGATTAATTACTTTGTTATCTCCAGTACTTAACACAGTTCTGGCACTCACTAGGCATTCAGTAATATTTATATTGAACTGAACTATTCTCAAACTTTAATGGGTAGAGACATATCTTATTTAATGCTGTTCCATAAAATGGTGAGCTGCTATGCCACTGTTCACTTTTGAAATATTGACATATATAATACATGTAGTACTATTTGTTAATAATATATTTAATTTAATAATAGCATAATACATAAACATTATGTAACACATATAACAAGTAGTATTAAATATAATAAATAGTATTATATATATAATATTTATAAGCAGTACACAGTTAATAGATATTTTTCATATGGTCAGTTAGTTGGTAGAGTCTAGAACAATGCTGTCTAATGATGGAAATATTCTGTTTATGCCATTCAATATAGTAGCCACTAGGTACATAGGGCTGCTGATGAACTCTTGAAATGTGGCTAATGAGACTGAGGAAGTAAATACTTTTAATATTATTTTTCACTGACTTAAATGTAATAGTCACATGTGGCCATGGCTACCTTATCAGACAGTGCAGGTCTGCTATATGCTACTTTTTTTCAATGTCCATTTATTTATTTTTGAGAGAGAGAGACAGAGCATAAGCAGGGGAGGGGCATAGAGAGAGGGAGACACAGAATCTGAAGCAGGCTCCAGGCCTGAGCCATCAGCACAGAGCCAGACACGGGGCTTCAACCCACAAACCGTGAGATCATGACCTGAGCCAAAGTTGGTTAACTGACTGAGCCATACGGAAGCCCCTGCTATATGCTATTTTAATGCTCTCATCCAGAAGGCACAAATGCATCAACCCACTTCCTTCCCTGTAGAAAAAGCCTGGCAATCGGTGTTTGTTGAGTAGTGGTGTTCCAAGTGGAGGAGCGGCGGGGAGGTAGTAAGAGTGGTCAGCTGAAGCACAGAGAAGTATTTTATCACTGCCACTGTTCGGACTCACTGGTTCATGGTGATAATAGAAAGCAGGCCAACTTTTAGTTGCGTTGCTATTTTTAAACCCCTGTAGATAGTGCCCCCACTTCCTGGCAGCACCCAGAGGGAACTGCTCCCACCCCTGCCCCTGTTACAGTACTATCTTCAGTCACTGCATTTCTTCTTGCCCTCACATCACATGCCATTGAAAATTTTGATACATGATGGATAACAAAAGGTTTGCAAGTGACTGCGCTGAAAATGAGTCAGAAGTGGCAAGGAAGGTATCGCATAGAGTATTAAAATACAAGCTGTACATAGGGAAAAAGCTCCTTCACGTTGGGTCTTGGCAATGATTCTTTGGGTATGACATTGAAAGCACAAGAAATAAATGCAAAAATCAACAAGCAGGACTACATCAAACTAAAAAGCTTCTGGGCGCCTCAGTGGCTCAGTCTGTTAAGTGTCTGACTTTGGATCAGGTCATGATCTCATGGTATGTGAGTTCGAGCCCCGTGTTGGGTTCTGTGCAATCAGCTTGGGATTCTTTCTCTCCCTCTCTCTCTCTTCTCCTCCCCCACTCACTCTATCTCTCTCAAAATAAATAAATAAAAACTTTAAAAAAAAACTACAAAGCTTCTGCACAGCAAAAGAAACCCTCAACAAAATGAAAAGTCAACCTATGGAGTGGGAGAAAATATCTGCAAACCATACATCACACAAGTGGTTAATATCCAAAATGTATTTTAAAAACTCATACAACTCAATAATAAGAAAATAATCTGATTTAAAAATGAACAGAGGCACTGAATAGACATTTTCCCAGAGAAGTATACAAATGGACAATAAGTACATGAAGAGATGCTCAACATCACTTACCATCAGGGAAATGCAAATCAAAACCACAATGAAGTATCACCTCATGCCGGTTAGAAAAGCAAACATCAAAAAGGCAAGCGATAACAAGTGTTGGCATCGATGTGGAGAAAATGAAACCATTGTATGCTGTCAGTGTACATTGGTAAAGCCATATGGAGAATGCTCAAAAAATTAAGAATAGAGCTACCTTACGATCCAGCAATCCCTCTTTTGGTTATTTATCGTAATGCAACGAAATCACTATCTTGTAGAGATATGTGCACTCCTGTGTTCACTGCAGCATTATTCGCAATAGCCAAAATGAGTGGAAAAAGATGTGGTATACATACACAATGGATTATTATTCATCCATGAGAAAGAAGGAGGTCCTGCCAACATGGATAAACCTTGAGGACCAGGGTACTTATGAATTGGCCTTGGGAATAAAGCACTTTTTAATGTATATTTCCATTAATTGCCATAGAAATAAACTCATTATATGTTAAGGGTGGGGGGAAGCTTATAAAACAACATGTGTAATATAATCCTGATATACACAGGTATGTATGTGTCTGTATGTGTATAGAGCCACTAGCTACATTGTGTATGTGGGTATATGTATACATGTGGTATACATGGTACATGTGTGTAAATGTGTGTACATCTATACACATTCAGAGAACAGGAAATAAAGAGAATAGTAGAGAATGCAATTAAAAAAATAGCAGTGACTGGGCGCCTGGGTGGCTCAGTCAGTTAAGCATCCAACTTCGGCTCGGGTCATGATCTCAGAGTTAGTGAGTTCGAGCCCCACATTGGGCTCTGTGCTGACAGCTCAGAGCCTGGAGCCTCCTTCAGATTCTATGTCTCCCTCTGTCTCTGCCCCTCCCCTACCCATTCTCTCTCACTCTTTCTCTCTCTCTCAAAGAATAAATATTAAAAAAAAATTTTTTAAATGGCAGTTATTATGTTCATACAGTGAAATCACAGTTTTATGTCTCCGATTACACAATGAATTTAAGCAATTAAGAAACTTTCCACAAAAAGCATATAGCATTGGGGTACAAGTGCCCCTATGCATCAGTACTCCTGTATCCCTTGGGTAAATTCCTGGCAGTGCTATTGCTGGGTCATAGGGTAGGTCTATTTTTAATTTTTTTGAGGAAACTCCACAGTTTTCCAGAGTGGCTGCACCAGTTTACATTCCCACCAACAGTGCAAGAGGGTTCCCGTTTCTCCACATCCTTGCCAGCATCTATAGTCTCCTGATTTGTTCGTTTCAGCCACTCTGACTGGCGTGAGGTGCACTTTCAACAATAGCCAAATTATGGAAAGAGCCTAAATGTCCATCAACTGATGAATGGATAAAGAAATTGTGGTTTATATACACAATGGAGTACTATGTGGCAATGAGAAAGAATGAAATATGGCCATTTGTAGCAACGTGGATAGAACTGGAGAGTGTTATGCTAAGTGAAATAAGTCATACAGAGAAAGACAGATACCATATGTTTTCATTCTTATGTGGATCCTGAGAAACTTAACAGAAGACCATGGGGGAGGGGAAGGAAAAAAAAAAAAAGAAAGGTTAGAGAGGGAGGGAGCCAAAACATAAGAGACTCTTAAAAACTGAGAACAAACTGAGGGTTGATGGGGGGTGGGAGGGCGGGGAGGGTGGGTGATGGGTATTGAGGGAGACACCTGTTGGGATGAGCCCTGGGTGTTGTATGGAAACCAATTTGACAATAAATTTCATATTTAAAAAAAAAGCATATAGCAAATAAGAAAAATCATTATTTTTAAATGTCAGTATATTCAAATCCTTCAGTTATTGTGTACATCTTAGCTACCACCTTCTCTGGCAGCTCTTAAATGCTTAGATTTGGAACTCGTTTTTGTTTGTTTGACTTAGTTTTGTTTGATTTGTAAAATCCACGCTTATATCTGCTATGTTCAGTTTTAAGTGGTTTTCAGGGCCAGTTTAGGGATTTTTCTCCTGAATAGCTTTTTGGTCATTAAACACTTGTTTAATGACATCAGTAAGGCCATGACTGGACGCATTTCTTCTTTATACAACTTCTCTTGAATCTTTCATTTTTATTTAGAATGATCTGAAACCATGATCTTCAAAACTTTTTGGATTCAGGGACAAAGGCAGAGTCCTTATAGACACCTGCTTCACCTGTTTCTGCTTATCACTTTTGGAAACTGGACAGTTGGCATTGCTTTCAACTAAACCCTAGTTGAAATTGTTTTTCAATAAGATGAAAAGGTTTTTTTAATTACATATCAAGTTGGATTATTATTTCAGGCCCCAAGTGAAAATATAGATACTATTGTAAAACTAAATGAAATACAGAACTGCCTAAAATAGCCAACTTAATGAGCCTCAGGCTTCATCCAAGCACCACAAAAAATGCTCATGATCTAGAGGGATGGATGGTGAAGTCAGATGCAGTCTACATTGTAAACTGAGACTTAATACAAATAAAAACAGACCTTTGTATTTTAAATTACATGTAAAGTGGTTTCTCCATATTAGCAATTCTTATGCAAGTAGAAGTCAATCCTGCCTGATCGGATGGTTAGACTTGATAAACCAAATAACCTGGGCAGACCAGAGCTCTGAATGAGGCAATTCTGGACTCCACTTGAGGTGCCACGTTGCTTTGCCAACTGATATGTTGTGTTGTTTTGCCTTGGGCAAATTAGTTGACTTCTCTGAGACTTAGCTTCCTTATGGAAAATCCTGGTATTGCTACCTACCTCCCACATTTGTTGTAAAGATTAAATGAATATGTGTGAAAGTAGAAACATAAGAAACGTAAGTAGAAACATATTTTTATGTTCAATCTTTATATTTCTCTGTTCATTCTAATGAGATTTGGAAAGGGAGGACAGGTAAACAGGCATTCTCAGTCAGCCATCTTGAACATAAAGTTTCATTATTAATAGTATTATTGACAGGTATGAAAAAAACTCCTATACCAAGAAGACAGCAAATGGATAAAAACTACCCATTTTTTGGGCTCCCTTAAGATGTAAATCACCACTTGGAAGTCAGCAGACTTTTGAATCATCTGCTGATTCACCACTACTGGTCTGCTCAAAGTGAGCCTTCAAACTTTAATAAGGGACTGACTCCAGACATCTTCCTGACGAAATAGATCAGAGGAAGATGGAGTGATAGGGGAAGCAAATGAAGGGAGAGGAAGATTATCTAACAGCTTATGTTCAGGGTAAAAAAGAAAATAAGGAGGTTCAAAGTTCCTCAAGAGCCAGCTAAGAAAGGCAATTGGAACACAGACTAGAGAAATTAGAACAAGATCTCACTGTTCCCCCAACTTTACCATTTGGGTTATCCCATGTTGAACTACCTGGGGAAATGAGCAGTGAAAACCTTCAATTACTGAAATAAATACAACTGAATTTGAAAACCATAAACCAAAAAACCTTCATTTAACACCAAAATGAAACAACAACAACAAAATCTTCATTCTCGGAGACAACGAAGACCAGGTGACTTGAGAGGATGTGGTCCAGTTCATCCAGAGGAGGTCAGAGACAGGAAAAATGTTAGCACGAAAAGAGGAGTAAACAGGACACTAGCATGCAGTGTAGGAGAGAGGAGAGTGTGCAAATAATCCAGATTCAGATACAGACTGTGCTACTTCCAAGTTATGAGATTTGGGGGGGGGGGGGTGAGGGTGGGGAGTGGATACTGAAATTCTCTAAGTCGCAGCCTCAACACTAGCAATAAACGGAATAATGAGAACACTGGAATGGGGCTTAATTGTGCTCCCACACCCCATTCATGTGTTAAAATCCTAACTCCAGTTCCTCAGAATGTAACTGTTTGGAGACAAGGTTTTTTTCTTTCTTTTTCTTTTTTTTAATTGAAGTATAATTAACACACAGTGTTATATTAGTTTTAGGTGTACATGAAGTTTATTCATTAAGTTTATTCATTTCAAGAGAGACAGAGAGAGTGAGTGGGGGAGGAGCAGAGATAGAGGGAGAGACAGAGAATCCCAAGCAGGTTCCACACTGTCCAACACGGGCTTGAACCCTCAAAAGGCAAGACCATGACCTGACCTGAAACCAAGAGTCAGATGCTTAGCTATCTGAGCCACCCAGGCACCCCAGACATACAGTCTTTAAAGGGATAATTAAGGTTAAATGAGATCACTGGAATGGGCCCTAATGCAATAGAACTGTTGTCCTTATAAGCAGAGGAAGATATGCAGGCACAGAGAAAATGGCCTTGTGAGGCCACAGTGAGAAGGCAGCCATCTGCAAGCCCAGGAGAGAGGCCTCTGTAGAAATGAACCCCGAAGACACCTTGATCTTGGACTTCTAGCTTCCAGGGCTCTAAGGAAATCAATTTCTTTTGCTTAAGCCGCGCAGTCTGTGATATTTGTTGGCAGTCTGGCACTCCTAGCAACTAGTATAAATACAACAATATATATGAAAGGGTGTTTGTGATTCAACAAGAAAAGGTAGAGAGGCAGGGGGAAGCAGACACCTAATGGTTGTCTTCCCATCCCTTTCCTGATTAAAATGGTTCTTAACCTGCAAACTGGCTATATTTGGATAGAAAAGCGTCAAATCAGGATACAACAAAAGTCCAACCCCTAAGCCACTCGAACCCAGAAATCTGTTGTTATAGATTCCAAATAACCTAAGAAATATTAAGAAACATTAGTATAGAGACAATTTCAGAAAAATAATTTCCAATTTCAAAAGTCACTTACACTAGAATTTACATGATCCTCGAAACAATTCGTTGATTTGCTAAGGTCTCTCCAGAAAAAAAAAAAAAAGGAAAAGAAAAAGGACATGTATGTTATTTGATGCTACAAATGAAAAAATCATAACTTTTGAACTATGCTAACTGGTATGGCTGTTATCATCAACACCTTGGAACCCAGACCCTATGAATTTTGCAATATGACCCATTCCATTTCTGCCAACATTGTTTTGTTGTCCAGGGAATCGAACATGTTTCTAAGCGATTCTGCAGCTTGCTCTCTGCCCGCCAGGTTTTCCTCCCCTAAAGGACAGTTTCCATGAATGACCCATAGATGGCACTAGTTGGCTATAATGAAATTGTTTCTTTTAAAAAATAAAAAACTTTTTACTATGAAAATTTTGAAACATATACAAAGTAAAGACAATATTATAACAAACCCCCCATGTACCTGTCCCCCAATGTCAACAATTATGAACAAGTAGCCAGCCTTATTTACTTACACCATCCACTTCCCTATCCACTAGATTATTTTGAATGAAATCTCAGATATCATATCATTTCATCTATAAATATTTTCATATGTATAAATAAAAGGTAAAGGTACTATGAGCAGCTTCATCAGTTTGCAATCTGTCTGGATTTTGATTTTTTTTTTTTGTCTTTTAAGCCTCTAAGGTTGAATCCACACAAAAAAAATTTCAAATAAAGTAATTCAGACTACTGCTCCATTTCACAGGGTCTTAGCTCTTTACTTTCGCTACCTCCCTGCATGCTGCCCTCCCTGCTTGCTTCTCTCACCTCTGCACATACATTTGCTCTCTGTCCCCTCAAGTGACTATAAAGCAAAATAGGATGGATTTCGGGGCACCTTGGTGGCTCAGTTGGTTAAGTGTCCAACTTCGGCTCAGGTCATGATCTCATGGCTCGTGAGTTCAAGCCCCACGTCAGGCTCTGTGCTGACAGTTCAGAGCCTGGAGCCTCCTTGAGATTCTGTGTCTCCCTCTCTCTCTGTCCCTCCCCTGCTCATTCTCGTTTTCTCTCTCTCTGTCTCTCAAAAATAAATAAAACATTAAAAAAAACTTTAAAAAAAAAAGATGGATTTTGCTCAGGCAAGTTAGACTTTTGTTAGTCTTATTACATCAGGTTTGTTATTTAATGAGAAGCATTAGGAAGCAAGTCAGTGGAACAGTTGTATTTCAAACTAAATCTACAAATTTTATTTACATTGTTTAAAAACAACAAATAATAGCAATAACTTTCCATCCTAAGGGTGTTATGGTGTTCATTCTGTAATGAAATGGGTTCTGACTCAAGCCCTGACTATGCCTTCAGGCTTAGAGAAGAAGGGGGGCCAGAAAACAGCATGGCAGTGGGAAGAAACCAAACTTGCAGACTATGTAGATCCCATCACTTATTACTATGGAACTTGTCTTCTCTCAGCTTCTCTTTGCCTCAGTTTCCTCTTCTGCAAGAGGGGAATACTCCTACCTGCTCGCCCTAACATAATCATAGCAGGAATGGAGGGAGATGCATGGGAAAATTGCATCTCCATTCACAAAGTGCCACCTAAACCACATGAAGTTAGGTGGTTCAGAGCAGGAGCTCAGGTGTCAGATCCAGGTGGTATGTTTGACCGTGGGCAGGTGGCTTTACCTTCCCAATCCTCTGTTTCAACATCTACAAAATAATTACAGAATCCACATCGAAGGGTGATTTTACACATTAAAAAGCATGCATGTGGGGCACCTGGGTGGCTCAGTCGGTTGAGCATCTGACTTTGGCTAAGGTCATGATCTCACAGTCTGTGAGTTCAAGCCTCCTGTCGGGCTCTGTGCTGACAGCTCAGAGCCTGGAGTCTGCTTCAGATTCTGTGTCTCCCTCTCTCTCTGCCCCTCCCCTGCTCATTCTCATTCTCATTCATTCTCTCTCTCTCTCTCTCTCTCTCTCTCTCCCCCTCTCAAATATAAATAAACATTAAAAAAAATTTTTTTTAAAGCATGCATGCAAAGCACTTAGCAGAGTGCTTGACCCACAGTAAACAATCAATCTATAGCAGTTGTTACTACTTATGACTTCATTTCTAAGCAGAAGGACGGTAGAATTACACAGAAGCCAAAACGACTATAAAGAACATTTCCTAAGAGAACACTTTAGGGCTGCGCACTCAAATTCACAGCTCTGGTTCCTGGATCAAATTCACCCCAGAGCCTCCCTAATCCTCAGCTGTCTCCTTGGATGCTGGTCTTCCCAGCATCCTTTAGACCACCTCATTTCCTTGGAGGGATGTTCTAGCCAGAATTGTACTTCTGGACCTAAAACAAAGGGAAACTGAGCCCCCAGGCTGAAGGTCGGGGAATTCACGTTCCTCCCTCAACCTTCTTGTTATCCCACACATAATCTCAGGCAGTCATGTCCAGGTTCTGCTTAAAGAAAATGACAACTGTTGATCTGTCACAAATGGTGATGAGTGAGGATGCAAAAATGCAATGATTCACTTGCTCCATAACCACACTCACCTAAATGTTTGACCTATCCATTTCCAGGAAGGCTGGAGCTGCCTGACTGGGGGTTTTCCTCAGCAGTTTTCCTCGTCACTCTTAAGTGGGAGGGATGTGGGAAGGAGCAGATGCTTTAGAATGAGCCTGCTCTCAGTTCTCATATAAACCTGTGCAATAAGCTCTAAAGGAATGAACATCAACTTGATCTCATTCTCTCATTGGGCGTTTAATCAACCTCCCACTAAGGAGTGATACTTACACTGTAGATGCTCTTAAAACTGGATCTTCACAAAGAAGAGCTTGCCACAGATGCATGACTACCGCTTACATCATCACTGAGGCACTTAGAGATCTTATGTTTGGCTCGTAGAGTTTCTAAGAGCAGTGGAATGAAGGAAGTTTTCTTTACAAATTCCCTGTAAAGCTCCTTGTAGACAAATGTAACCAGTAAATACAACTGTCTGCTCCTTTTTGTAACAGGAACCTGAACTACTAACCTCAGCCAGAGCCTTTGCCATTTATAAAAAACCTAAATGTGACAGACCTAAGCACTAATGAACTATAAACTGGAAGAGAGAGAGAGAGAGATAATTTCTCTGTTATTAGAAGAAAGACAAAAAGGAAGTCACCACCGATGGCATCTCTCTCCCATCCACTGAAGACAGCATTTCCCAAACCTACCTAATCAAATGATATGGTACATTGGTAAATTATAATATAAAAAGGAGGGTTTTTCTTGGTAAAAATAAGTTCAAGAAATATTGCATTCAATAAAATTAATCAGGTCACATTACCGCAAGAGTTCTCAGAGGCTTTAATATGTCACTGTGCCTTATAATACTCCAAGAGGGGGATGGGTGTCTGAGATATTTCCTAAACATGTTTTGCCATAATGTCTCTTATTCACAGATTAAGAAACTGGGGGAAACTTCCCTAGAGTAATATATCATTTTTTAGACCCCATGTGTTCAAAGTATTACATTATTGCACAAAAGCAAAAGTACACATCCAAATATAGAAAAGAAGCAAACGTCTTCTAAGTTAAAGAGTTTATGTCCTGGATCCACCACTTGCTGGCTGGGTGCCTCCTCTGCTTCTGTTCCCTTAAAACATACCCCCCCATATATAGACACATCATCAGGAATTTGCGATCCCTCTCAGCCTCAAACTCCACTGACCAGTAAAGGAAGTAGCCTATAAGCATGTGTTATGGGTTGAATTCTGTCCTTCCCAAATTCATGTGCTGAAATCCTAATCCCATGTACCTCAGAATGTGACCTTATTTAGAAATAGCCTCTAGCTTCTCTTTTAGAGGTACTCAGGTTAAAATGAGATTATTAGGGTGGACCTAACCCAATATGACTGGTGTCCTTATAAAAAGAGGAAACTGGGACATGGAGATCTGCATAGAAAAGTAATGGGAAAAGACAATAAGGAGGAGAGGACCATCCAGGAGCCAAGAAAAGATGCCTGGAACAGATCCCTCCCTCCCTCACAGTCCTCAGAAAGAACCCACATTGCCAATACCTTGATTTTGGACTTCTAACCTCCAGAAATGTCAGACAATAGAATTCTGTTGTTTAGCACCCAGTTTGTGGTACTTTGTTATGGTGGCTCTAACAAATACACTGCTTTTACCATCAGCTTTCATTTTGTTGATTTATTCCCTCATCAGATACTTGTTGAGAACTTATTAATTTCCAACACTGTTCTAGAGACACAAGGGTGAACAACCAAAAATATTTTCCCTGCCATTATAAATCTGACGGCCTATTGAGGGACGTAGATACAAAATCAAATAATAATTTCAAAATGTGAAAGTAAAAACTATGGAAATCACTAAGAAGAGACAATGAAGATGCTACATCGCCCACAGAGACAGGAGCCTGACCTAGTCTGAGGTGTCCAGAAAGCTTCCTTGGGACGAGCTATGACTTAAAGGATTAGCCAGAATCCATAAGTAGAAGGAAGAAGTGAGAATAGTGTGCCCATGGGAGGGAGCAACATGTGCAAGATTGATTTTTAGATAAAAAAATAGTAACACATGAAAAAGTTCAGGACATGTTATAAAGAGCTGAATTCTCCAGGAAGAAATGACTCCCAAGTCTGTCTTTCTAACAAGATATTTTTCAATTGTATTTATGAAATTGAAAGCAAAAGAGAAATGAAAAAAATCCCCCATCATAATGACAGATTTTACTATACTTCACTCAGTCCTTGATAGATCAAGAAGACAAACGTCAGGTCATAAAACATCTGAATAAAGACACTTGATCTAATGGGGACAAACAGACATAAATAGACTACTACTACCAAGTGCTTCAAAATATACAAGCTTTTCAAGCACACAGAGAACATCGTGTACTGGGCCAGAAAACAAGTCTCGGGAGATTTCCAAGAATTGGTGTCAAAACGACTACAGTCTCAGATCAATGTGATTACGTTAAAATTCAATAAAAAATGAAAACCACAATAACCCTTCTTTTTGGAAATAAATATACACCTAAATAATTCAAAGATTAAAGAAAAAATCTTAACGGAATCTACAAAATATTTAGAAATGAGTAATAATGAATATACCTCACTTTGCAATTTATGAGATGCAGCTAAAATAGTACTTAGAGGGAAATATATAGCCTTAAATACACAGATCTGGCAAGGGCAGAGAGGGACTAAATAAATGAGCTAAGTCTCTCTGCTGATTACTTTCTGACACCCCCCTATCAGTTGCCCTTATTTTGTGCCCCTAAAAGTCCCACCTCCAAGGACCACATATCACTCCAGCTACCTTTCAGCTGACTTCTACTTTGTTTTGTTTTTTTTTTAATTTTTTTTTTAACGTTTATTTTTTTTTTTGAGACAGAGAGAGACAGAGCATGAACAGGGGAGGGGCAGAGAGAGAGGGAGACACAGAATCTGAAACAGGCTCCAGGCTCTGAGCTGTCAGCACAGAGCCTGACACGGGGCTCGAACTCACGGACTGTGAGATAATGACCTGAACCGAAGTCCGACGCTTAACCGACCGAGCCACTCAGGCGCCCCACTTCTACTTTGGTTTACTCAATGGGTGATACTGGCCAACAACAGAGGGTAGGAAGAGAAATGGGATTATTTATTCTCTACTCCCTCCTTACTGAGCCATGGAGATGGCAGAGTCTACGTTGCTCTGCTCAAGGTCATAGCTCTTTTGGGGCAGCTCCTCTGCCACACCATTTGTCTCATGGAGCAGGGGCGGGGGCAGTATTAGGAATAATTTTATGATAATTAATTTGAAAATGGATGAAAAGGATAAATTTCTAGAAAAAATATAATGCAATTCCAATAAAAGTCCCCAAAGATAAATAGCCCCATAAAATAGTGTCCTGGAGACATCTAACACTGGAATTCTAGAGCCATTTATCAAGTATTAAGGAAATTTGTGAGCCAACTGTTAACGACACCTTGATATTAGCCATGATGGGAGTTTATAGAAACCAGTGAACACTACAACCAGTATAGAATTAAGTTGTTAGTTAAAAATCGACCAAAATTAAAAACCTCAGCCTCCAAAAATTTAAGCATCAAGCTCTGTCAGACATTTATGAAACAAATAATTCCAGTTTTGTACAAACTCTTTCAGGGACTAGGTAAACAGGGAAGCATTTAATGAGTTTAGCATAACCTTGATGTCCCAACTGATAAAGTATGAATAAGAAAAATAGGAGAACCATCTCACTCATTAATACATGAGCAAAAAGGATAAACTGCTAGCAAAGCCAATCCAACAATGTGTAAATATAAATGACCACACTTACTGTGGTAAGCATTGAGTAACGTATAGATTTGTCCAATCACTGTGCTCTATCCAAACACTGTCCAAGCAGTTGTCCAATCACCTGAAACTAACACAAACATTGTATGTCAACTCTACTTCAATTAAAAAAAGATAACATAAAGAAAATGGATTTTACCCAGAAATGCAGAGATTAAGAAAATCCTTTAATGTGATTCCCCACCTTAAGAAACCTTATGAGAAAAGTGTCATCATCTCAATAGATAAAAAAGAACCTTTGATGAACATCGGTAATATTCACGATTTTTAAAAAGAAAAAAAAAATTCCTAACATCAAGAATAAATTTCTTTAACCTAATAAAGAACAGCCCCTTCCCCTCCAGAAATAAAAGCAACCATGGTAATACGTTAAGATCATTTTTTACAAAATCAGAAACAACTCAAGGACAGTCAAACTCTTTTACCACTTCCTATGCAACATTGTGCTGTGGGTTCTAGCTAGCATTTGAAGGCATGGGAAAGAAACAGCATGTAGGAAATAACAAGACTTGTTACAATATAGAGTGTGGGAGAAGGTAGCTGGTGCTGCTCTCATGGAGGAAATTTAAAGCCAGTATCATAACACAAGCCTTGAAGGTGTAGGGGCCAAGGGCAGGGTGCCCCAAAATGTGCCACGTTTGCATCTTGTTTATTTTAAATAAAAGTTACACAAGAATCAGCTGGTGCAAGGGCACTCAGACCCTCCTCTGTACCCCTGGAAGCAGGAACTACATCTCCCATATGAAAGGTACTCTCCCTGCACTAAGAAGACATCTTTCGCACCAGAGAGGAACTACAATGCTGAGAAAGCCGTAGAAACAAACCTTGTTCCTTTTTTCCTAATCTACTACACCTCAGCCCAAATTCCTTACTAATTAAAGGTCCCAAACATCTGTTTTCTTTATCCTGTCAATTCCTCACAAATTCATCATCCCTTTGTCTAAAAAGTATAAAAACTACTTGCCTCGGCCATTTCCTTAGGTCCCAATTTCATTTTGGGGTCTCCATGTGCACATAGTCAAGCTTTGGAGTTTTCCACCTGTTAACCTGTCTCATATAAATCTAATTCTTAGTCCAGCTGGAAGACCTGGAAGGGAAGGAAGAATTTTTCCTTCCCTACAAAGCCAAGGAGAGAAGAGTTAAGGGGAAGACCCAAGAAGATAGGAAAACAGTTTCCCTCCTTGCTCTTCCATAATAATTTGCCTGAATCATGATAGGGGCGAAGCCACCCCTACCAGGCAATTATTAGAGATTCCCTAGGATGTCCCCACCCTTCCAGGGACCACACGCTCTGAAGCACAATGAGCAGGGGAGTCCCATTCCATCTCAGCCCACTCTAGCCTCCATCCAACGCTAGCCCAGGGTGAACAACCACTCCTTCCCTCCCAGGACACTGAATCCCCACTCACTTCCCACCCTGCATAGCTGCATGGCTGGTGGTTCCAGATTCCAGCATCCTCTAGTGAAAATTTTAAAACAAAACACGCAGAAAAACCTGGTCTTTCACCTGGGGCACTTTTTATGTTCTCATTGTCCAGACCACACCCTATACCTATTAAATGAGTTTCGGGAGTGCCACTAGAAGCCAGTTTTAAAACAAAGCAAAACAAAACAAAACAAAAAAACCTAGGCTATTCCAGTGTGCAAGCAAGTTGAAGCCTTTCTCCTCCAAGTATGTCTATGGACCAACAGCTTTGGCATTGTGAAATGAGTAAGGAAATCTCATTTAAAATGGAGTTAGCTATTAATACAGAGAACAAATTGAGAGTTGCCAGAGGCAAGAGGAGCAGAGGGATGGGCAAAATGGGTGAAAGGGAGTGGGAGATCCAGGCTTCCGGTTACGGGGTGAATAAGTCACAGGAATAAAAGGCACAGTATAAGGAATATGGTCAGTGATATTGTAACAGTGTTGTATGGTGACAGATGGAGGCTACATTTGTGGTGAGCATAGGGTATAGAGAAGTTGAATGCTATACACCTGAAATAATGTAACATTGTGCGTCATCTATACTCAAAATTAAAAAAAAAAAAAAAAAAAAATTCATTGGAATAAGGAAGCCCTGAAGAGGGAGCTCTCGTGCAGGTACCACTCATTGCAGCCTGCATAAGCAGCAGGAAGAAGGAAGATCACTCTGGAAGGAAGAAAGGAAGGAACAGAGGGAGGGTGGGAGGGAGACAGATCTCTCCCTGCCCAGCCACAACGCACTAAACACTGCTTGCAGCCAATTTCCACAACCTCAAACTCTTATTCTTCAACAAACTTGTTCGAAACCATCCTCCCCAATTTTTTCTTATAACCTGGTAAAAGCTGACCTTCCCTTTGTCTCTTAGGCCTTGCCTATTGTTTGCCACAATTTGCTCATCACAAGTTGCAATTCCTCTGCTATTCCTGAAAACTCCTTTTGCTGAGTAAAAGAACTGGCTATTTTTAAGGTTGACAGCACTACTGGGGAGCTCTTCAGACTGCAGAAACTTGGACTGCACTCAGACCTACTGATTTGTGTGCCCATCCACGTCTGAAAGTGTTAAATTTAGGGAAATAGACCTGTGGAGGCTGCCAGGGTACAGAGATTTTTCTGCAGAAGCAGGTTGAGCTGGGTATTGATCACCCTGTTCCTGTCCATGTTGTCCACTGCTGCCAAAGTGATCTTTTCCTAAACTCAAATCCTGTACTGCTGTCCTATGGCCCGCACTGTAAAGTCCAACTCCCTGATCTTGGGGCCCACTCACCACTCCTCTCTCCCATCCCCAACATTCAGTCTCCTCCTTACCTACTAACCCCCTCCACTTACACCCCCTGCGTGCGCGCGTGCGCGCACACACACACACACACACACACACACGCTCCTGACACACTCGTGCCTCTGCTAATTCTGCTCCTTTTGCCTAGAATTCTCCCCAGTCCCAACCCAGTTAGTCTCACCCTCTTGCTTGCCTAAAGAACTCTTCTCCCTGCTTCAAACTCTGCTCAAAGGTCTCCTTCTCTGGGAACCTGGAAAAATTAGGCATTTCCTCCTTCAATTTCCCACAGCTTCTCCTACAACAGTTTGAATATGGCTGTGATTACCAAGTGGGAATTGTTTGTTTTTCAAGTCTGTCTTGCTCATGGCTTTGTGCTCTTAAAGGCAAGGACAGCGCTTTCTTGCTCATTGTCTGCCGCTGACCTCTCACATCCACTGTCTAGCTAAAGGCATCATGCATTTTGCAAGGACCATTAGCCAGGCGTCTAACTAGACCCCCTATTCCTCCTCATAGTTCCATCACCAGCTCACAGGATTTCCCCTTCAACGCTCACATTCAACTAACCACATATAGGAAACATTTAGTAAATGCCACCTTGGGAATACAATGAAGACATACTCATGTTGGGTGTGGGGACAAATGTTCTTCTACCTTTCAAAGGCTCTTCTGGCTGGTCCAAGAATAAAATTGACATGAGACAGATTAGCAGGAGAAAATCAAATGTACACTTGGGAACTGCACATGCACGAGCAATTCAAAGGCAGAGAGGTAAAATGAGGCTTTGATGCCATCCTGAGCTAAGGAATGGGATGGGGGCTGTGGCTTTGAAGGCAAGAAGGGTGACTCATAGGACAGTAGAAAGAACATATGTTTGGCAATTAAATGTTTGCCCTGCCACAAAGATGGGTCACTCAGTTAAAATCTATCTCTGGTATTAACTCTTATTCTGGGAAAGGCAACCAATTTAGATTCTTCTAGGTAGTTAAAGGAGAGGCAAAATTTTCTCCTGAACCCAAAAGGTTTCCATTGCATTCACCTCAAAATAGTCTACATGCCAAACTGGCACATTTTGAGGAGGCTTCTTCTGAACTCCTTCATGCACTTTCTTTTCAGAAAACATATCTTTGCAACATGTAACTACTCCATCCTCCATGACCACCCAGCAAGTATGTTGAAACTGGCAGTCCCAATGGGAGGTAGGGTGATGGCACTCTTTATATTTTCAGCTAGACTATTGAGAGTAAAAATATTAGATTAAAACATTAATAAGCCATACCCCTGGGGTGATATTTCACATATGGTGGGTGTGTTGTATACACCCGCCACAAACACTGAGTTTAGCAAATAAACCTAGCCATTGGTTCTAGGGAGAATACAGGGTTAAGTTCCTGAAAGCCTCTGATCACAAGATCTTCATCACTGGGTGGATATGTAACCTTGTTTTATGCGTGCCTCTGTTTAAAGTCACCTTAGCTGATACGTATTGTTGATTCAGTGACATTAAATCCATGGCCAACAGCACTAGAACTCAGGCCCGCACGAAGCTTATCTAATATACGCTTTGTCTGAAACGCCCCTCAGGGACTTCTGTGCTTACACCAAACAGCACTTGCACACTACACGGGGAGGGGGGGGGTGCATTTTAAGCAGTGGAGTCACCAACGAAAAGCACAAAAATACAAAAAACATGCCACCAAATAGACCTCAAAAAAGACAGTTGTTTGCAATAGGAGAACTGAAACAAGAAGGCAGAACATCTCTTTGTTGGACTGCATTCAGCCGGGACCATGCCCGTAGAGCATGTCAACTATTTCACCACTTTGCATTTGTCCACAAATGACCGCAGAAGCACTGTGAGTATTGATTTCGGATTACAAGCAGATTTCAGCGAAGAAGCATATTCACAACTGTGGAATCTGCAAACAGTAAGGATCAGCCATATCTAACAACTGGTAGGGCAGGAGCACCAGCAGATCAGAAAAGATGCAAACCACATTATTTAAGGCCCTGGGGGCCCATGATGTGCCAGGAAAGGATATTTCGAGTATTGTTGGGTGCTGGGTCATGAGGAGCTCTAGTGAGAGCCCAAAGGAAGAGCTGTGTTACCAGGAGCAGCATGGAGACAACAGCTAATTACCAGTCTATTATGGAATTATCAATCTGATTGGCTCTATCGGCCCTTCCTAATGCCAATGTAATAAGAGGCCAGGACGTCCCAGATTTTTTTCATTACTCATCATTTTGTCAGTCTGCTTGACTCACTTATATTGGAAATTGCATTACCCTTGCCTCAGACAAAAAAACTTAATTGTATCTTAAGAAAGAGGAAATCTGACAAACAACTTTCATAGTGACCTACTGGCTACTGGCAAACTTATTATGCTTCAAGCCACACTGTCCTCCATCTTTGTGGACAGGAGCTAAGCCTGCTCTGCAAGAAACCTTGGTGCTGTCCGAGCTTGCATAATGCCAGTTCATAATAACACCAACCCAGTGCAGAGGGAAGTGGAGCGGAGCAGCCCGTGGGTGTGCATCAGGAGTACGAGGACTGAGATGGGAGGAGACCCAGTCTGGGCCTGGCTCAATGCCCTTCAATGTCCAACCTGGTGTAGAGCAGTGCTTCACAAACGTGATGTGCATGCAAATCACCCGAGAATCTTGTGAAAGGCCAGATTCTGACCCAGAAGATCTGAAGTGGGACCCAACACTGTACATTTCTAACAAGCTCTCAGGGGATGCTGATGCTATAGGTCCATGGCCCACACTGTGAATATTAAGGATCTGGACTGGAGCAGTGGCCCTCAGTCACACCTGAGCATGTATCAAAATCACAGAGAGTCTGCAAAATCATAGATTGTGTCCTACGCCACCCCCAGAGTTTCAGACTCAGTAGCTCTCGGTTAGGGCCTAAGAATTTGCCTTTTTAACAAGCTCCCAAGTGACAATAATGCAGCTAGTCTGGGGATCACACTTTGAGAATTACTGGTCTAGTCTAAGCTAGTCAAACTCTTAGAGCCTTGTTTCCTCCAGCTTATTTATACACATAATAATGCTAGCTTTTCACCATACCGGCAAAGAACTTGAGGTTCTCATAAAAGCTATCACTCTAATGATGAAGTTCCTGAGGTCAGGGGCCACATCCTCTATTCATTTCATACAATATCAGTGCACTAAGGACAAATTAATACAATCTGAATTTGTGACAATGAAATACTGAATTTTACTATCTGATGAGAACTTTTGCCCTTCTGAGTGCTTTGTATTTCAACTGGCACAAAACTAATCATCGGCTGCCAACTCTTACTCTCAATTCATTTTTACAAATTCCAAGTTTTACAAATTTCTTCTTTCTCTTTTTGCAAATGAAAATCCCTAGAAAGAAAGCAACTGAGGAGCAGGGAGTATGACTCCTTCACTTTGTATCTCTTATGCCTAAAACGGGACCTGTCAAAATGTAAGTGTTCAGTAAATATTTGAGGAAGAGAAAGGGAGGGAGGGAGGAAATGTATACCCTTCGTTCAATGTATACTTTGCAAATAGCGTGTTTATAGAATAACCAAACTGAAACCCTTTCCTTTTTTTAAAACTTTTGTAATGTTTATTTATTTTTGAGAGAGAGTGTGTGTGTGTGAGTGGGCAAGGGGTAGAGAGAGAGGGAGACACAGAATCTGAAGCAGACTCCAGGCTCTGAGCTGTCAGCACACAGCCCAATGTGGGACTCGAACTCACAAACCGTGAGAGCATGACCTGAGCCCAAGTCAGATGCTTAACCGACTGAGACACCCAGGCACTTCAACTGAAACCCTTTCTTAAGGCAGAATTTTATATTTACTTTTAGTTGAGTCTTTATTGCAGATGAAGTCCTTCTGGCAATAAAAATTCAAAAGATTTCTTAATAATAATAATAATGGCAATAAATTTTAAGACCCACTGTGTTACAGCACCATTAGTTTATACAAAGCAGTTGGCAGCTAGGTTACTGGGAGGGCATTAACTATGACCTATTAATGAAATAAGAACATTATGGGCTGCTGGGTGGTTCAGTCGATTAAGCATCCAACTCTTGCTTTTGGCCCAGGTCATGATCTCATGGTTTGTGAGTTCGAGCCCTGCTTGGGATTCTGTCTGTCTGTCTGTCTCTCTCTCTCTCTCTCTGCCCCTCTGCTGCTTGCTCTCTCTTTCTCAAAATAAATAAAAATAGACTTAAAAAAATAAGAGCATTATCTTTCTTCTAACCAAGCTGATTGATCAGCAGAGTGTTCTGTTCTGGACGAAGATAGAGGCCACCAACCAGAGAAAATCACAGTCTGTTTATACAGCTAAACAGTTGTTTGTCCACAGCAAGTCAACTGTCCCTTCACTGAGGTGTTCCAAGAACTTGTCAGGCCCGTCTGCCTCCCTAGAGAGGAGATCAATGTTTGCAGACATTTGCCAGGAGTCTACCACGTGGTGGCGACTCTTGAGAGTCTGGAGGAGATTAAAGGAGAATGGATCAGGTGCAGTCTGTACCTAAAGTAGGTCCCAGTTGGTCTGGGGGGGGAGGGGAGGTAACTAAGTGACTATACTGGAATAGAGATGTGTACAAAGGCCGTGGGACACAGGAGGTAGTGGCAACATAACTCCTTGGGGGAATCAGAAAAGACTGAGAAAGTGTCGTTTACACAAGTTCTTAAAAGATGTGAGAAAGTGGACACAGGGCTGAAGGCAGGACACAGTGCATTCTAGGTGGAAAACAGCATGTGCAGATGTATCCAGAAGTGCACCCTGAGAGAAAAACAAGCATCGTTAACCAGTAGGGGGTGGGGGAGTGTTGATATGGTCTCCCAGCTTTGAGCACCTGCCACCCGGGTCCACCCAAGCCAACTAAATAGCTATTGATAACACTTGTAGTATTGTTTAATTCAAGGCTTAATGATAACAGCAAACAATTTATTAAGAATGACCGAACCCAAACTATGGAATGAGAAGCACATAAAGATTACTACACGGCTCTAATAGCAAAAGCAATGTATCTACTGAGAAAGGTTTGATATGGACATCAAACTTCTCATCACAAAGTAAATGGTAAAAGTCCTTAACCACTGGGACTCTGTTACTCCAGATTTCTTTTCTTCTCTCATTGTTTGAAATCCGCTGACCTACTTTTCGGAGTCTCATGCCATTCATCCCGGCACAACCAACACTGTTGTCCTGGATTGGAACTTGCACTTTCAGTGCCTGCCTCAGCACAGATCCAAGGTGCATTATTATAACAGAGATTTGGCCATAGCTCTGCCATGAGGAACTGTCCTGCTTACTATATGAGTTATCGGTCCATAAATGGCTTCTCTCTTTGGTGAAAGGGCCATGAACCATGAAACGTAGCTTCTAGGAATGGAAAAGCAAGAAAAGTGCAGTTTCCCCGTGGAACCTCCAGAAGGAACACAACCCTACCGGCACCTTGATTTTAGCCCAGTGAGACCTATTTCTGACTTCTGACCTCTAGAACTGTAACAACTGTTAATAAATTTGTGTTGTTTTCAGTTACCAAAACGAAAACTTCTCTAATTTGCCACAGAAGCCATGGGAAACTAATACAGCATCCTTTAAAGACAAAAGGGAAGCACAGAGAAGTTCACTAAGGTACGAGCTGGAGTCGGAACCCCAGATACACATTAACTACATTCGAGTGAGATTCTGGATCTAAGACATAATACTTGGCAGGATTTGTTGACTATTTAATATGAAAGGATTCAGGAGATGAAGAAATCCAGGGTAGCATCAAGGTTTCTTGTTGAAGCCACTACTGAGGAAGTGACACCACTCATTGATGGTATTTTAAGAATCGAAAGAGCAATTATGGGAAAGGACGAAATCATATTTGTATTTAATCAGCTTACTCAAATCCAGACTCTGCCAATAGTGAAACTAAACTGTGGTAGTTCCTCCTAAGGAATAAGCTTCTCAATAGGACCGTCTCTGTGGTTCCTCATGGGAAAACAGCACATGAGAGAGATTTCGTCAAACAGGGTAAGTCTCTATCTTTCAGAAGAGGACTTCTCTGTCATGTGAGAATTATTATTGGACTGGCACTTCTCTTCATTGTCATGAACTTCCCTCTAAATCAATTTATAAACCACTTGCCTATCAAACATTCCTAACTCACAATCCATTCTTCAATTCGCAACGCAACATGAAGATCTGAGGAAACTCCTTTGCGAGAAGTTATTTAATGTGCAGAGGAAAACGTCCCACTGGTTAACATGATGGAAATTCCCTGCCTGAGGTTAGCAATATTGTGTAAGTGGAAACCCATAGGCTTTGGAATCACAATGACCTGGGTTTCGAAAGCTGGTTCTGCTGCTTACTCTCTGTGTGATCTTGGACAAATTACTTGACCTCCCTGAGCCTTCTTTCTTAATTTGAAAAATGAGGATATAAATCCTACCTCTTGATATTATTAGGAGGATTAAATGAGACACATATATAAAGTGCCTTGAACATAAAAGGCACTTACTCAACATTTCCTTTAACTTTTAAAATCAGAAAGACCTATGGTAAAAAAGAAAGGAAAAATTTCTGCCGGAAATATGTCATTACCTATTGTGGGAGGTCACTTTTACACAGTGCATTTTTATCGCCTCTAACTTGTGGCTCGATCTTGGCAAGTAGTTGGAGATCTTTGTCATTACCACATAGCTCAGCTGATTACTTACTCACACTCCAATTCTGGGCTCCCAACCTCTGCAGAGCCTGCTGGAGTGAGTGACAGTAGGCTTCCCTTATACAAGGAGAGCAGAGATCAGGGGCGCCTGGGTGGCTCAGTCGGTTAAGCACCCAACTCTTGATCTCGGCTCAGGACATGATCTCATGATTTGGGGTTTCGAGCCCTGCGTTGGCCTCTGTGCTGACAGCACAGAGCCTGCCTGGGATTCCGTCCCTCCTTCCCTTTGCCCCTCCCCTGCTCACTTGTACTCTCTCTCTCTCTCTCTTTCTCTCTCTCAAAATAAATAAATAGTTTAAATTTTTTTTTAAAAAGGAGGGCAGAGAACAAATTTCCTCTCTTCTTCTAGAGTCACTCAACCCAGTCAGCTCACCCATGAAATAACCCATGCAAAACAAGCTCCCATGGGGTCCAGTCTAAATCTATGGTTGTACTCAAAGAAATGAAGTTCAACAGGAAACACAAAATGGAAAAATCAGGTACTCTCTTCTCTGGATCATCTCCCCTCCACAACTGCTCATGACCGATGCTCTTTCTCAGAAAACCATGTTTCATTCTCTTTATTCAGCACTCTGCTCGAGTGTCACCTGTTCAAAGAGACCTCCCTAACATCTTTATCTAATACCATCCCCTATTTCTTTCCCTCATCCTGCTTCATTTTTTTCACAGAATTTAATACTATCTGAAAAAATACCATAAATTTATGTTCATTGGAGTATAGTCTGTTCTTCCACTCCCATGTAATCTCAAGGAAGACAGGGTCTTTGTTTTGTTATGTTTTTATTACCATCATTCACTGCTATGTCACTAGCACTTAAAACAGGTCTGGGTACATAGCAGGTACTCAATAAATTTTTATTAACTGAAAAAGATCTCTGTAAAAGATCAGTTGTCTAGGATAATAATACATATTATTTATATTATTTGAGTCAGGCCCGATAGAATTCTATGAGTTAAGCAGTATTATTATCATCCCCATTTTATAGGTGAGGAAACTAAGATTTCATAAACTCAAGGAGCTTGAGCAGAGACACACAGATTGTATGTAGTGGGATCCGGAGTCAAGCCTCCACCAGAGCCCTTAATCCCTACACCACATCCCAGCCTGCAGAGTTGCACTAGACAAGTGATTCGATTAATGGGCCTGTGAGACTACTGCCAAGTCTGTGGTAAGAAGAGGACACTCAGAAGGCTGTACAATGTTGCAAAAAAGTAAAACATTATAACTCTTAGGAAGTTAAGTTTGCCTGCTCCTCCGGAAGCAGGAAATCGCTATGAAACTCAGAGGGAAAGGAGCAAACATGTCTAAAAGAGGCAGCACTGTTTCAACCCCACCACTGAGGCCTACATAGATTGACCTTACAAAGATCCATTTGGAAACTCGAGAAACATCCTCTACTCCAAACCTGTTCTGTTCTGTCTGAAAGACACACAGCAGATTTACTGTTCAAAAATGTGAGTTTGAATTGAGACCAGAGGGTGTGGAGAGACAAACAATAGTTAATGTGAAGATAGGAAACAGGTGGCTGGGACCATGCAAAGAAGAAGGTAACCCCAAGTTCTGGGGTAGGTTTGCTTAAGCGTCACCTGGGTTTTCAGAGAATAAAAGGAAGAATGTCACACACATACACAGCCAATTCCTCTTTTTTGAGCACTCTGAGCCCACCACGTTAGGCAATTATTAGTTTATCTGATTCCACTTGCCTCACTCTCAAATACTTCCCAAAAGTAAACATGCTTCTTTTATCTCTGCAATACCAACATCTACCGACCACTGCTCAAAATTCAGAGTCCAGTAAATATTTGTTAAATAAATGCACGATAGAAAGCAAAATTGGTTTGTGCTAATTTAAATACCAAGATAATAATTTCAAATTTTGTCATTTAAACTTTAAACCTCTGGCTCATACATACCTTTTAGCAGAGATACAGCAGAAGGGTTAAAAATACCAGCTTTAGAGGTGCCTGGGTGGCTCAGTTGGTTAAGTGGCGACTTCGGCTTAGGTCACGATGTCGCAGTTCGTGGGTTCCAGCCCCACATCCGGCTCTGTGCTGACAGCTCGGAGCCTGGAGCCTGGAGCCTGC
Organism: Panthera tigris; assembly: GCF_018350195.1. Classification (NCBI taxonomy): domain Eukaryota; kingdom Metazoa; phylum Chordata; class Mammalia; order Carnivora; family Felidae; genus Panthera; species Panthera tigris. The sequence goes on along the minus strand of NC_056668.1, from coordinate 129,297,276 downwards.
TTTGGATTCTGTATCTCCCTCTCTCTCTGCCCCTCCCCCACTCCTGCTGTCTCTCTCTCTCTCTCTCTCTCTCTCTCTCTCTCAAAATTAAATTAACAGTTAAAAAATTAAAGAAAAATACCAGCTTTATATTCAGGAAATCCTGGATTTCACTCGGGCCCTTAACGTTCTGCGTCCTGAGAAATCTGTTAACTCCAAACTCTTCATCTGTACATTGACAATAACAGCTACCTTTCTGTTGGAGGAGGTCATGGAGGGGACATGACCCCAAGCTGACCTGTAAGCTGGCCCTGGGGCGGGGGCATGGAGGCTCCTCACCCTCCCCCCTTGTCCTTGGAACAAACACACTTCTGCCCACCCTTCCCCCAGTGGGGCCTTGTTCAAGGACGAAGCCTTGAGAGAGCAATGTGCTGTTGTCACCATCTAGAGGTATCCATTAAGGCCTCCATATAAACTTTGAAGATTCTGGCCGCAGGTGTGGAAATTTGAATTTGGGAGCGCCGGAGACAAACCTCACGGGTAAGTTCCTTCGCTTATTAAACCAGCCACCTACCGATCTGGAGTGGGCTGCCTCTTTCTTTGGTCTCTCCTTGCCCTCTGTGTGTGGGAACCAGTTTCGGGTTTCACTCGGGAAGTTCCCCAGGTTGTGAACCAACACTTTCAGGGGTGTTGAGAGGATGGGGTACTATAGAAAGCTTTCAGAAAATGCTATGCATGGCCCTTAGAAAGTGCTTTCATTTAATTGTCTGAGCTTAGCCTCCTTACAAGGAGCCTTGTTGGAGCTCTTGTAGATAATTGGCTAATCATTCTCCAAGGTTTAAAAAGGTGAAAGTAAAAAAAAAGAAAAAAAGAAAAAGAAAAAGAAATTAAAAATAAATAAATAAATAAATAGTTGAAAGAAAAAAATAGATAAAAAGACTGTGTAAGAATTTAATACTTTGGCAGGTCGAGATATCGTCAACAAAATTTAAACAAATAGCAAAAACTAGGAAAAGTATTTGTAATAAATAAAATACAGATTCAGTATTTAAACAGATCAATACAAAAAAAAATGTTTAAACCCTATAAGGGTAAACAATTTTAACAAAACATTCACCAAAAAGAAATTTAAATGGCTAAACAAACAAATTTAAAATAAAGCTTTTATGCTGGCCAGTACTTGAAGGACTACCTAACAAAACATTGAAATGCTATTTGTGGCATATCAAATAACTGAGAGAGAAAGGGAGAGAGAAGGAGGGAAGGAAGGAAGAAAATATTAATATTATGCTTTCAACTGGAGTTTTATATATGGCTGGTGGTGATAAAAATTGAAAGAAGTTTCCTAAAAACAATTTGGCAATGTTATGAACAGCATTTTAAAAATTCACACCCTTTGAGGGGCGCCTGAGTGGCATCAGACTCTTGGTTTCAGCTCAGGTCATGATCTCACGGTTCATGAGTTCAAGCCCCGAATCGGGCTCTGTGCTGGCAGCAGGGAGCCTGCTTGAGATTCTCTCTCTCTCTCTCTCTCTCTCTCTCTCTCTCTCTATCTCTATCTCTGCCCCACCCCTGCTTGCACTCTTTCTCTCCTTCAGTCTCTCTCTCTCTCTCTCTCTCTCTCTCCCTTTCTCTCAAAATAAATAACTTTTTAAAAATTAAAAAAATAAAAATAATAAAAATTCACACCATTTGATTCAGTAGTTACAGTTTTAGAATCTATCCTGAGGAAATAATAAAAATTACATAAGATTTATGTATAATAATGTTCATTTCGTATAATTCAAAATAGGAAAAAAATGAAAATAATACAATTGTTAAACCATTACACTATAAGAAATGCAGTCATTAACATAATTTTAAAATATGTATCTTAGGAAAATACTTAAGCCAATGGTAAGAAAAATATAGTGGGAATACAAAACATTATGTTTTTGGAATTTGAGAGATTTTCATAGAATTTTGTGATTCCTGTTATATACATATGTATGTGCATATATATACTATATTTTAATGATTACAAGATGTATATTCTCACATTTTGAAATTAGAATCCACTTCAAACCAACTGTTTTAATTTTTTTTTAACGTTTATTTATTTTTGAGAGAGAGAGAGAGAGAGAGACACATACACACAGTGTAAGTGGGGGAGGGTCAGAGAGAGAGGGAGACACAGAATTGGAAGGGGGCTCCAGGCCTGAGCTGTCAGCTCAGAGCCTAACGCAGTGTTTGAACACATAAACCATGAGATCAGACCTGAGCTGAAGTCGGACGCTTAACCGACTAAGCCACCCAGGCACCCCTCAAACCAACTGTTTTAGATTCTATAAAATACTGTGGATTTATGATACTATTTTCTCTTATTCACTTGTTGATGATACTATGGGTTACTTTTATTTTCTTCTTTATCGTTTATTATTTTCATAAATCCATTTTGAATAGATTTTACTGCTCTAATATTATTTAGCAAGTCAGTAATAGTAAATAATTGACTGCCTGATCAACCACACTGGGAAAGAAATGCTAACACATAAGTGAAAAACCAAAATCAAATAGTGAAGGGAAGAGGAAAGAGGTAGAAAGCAGTGCTAGTCGTAACAGCAGTTACAAGCAATAGTTGTGCTGCCAGGAAGAGAAGGAGGAGGGGGATTATGGGTTGCATTGTATCTCCCCAAAACATGTTGGAGTCCTAACCCCCAGTACCTGTAAATGTGACCTTATTTGTAAATAGGATCTTTGTAGATGATCAAGTTAAAATGAGGTCATTAGGGTGCCTCTAATGAATATGACTTTATAAAAGGGGGAATTTTGGACATACAGATAGACACACACAGGGAAAATGCCATGGGAAGATGAAGGCAGAGAGTGGGGTGGTGCATAAGCAAGCCGAGAGACACCAAATATTACCAGGAAACCACTAGAAGCTAGAGGACAGGCATGGAAGAGATTCTCCCTTACAGCCCCAGAAGGAACCAACCTTAATTAAATAGCATTAATCTTGGATCTCCAGCCTCCAGAACAGTGAAGACAATAATTTCTGTTGTTTAAGCCACACAGTCTGTGGTGCTTTGTCATAGCAGCCCTAAAACCTAATCACGATGCAAGAAGGGGAAGAGGGAAAGAAGAAAAGACAGCAGCTCTTGACAGCCTGGTAAACTGAGTCTCTGGGGAGATAAAAGGAAAATGTCCACAAAAAGCTAATTTGTTATGTTAAAATAGTCAATGTAACCACAAGTTTCCTAAAAATAGTTCATACAGTCACCTACGTGTTTCATTCCTGAGAAGATCATGGATCAGTGCAGACAGTCTGGAAGACATTGTGTTTCCTTCCTCTGCATTACAAACAGACTTCAATGGCAAGATTCAGGGACAGATAAATGTTATCTCAGAGATGAATTGAGAAAAGAAAAAGAATGCTTAGCATTTGCAGAGGGCAAGAGATCTGGGATCAAACCTGAGTAGCAACAGCATTGTTCCCTTCCCAGCTCCAGACCATGATGTCCTGTGAGGTTGTGGAACTAAAGGAAAAAGGATCCCAGAGTCTAGCTCATGCTCCTTTGGGAGGCCTACTGTTCCAAGTGGGCAAACAGCCTAGAGCAAATGATTTTTATTCTTCTCCAGTATTTCTGTGTTTATTTTTTGGCACAAGTCCTTCCCGAAGTCAGTGTTTTTTAAAGGGAGATTGAAATACCATGCTCTGCAACGTCGCTTGCAATACTTCTTTGAAACCCCAATTTCTGTCCCCATGCAACCCTCCAAATCTGGAGATTCAAGATCTCTGGGAGTAGAATCCAGGATTCTGCATTTTTTACCAGCATCCCTGGTGGATTCTGTCAGAACAGTTCTAGGGCCTAGCAGCCTTCTGGACCCTAGATCCTTGGGTTGCCCAAGTAACAAGGTCTATATGTTTGATTGGTTGGTTAGTTTTATAGGGAATACATTCACCACATTCTACATTTTCCTTTATGCTAAGAAAGGATCTAGAGATATCTGGAATCTTAACAGTATAATTGAAGCTATGAATCAGGGTATAGAAATTATGAATTCATGTGGCTGTTTATTATGACATGTGGGTTGTTTTGATAATGGACTGGCTCAAAATGGGAAGAAGTTTAGAATATACGTTGTAAGATGAAGAAAAGGCCCAGCCATGTAATAATTGGGGTAAGTTTGCCACTTGGGCATAGAAAAAAAATACATAAAGATGGCACTATATCAAAATAATGATACAGTCTACAACAGAGATCTAATTATCGTAAGTTGTTATACAGCAGATATCATAGCATGTAAATCCATAAGCAGCACTTTCAAAAAATGCAATGACAAGTGAGCAGAAATACAATTACAGTGGGAGACTTTAGCTTACCTTTGAAAATTAAGAAAAATAAAAAAACTAAGTATTCTGGTCATCAAAAAATTTTGAAACTCTTAATTTGGTCAAGTGAAACAACATGAAAGAAAGACAAAAGCAGAAAGCAAGAAATTAAAAGAACAGAAAAGAAAAAAACAGAGACATAGAGCTAATAAATAACCCAAAAATCAAATCTGAAAACAATAACAATGACATAGCTCACTAGCTAAAACAATTTTTAAATAAGAAGTGTACAAATTAAGAAGTGAGAAAAAACGTGCCCATACACACACATATAAAGGGAATTTTAAAATATGGTGAGAAAACCAGATGAAATGGGTTCTTTTAATATAAATTATCAGATTTATATAGATACCAATTATATATTAATATAAATGATTAACACAGACATCAAAAGAGATGGGGGAAAAAGGAGACCACATACCACAAACAGAAAATTATCAAATAACTACCCTTTAAAAACCACTAAATCCAGGCAATTTCACAGGGAATTTCATTCACTTTCTTTCAAACTTACAAGGAGCAAAGTTTTCAATGCTATTAAGATAGTTCCAAAGCATAAGAGAAAAGAAGGGCATCCAAACAGTGTTTACAAAGCCAGTATAACTTTGACACCAAAACCTGAAAACACTAACACAGACAGCTACAGGCCAATATTTTAAGAATAATACTTAAAAGTCCAAAACAAAATCATAGAAATGGAATTTAGTTGTGCACTAAAAGAAAAATGCAACATGATCAAAAGGGATTGACTTCAGAAGTTTAATATTAAAATTCAACGTATTTAAAGATCAAAGGAGCAAAAATAGATCATTCTTTTCATGGATGTTAAAATGGAACTTGTAAAATATCTCCTACCTAGTCAATATACTTGTCTCAATTTTTGGAGACTTTTAATAAAGCAGGAATAGAGGGATTTTTTTTTTTATTAATTTATCTTCAAGTTCGTTAACATGCAGTGTAGTCTTTGTTTCAAGTGATTCATCTCTTACATATGACACCCAGTGTTCATCCCTAAAATTCCCTCCCCAATACTGTTACGGAACCAGGCTGGAACACTGACGGAAAAACCAAGCGGCACTCGGAGATCTTGGTGGATTGGAGATTTATTTTACACCGGCGGGCTCAGACGAGACTGTTTCTCCAAAGGTCTGAGCCCAGAATGCAAGTGGGGAGGGTAATTTATAGCCGACAGCCTCCATATCTGTAGGGATTTTCGCACGCACAGCAAAGGAAGAAGAAACCGGAGGAGGGATCTCTAAGCTAGAGACCAGAGTTTGTTTTAGTCCAATCAGCCATCTTTGGTGTACTTTATCCACTTCTCCAACATTCTCCCCTTTGATGACTTTAAAAAAAAAACTTTTAGTAGGCATCACCTTTCAGTTTTACAGGTTGGTACTCTCAGAAGGCTAAGATATACGCAGTAGTTTGGCAAAACAACAGTGTTTTCAATAAAACGTACCATGGCATTCAGTATACAGGGGCTGATGGATACAAGTAAAATTATGGAGAAGAGGGGCCCCACCAGGCAGGAAGCCAGGATGCCCAATCTGTGAGATCCCATCCTTTCCATTGATTGATGTTTTCCTGTTGTCTACATTGAATTCTTTCCTTGAGTTGCTTAACCTTAGTTGTAACTATTCCTGACTGGTTTACGAAATAGCAACATTCCTCCCCTAGAAAAATGAAAGTCCCTCCTTTTTCTGAAGCGAGGAGGTCGAAGGCTCACCTATTTTGGAGGGTCACTGCCACCAGAGAGTTTATTTGGTTTTGTGAGGTTACCGGACAATCTGCCACCTATTCCATGTTTTCATTTATCTCTTGAGATAGTCTATGGTATAGTCTGACGGATGAACCTATGCCCCCTATTCCAGTTCCTCTTCCTGTCACAATTCCTGCTGCTATCAGAAGAGTAGCAGGATTGCCCATTTAGCCCAGGAGGTGGGGCTAAAGATTGTTAGGGGCTGATCTTCAGTGTGTACGGATATCTCTGGGGTTAGGAAGATGGAATAACATATCTGAGTCCAGTTGGCCTCTAAGCATCGGTAGGCCGAATTAGAATATAGACAGAACACCCCACGGGTTGAACATAGGGTTGTATTCCTCTTTAAGGTTATATTTCTTCCGTATAGAGAGGTACCATTCATATCTTCAGGGACTGTACAGATTAGATTGTTGGCATTTGTGAGATGGATCCCAGTGGCCAGGGGTCCAATTAAGACAGAAGTGTTGGTTTTGAGATTTTCAGGAGCTTCCCAGGTCAAAGGGATAGGAATGGCTAAGTAAGCCCTCCGGCTGAGGGGAAGCACATCCAGCAGGTTTGGGTGTGATTATCTATTTTATGGAGGACTATTTTATGGTAGAGTAGTGTTAGTCCAACGTTGGAGTGGGGAATTGGTAAGCATCTGATTGAGGGCTAAAAGGCTCAAACCCTGGTAGGCTGCCGGGGGAGTGGTCACCTTTATGGCTTATACTACCCTGTCCTGGGTATCCTTTATAACTTTTTGAAGGGTCCTGTCCTGCATCCCTTCCCCGCTCAAGATTCCCCTATTGAGGAAGGTAAGTGTAGCAACCTCGCTTCCCTCTCTGGAGGCCCTTGTTGTGACATGGGTTCCTGACATTTTGGGTTATCTCTACAGTCCAATACTTAGTCCTTGGGGCACCTGGTGACTGACAGAGAGTGGGTGTTTTTCCCTTGTAGCAATCTTTGTGGAGGGAGGTGAAGGCACTGAACGCCTTTGACTCCCTTATTATCATATAACAATCCTGGGGGTGAAGTGGGTAAGCAGCAGTTGTGAGGGTGAGAGAGGTTATCATAATATGCAGGCAATACTTAATAATCCTCCCATCCAGAGGAGGTATGTGACACCCAGCATGCATCTTTTGTCCCATGTCCAGCTTGTTGGTGCAGTCTCTATCAGCCCAACAGTAAGATCAGGGCTATGACACCAGTGAGGGGCAACGGCTGGCAGAGTTGCATCCAAACCCCTGGGCTCGGTCCACGTGTTGATTTCTCAAGCTTCTGCCATGCGCAGGCCAGCCAGCTTCCAGGGTGTGGCTGGAGCAGGGCTGGAGATCTCAAGTGTCTTTTTGAGGGTCAGTTTAAGCGGGTTGACTGGATCTGGATCACTTCACCGGGTTGAGGGTTCCTCTGAGTTGGCCTTCTTAGCTCTGGAGTGATGGACCCATGGGGTGATACCTGAAACTGAATCCTCTATTTGGTTGTATGTCTGTAAGTCCACCTCCAAGTCTTCGAAAGGGGCAGGTTTCTGGTAACTGTCAGATCAGGTTTAGGGAATATATGGTTTGCATATTTGCAGATCCATCCTGTTTTCCAGTTGTTTAAATAATCATATACCCATGGGGTCTTATTATTATCCCCATAGTATAACTAGCACAGAATTTTGCCTATATATGAAATACTGTGACAATTTTCTAAAGTTTATCTCAAGTTGTCTAGTTTAGGAAACAACAAACATTTAAAGGCAATCATAACTAGAATTTAACATCCATAATGGTGCATTGTTGAAACATAGTTGTTCTCTCTAAACCACACCCCCCCCCTTTCCAGAGATAGCCAAATTGAGACAAATACATTTGTCGAACAAATCCAGTCTTAACAAATCTGGCCTAATTATTTACATAAGCTCAGCAAGAATAGCGATTGATCATGAGGATCTTTTAAAGTTTGCTTTGTTGGAACCTTTTATAAGGAATCTCTGGGTTGAACTTTCTGAACTCCAGGCCAGAAGCCAAGCCAAATACTTGCCATCAGACAGGCCTGCAATACCTATAGAATTGGGTGAATTCTTCTTCATGAGATCCCTGAGATATCCTGAGGTTCCTGCATCTGCCAGGAAGTGACCTTCTTTACTTATCTGGTGAGGCTGCTGGGAACTCTGTAAGTAAGGCACCAGGCCAACATTTCCAAGGGGCTTTATGGCTCCATGTTTTATAAAGCCAACCCTAATTCCTTAATGTTGTCTGGTCATATCTGAGTCTATGAATGTCATCCTCAAATATGACATTCTGGTCAAAGCCTTGGTAAAATAACCAGTATTTCCAAATGGTGACCTGTTATAAGATGAACAGATTCTTATTGAACTTATGCAAACAATTGTAATTGCCATGAAAGAAAGAATACTCATTGAGAGTTTTGAATTTCAGGGGAATTATGTAGAGAGAAAAGACAAATGCTTCAGTTTACAAATGCATACTTTATGACATTTTCGTATATCATAGATATCTTAAGAGAAAGTTTCCTAAATCTGGAAAAGGGAACATTAAGAAACCTGCAATATTTTCAACAAGAATCACAAAACTATAATCTTCCTCAGTTCATTTAATCCCATGTTCTTAATTCTTGTTCAATTGGAATGCAGCTTTGTTCTGGAATTTTTTACCCATTTTAGTATTAATCTTAAAGATGTCGAATACCTATGTTTATCCCCAAAGTCCTTTTTATAAATCTCCTTGAAGAAGAAACACGTTTTGTGAGAGAATAAGAACAATTATAAATGGCAAAATGTCGGAAATAGACATCGTTAAAGATCTGATGAGAGTTTATTATGATGCAATTGACAAATAAATTCGGTTATTTCTGTGACACATAACATCTCAAGTAATCAGAATATTAAGTGATGACCTTATATCAAAACATTAAAATTTTAGGAATTTCATATATTCGGGCAGTTATAGCATTTACCTGTGCAATACAATCTAAGGTTTACCATTGTATGACAGAGCTTTTCCAAATAACTTAACATCCCAAATAAAAGGACCTAATTCGTCAAGAAGACTTCATTTACCATTTAAATCCTGAGAAGTTTGTTAAAACCTCAGAAGTCATAAGTGCATCCTAAATAGAATTACAGATCATTACAAATTTTACAATTTTATATATTCAACCAAAGTGGCAATAAAAGATCCCAAAGGTGAATGTATCGCATTATACAGTTGTTATCAAAACCTAGCTCCTTTAACATGCAGAAGTTTTAACTAAGTAATCAAAGACCTGATAGAGATGAGACCTAAAACTTTGATTCTCCCGGAGGATAAACCTTTGTTTGCATTGTCTTATCAAGAGCAGATCAACAGTTCAAGAAAACTGTGTCATTTGAGCAGAGAGAAGAGCAGGATTTCAACCTTATACTAGTGTACTTTTAAAATTCCATTCATCTCAACCTTCTATAACTTTCTTTTGCTCCTAAATTTTGTCCCAAAGCCATTTCTTTCCAAATAACCAGTCTCATTTAGGACAAAATTACTTTCTCCTACCCTCAATGAAATTGTATTTCCATTCCTTATATCTTTCTTATATACCTCCTATTTTCTTACATACAGAGTTGCTTTCTTTATTTTCATCAGTCTTAAGTACATTAAGCAGAATTTTAACTCTTAGGAAACCTTAGTCTCCATTTGAGGACTTAGTAACCAATTGAGAGGGATTTACATTAGAATTTTTTTAGATGGTAAATTCATGAACCATTAAGTACAAAGCATGTTTTCCAATAGGTCCGAATAGCCTTAATTTCTCAGCAATAAGAAGATAAAAACACAAACCTATGTTCAATAATCAAAGCTTTAGCCTTCCATCCTATTTGGAAAGTTTCAGGTTACCAAGCACCTTGAAAGTTATCTTAACAATTACCCATGAAATCTTTGAGACAGACAAAATTAATTATCATTAACAAATTGCAACAGAGATAACATGAGCTTGTTTGACCTTTGTTGATAACTTTAAAGACAGATCCAATAAACTTAAATTAGTTTAAACATTGAATATGTTTCACCTGCATCCACCTAAAAGTAAATTAATTTTTCCCCATTGTCAATTTTCATTTGGGGCACCAGTGGAGATATCTGAAATGGGTGGTCCAAGGGGGGGGGGGGTGTGCATTTTGCTCCTTGACTTGGAGGGTGGGAGGAGGAACCAATGTTGCCTGAGACAGTGAGGAAGGTATAGGACCACACCCAAGTTGTTGCAGAAACATGAGGGGGAGGGGAAGGCAGAAGCAGCAACTGCTTGGGAATATTCCTTGAAGTCCCGGGCCCAAGGTAGACTAACCACAGTTGGCTCCAATTATAGCTGTTAACCTGGGAAATGAGGGAGAATCCCTCACATCTATTAAGCAGAGAAACAGGGAGAGAGAGTCAGGGTCCCCTTTTAGTCTGGTTCTATCTCGACTAGAACAGTAAGGTCCCCTTCTCAAGGTTCCTCCTGATCTCTGCTGGGTTTTTGGGACTTCCCTGGTTGGGACATTTATTCTTTTTAATGTCCTTTCCCCTTGCAGCTGGGCAAGGGCCTTCTCAGCCCCCTTCTCTGGTCCCCCTGAGGGCTCTTGATATCAGCAGATGTGGACTGGCATCTGGAGAGTGCCTGCCCCTGGCTGAGGGTACAATCTGGCCACCAGGACTTGTTGGGAGGGTCTTCTGGCCTGGAAGGGGAGGAGAAATGGGCTGCAAACAAAGGAAGCAGAAACCGGAGGAGGGGTCTCTAAGCCAGAGACCAGAGTTTGTTTCAGTCCAATCAGCCATCTTTGGTGTACTTTATCCACTTCTCCAACAATACCTGTCACCCATGTAACCCACCCCCACACACCCCCCTCCAGCAACCCCCAGTTTGTTCTCTGCATTTAAGAATGGAATAGAGGAATATTTTTAATTCTACAAACTTGGGGTGGAGTTGGGGAATGTATGCTCATATTTATGTGTTTGTGTGTGTGTGTGTGTGTGTGTGTGTGTGTGTGTGTGTGTGTGTGTGTATAAAATAAAAACTCCAGCTTCCTACCTAATGGTGAAACATTAGTAATCCCTTTAAAGTCAGAAATGGGCTAAAAATGCCCCCGTAGCACAAGTATGATTTAAAATTACATTTTAAGTACTATTACAATTAGAAAAGAGAAATAGGAGGTAAAAAAAAAAAAAAAACAAAACCGGAAAGGTATTCTTAACGATGTTGTGCTGGATAAAAGATAAACAGATAAAACAATGGGAGTAAAGGAATGTTGAAATACTATAGCCATGATTTCACGTGGGCCCCTAGCACTGCCTGGTAATTGCCCTGTCCTTCCATTGCTTGTTCATTTCCCTACCATCCAGGACATGTAGTTCCCAACTCCTTGCTCCTGAAACCTCTGAGACACATTCCACTCTCCTTGCTTCCTTTTCGCCACGTGATGTTTCTTACTTTTTTGCGGAGAATAGTCCTCAGAATACAACCAATTCTCCTCCTATTAAAATGCGTGAATTGTCCACTTCCTGTGCACCCTTTCCGCTGTGCTGTGGATCCCAGTCCCTCTTTCCTCTGTACTCCTGACGGCATCATCATACAAACTCAATACTTACACACTCACAAACACAGAGTGGGGAAAGCCCCCATCTTCTTCCTCAGATTTTCCATCTATCTCCCATTTTCCCCTCGTTTGCATAGCTAAATTTTTCCAAAGAGTTGGTGGTGGTTGCTGCTTCTCATCCTAGCCTCTTGTTTCCTTCTCGGTGGGTTCTGATTGTACTTCCATCTCCCCCGACTCCACTGGCACTGCTCCTTATCAAAATCAACATGACCTCTTCTTGCCAAATCCAGCGGTCACTGCTTCTGTCCCAATTTCTCTTCTGCAAACCCTCGGGGCTTTCGAAACGGTCAGCCACTACCTCTGTGAATTTCTCTCTCTCTGCCCATCAACTGTGACTACACTCCCTGTTCCCTTCCAAGTCTTCAAAACACCTTTCCAGGGCCCTCTTCTGTTTGTACTCTAAATGTTGCTGTGCCGTAGGGCTCTGCTCTTCTTAACATTATGGAGGTATAATTACATACCATAAAATTCATCCATTTTAAGTGTGCCATTCAACGATTTCTAGTAAATTTACAGAGTTGTGCAGCCATCACCACAATCCAGTTTTAGATCATTTCTCTGGCCCTGGTAAGATCTCTCTTGTTCATTTATAGCTAATTCTGGTTCCCACACCCAGCCTAGGAGGCTACAAATCAACTTGCTCTATATATAGATTCACTTTTCCTTTTCTCTGTTGACACATTTTCTGTAGGTGATTTCATATATGCCTGTGGCTTTATTTGCTGTCTCTATGTCCAGGATAACCAGATTTATGTCAACAGTCCCATCTCTGCCAAACACAGACTCACATTTTCAATAGACATTCAACATCTCTACTTGGATTTTTACTTTTGTTTATTTACCTTTTTTCTTAATTTTAGAGCAAGAGAAAGCATGAGTGGGGGACAGGGCCAGAGGGAGAGACAGAGACAGAGACAGAGACAGAGACAGAGAGAGTGTGTCTGTTAAGCAGCCTCCATGCTCAGGACAAAGCCTCATACAGGGCTCAATCCCACAAGCCTGGGATCACGACTTGAGCCAAAATCAAGAGTCAGGCGTTCAACTGACTGAGCCACCCAGGAACCCCCCTACTTGGATTTTTAACAGACATTTCAAACACTTCTAAGCAGGATTGTTGCTTGTTTATTCCACATGATATAGTGGTTAAGAGTGTGTCTGTAGCCAGAATCCAGGATTTGAATCTTCTTGACTTGTCATTTATTAGTCATGTGACCTTAGGCAAGTAACTTAACCTTTCTGTGCCTTAATTTCCAACTCTATAAAATGGAGTTTGAGAATAGTACCTATCTCCTAGGACTGTTAAGAGAATTAAACAAATTTACATCCACAAAGCATTTTAAACAGGATCCTCGGTATAGTAAATCAGTGGTTCTCAAATTTTCCAGCATATTAGAATCTCTGAGGACAGCTTTTAAAGTTCTGGATGCCCAGCCTACACCCCATATCAATTAAGTTAGAATTTCTGGAGGTGATACCCAGACAGGTATTTTTTTAATTCCCAAGTAATTTCCATTTGAGGCTAAGGTTGAGGACCAGGGTCTAAGAGTTAGATAAGTTTGTATTAAATAAGTGAAACTGTTTCTCTCTCAAGCTTAACTTCCTGGTCTCCCCCATGTTCATAAATCTGTATCTGACACTTTTGTTGCTTACTTACAACGTCCACCCACATTTCTTTCATGCTAAAAGAATGCAAATCTTGGGGCACCTGGGTGGCTCAGTCGGTTGAGCATCCGACTTTGGCTCAGGTCATGATCTCCCGGTTTGTGAGTTCAAGCCCCATATCGGGCTGTCTGCTGTCAGTGCAGAGAGCCTGCTTCGGATCTTCTGTCCCCTCTCTCTTTGCCCATACCCAGCTTGAGTTCTCTCTCTCTCTCTCAAAAATAAACATTAAGAAAGAAAGGAAGGAAGGAAGGAAGGAAGGAAGGAAGGAAGGAAGGAAAAGAAAGAAAACTGAGATGGTCTTCAGCCCCTCGTAACCCAAAGCATCCTGATGTGTGACCTCAATAACAACATAGCTATTCATCCAATTTCTCAAACCCAAGACCTAGGAGTGCTTCTTGATACTCCCACCCTTCACATCTCATATCCAAGGCTGGTCATCCCTTCCTTCCAAATATGTATTTTTCTATCCATCCACTTCTTTCTACCTCCCTTATGTCTGCCTGATCCAACCCATCTGTCTCCTGGGCTAGTGTCATAGCCACCAGGCTGTTCTCTTTGCTTCCCATTTTGCTCCTCAATAATCCATTCTTGACAATCGGCCACGGTGATTTTTTTTTTAAGTAGGCTTCATGCCCAGCACAAAGCCCAACACAGAGCTTGAACCCACGACCCTGAGATCAAGAGTCAGACACTTAACTGACTGAGCCACTCGGGCACCCCAGCCACAGTGATTTTGAACATGTATCACTCCCTTGATCCAATTCTTCATTTGTCTTCCCATTGCACTGAGATTGAGTCCAAACTCCTCACCACAGCAAACAAGACCCTGTGTGATTTAGCACCTCCTCACCTCTCTGACTTTGTCCTCTCTGCCTCTTCCCCATGTTCACTAATCTCCCACCACATTGGCCTTCCTGTCTTCCCTCTGATACAACCACCTCATTCCTGTCTCTGTCTTTACCTGCCCCTCACTTTGCCCAGTCCGCTCTGCTCCAGAGACCCTTGTAGCTCACCTTCACTTCATTCAGGTCTTACCTTAAATATCACCTCAGGGAAACCCTCCCTGGCCGCTCATCTTAAGTCACCCCCGCCCACAGATGTGCTCACTGTCATGTCACCTTATTTTACTGGACTTAACAGTAATTATCACTGTATGAAATCATCCTGTTCATTCCTTTATTTGCTTATCTGCCTCCCCTGCTAAAATAGAAGTTTCATTAAAGAGGGAACTCACCTGTGTTGTTCACGCCAGCATTCTAAGGACCTAGAACAGTGCCTGACACAGACAGATGACCAATAAACATTTGTTGGTTTGAATTTGTAATGAAGGGCATGTAACCAAAACAGGTCAACTAGAGTTTTCCCTGGGAGTTTTGCACTGGATTTGGGGAAGAGTCCTTTCTTCTTGGGTGAAGGTATGAGCAGCCTTGGTTCTAGTTTCAATTGGGAGGATGTGTGGTTTGAGAAATGGAAGCTGCATGAAGAGAGGAGAAAAGAAGAATGCATTAGATGAACCCCAGTTGCATTTTTGTTCCAAGTCCCACTGATCTTTACCCTTCCCTTTGTTCAGTTACATGAGGCAAAAAATTCTCTTCTTTGCCTGAGATGAACAAATCTGCCACCTGCCACCAAAAGAATCTTGAGTACTAAGGTGGGTTGCAGGCTTCAGAGAGGCTCCCAGTGCCCTCCCAAAGGAAGCTCCAACATCAGATGTTCAAGGGTGGAGGGAACCCCGGTCAGAAGCCAGGCACCTTGACTGAGGCCCCACTCTCCCTCAGCACCAAGCCAATGAGAACCGCCCTTCACTAGCTGGAAAAGTAGCAGTGGCTCAGATCTGCCTTCAAGAACAAACTTGTCAGAAATTCCAAGGAGTGCCATTAGCTAGCAGCCTCCAGTTGCACTACCTTTGGTATCCACTGTAGCATTTGAGCTGAGGCCAGATTCTTCTCAGGCAGCTCCCAGGCAACAACTGAGCATAGTGGGATACTGAATTTTGGCCTAATTCAAGATTCTTCTATTGCACTGGAGTCCCCATGTTGCAGCCTGAGATTTTCACAGGGTTGCACCACAGTTTGAGGCTCTTTCTAGCTAATCGTCCCATCCATCGCTCCTTTTCCCAAGTATTGGACCTGAATCACAGTCTGAAGCTCTCCTTGCCTACTCTTTCCCCTCTACTAGACATTATCGCCAATAAAGAGCTTGTGCTTCTAACTCTGTCTTGGCATGTGCCTCCCAGAGGGCCTAGCCAACACATTAACCAAGTGCAGGGCAAGGCCAACAGCCCTCATGCTCTCTGAAGGCCAATATACAGAAGAACGCATGAGACACAGGCAGGATGAGGAGGGGAGGCTCCTGGAGCGTTCACACTTTATATTTTCAGGGCAACAGTCTGCTTGCATTTGGTAGACAGCCCAGATCCTCCACTGAAGGAAGGACAGAGAGAGAAGGTATAGACGACCAGCAACAGCAGCAGTGGTGGGAATAAAGCAGAGCTCAGCACCATCTCCCTGGGATCTTTTCCTGCTCTTCTGTTGTAGGGGCTTTGTGTGGATGGCCATGAGTCAGACGTTTTTAACTGTGGGTTCCTGCCTTCTGCCTATAACAAATTCCTTTAACTGCCTCACTGACTCTCTGTTGCTGGCTATATGTGCACAGAGCTCTCAGCACTTCCTGGAAATGGAGAGAAGAATTTTCTTTCGTCACAAGAATATGTTCTGTCTTTCGGAGACCACAGACATTCCCCTTAGGAAGCTGCCCCAGAATGCCAGAAGACTGCCAGTGTGGCCCTAACCTTTCCATGTCTAGCACCTTGTGGTCTTGCTTTCACACTGATGCCTCCTTGGCCTCAGCATCTGTCTGCTTGCTTTCAGCTTCAAGTTATTCCTAGCCCACTACCCTGTAACTTTTCTGTCCTTGCTTGATGAAATGAAAAGAGTAGGGATTTTGAAGTTAGATAGACCTACGTTCCCATTCTTACACTGTACTCTTTTTTTTTTTTTGTTTATTTATTTTTGAGACAGAGAGAGACAGAGCACGAACAGGGGAGGGTCAGAGAGAGGGAGACACAGAATCTGAAACAGGCTCCAGGCTCTGAGCCGTCAGCACAGAGCCCGATGCGGGGCTCGAACTCACGGACTGCGAGATCATGACCTGAGCCAAAGTCGGCCGCTTAACCGACTGAGCCACCAGGCGCCCCTCTTACACTGTACTCTTTAGCTAGCTGCCTTTCAAGTCTGTTGCGGGGATTACATGAGATAAGATGTGCCATGTGACTAGCAGAGTTCACAGCATACAGTAGGCACTCCGTAAATGTTAATGCCCTCTCTTCCTCTCTTTGCCCTCTCAGGGGCCCTTCCGTTTCCAACGTCTAGTGTTCACTCTCTGACCTTGACTTTATAATTATTATTCTTTACCCTTATGTTTGAGCTCTTGCACAACTTCCCTGGCCCACCCTGTCTGCCACCCACGCCTTCACGTAACTACACCCATAACTGGAGTTTTACAATCTCCCACCTGTCTCTCAGTCAGGAAGGCCCATATTCCTCCCCCTCCAAGATGAGGAAATTGTAGTGACACCATCCTTAACAATGTAGTATTAATGCGATGGTGGATCCAGTGGTGTGCTGGAGCCAGTTTACACTGGCTTGTGAGAACCAACTGTTAAATTTTCAGGAATTTTGCAAGCTCGTTGCTAAACACAGCCATTACTAAAAATTAAACTACGTAAACTTAAAATCAAATAGGTTATATTAAAAGCATAATAAATACTCAAAATTCATCACTTCCAAATTATTTTACTGCATAGTATTATTATCCATTCTCTTGAGGTGATTTATACTCATGGTAAGTGTAATAAGCACGATGGAGATACTATATAATGGTATGTTTATCTCTTCCCAGTTGCATGCTCAGTGACATCATGTTGGTAGCTTGAAATCAGCTGTGGTGAGACTATTTGCACCATGGAAATTGGCAAATGCTATAAATGAGAATTTTTTTCAGATCCAATTGTTAAACATTTACAACACGCTAGTCAATGGATCGTTTTGTATACAGTCCAGCAATAATCACCAAGTATACTGAAGTAGCTAAAGACATTGGTAAGTTTTAAAAAGATTTTTTTTACCCTCATGATATACCAATCCAACTACTTGCAGTTTCCCAGAATGCATTATGTTCTCTCATGCCTCCAGGTCTTTTCTAATGACCTAAATACTAGGTTAATATTTGCTTAAGTCAATGTTCCTCTTCTTAGTAACCATAATATTCTCTGCATGGTTCACCAGCTTCATCACAATATAATTGATAGTATGCTCCTTGAGGAAGGGGTTGTGTCTGCTCAAACCTGGTGTTCCCAGGGCCTGATCATAACAGACACTCAACAAATTTTTTGACTCATTAGCTTGTCAGTAGCAACAATTCTCAAACATTTGGTCTCAGGACCCCTTTATACTCTTAAAAATAATTGAGGTTGCTTAACAGCTTTTGTTTATGTGGTTTCTATCTGTTGATATTTACTGTGTTCAGAATTAAAACTGAGGACCAGGGGCACCTGGGTGGATCAGTAGGTTAAGCATCTGACTTCGGCTCAGGTCATGATCTCATCCATGAGTTCAAGCCCCCCATCAGGCTCTGTGCTGACAGCTCAAGAGCTTGGAGCCTGCTTCAAATTCTGTGTCTCCCTCTCTTTCTGCCCCTCCCCCTGCTCACACTCTGTCTCTCTCTCAAAAATAAACATTAAAAAAAATCAAAACTGAGGACAGTGAGTGAGGGAGTGTCAGAGAGAGAGAAAGAGAAAGAGACCCAGAATCTGAAGCAGGCTCCAGGCTCTGAGCTGTCAGCACAAAGCCTGACCCGGGGCTTGAACCCACGAATCATGAGATCATCCCCCGAGCTGAAGTCGGATGCTTAACTGAGTCATCCAGGCACCCCTAAAACTGAGGACATTGTAAAACACAAGAATACACAAGCACACATTCAACTTGCCATTGGAGCAGTGATGTCATTTCACGTCCTGTAGACTTTGGAAAACTCCAATGAATACCCATGAAAGACAGGGAGTGAAAAAGAAAATAATATCTTAACATTGTTATAAAAGTAGTTTTGACTCCATGGGCCCTCAGAAAAGATCTCAGGAATCTTCTGAAAAGATCTCAGGGACTCCCTGAAGGGTCTCAGAGTCTCCAACCCACACTTTGAGAACCACTGTCTTAGAGTAAATCTTCACCAGAACAAATTGATTCAGAAAAAAAATAAATACTCTGTCCTGGGTTAGGTACTATGGATTTGACAGAAAGGATGATGATTTAGGATTGAGCATAGCAACTATGTCCCAGTGGGATCTTCGAGAAGAGGTGGAACTGGCAGCCATTTCATGTGAATCACTGCTTTGTAAATTAAAAGATGGGATTTTGTAAAGCCATAACATTGGTACTAAAGACATCAACAAAATATATTTTTTGATAGAACGTCTCTGAAGTTTGTATGGTATTTTTTTTCATATAGACAATTTGTATTTTTGAGCAACCGATACTTTGGGAATATGTTTTATGACTTTTGCACTACTTTTCCATAATACCAGTAGCAGCACTTAACTTTAAAATCCTTCAGCTAACAAGGACCCTAGTGTTCAGTTAGGCTTTTTGACAACAAAAAGGCAGGGCCGGGGGGGGGGGGTGGTACATGAATGGAGATTCAGTGGGTTTCCTTTGAATTTTAAGACTCTTCTGAATGCAATAGCCATGTAGCCTTATAATCTGGTCCAATCCACTAATATCTACACATCAGTGTAGTAATTTCCTGTAAGAATATACTGTCTTGTCCAAAATTAGAACTATAAAAATATTTTTGTTTCTTATATCTGTATGACATCCAAAATTGTATCATGTTACCAAAGAGCTTGAGTTTTTCTCATGCTGTGGATAATATTTCTGTATTCAGCATTATTTCTAATGCCCAGTGTCCGGCAAAGAGTATGAACTCCAGGTTACTCAATTTTATTTGAACAAATGTAGTGTAATAAATTTATTGAGAAGTGAAGAAGAATGAAATAGGGTTAAGTGGATATATTTAGAAAGTTTTAGGAATCCTACTCTTAACCTCACTATGATATAACAGGGGCCATCTTACTGCCCCTGGATGTGTGTGTGTGTGTGTGTGTGTGTGTGTGTGTGACAGTGACAGGACTGGAAAGGGTAGAATCATCATGGAATGTGTGTACCCTGATAAGGTATTTATTCTTTCTTTTTTTTTTAATCCATCCTCTCACCCACAACACCTCTGGTAACCATTAGTTTGTTCTGTATAGTTAAGAGTCTATTTCTTGGTTTGTTTCTCTCTCTTTTTCCCCTTTGCTCATTTGTTTTGTTTCTTAAATTCAAGATATGAGTGAGATCACATGGTATTTGTCTTTCTCTCACTGATTTATTTCACTTAGCATTATACTCCCTAACTCCATCCATGTCACTGAAAATGGCAAGATTTCATTCTTTTTTTTTTTTTTAATTTTTGTAATGTTTATTTATTTTTGAAAGAAAGAGACAGAGTGCAAGTTGGGGAGGGGCAGAGACAGGGAGACGCAGAATCCAAAGTGGTCTCCAGGCTCCAAGTCTCCAGCACAGAGCTTGACGTGGGGTTCAAACTTGTGAACCATGAGATCATGACCTGAGCTGAAGTCAGACACTTAACCAACTGAGCTACACAGGTGCCCCAATATTTCATTCTTTTTTTTTTTTGGATAATATTCCATTGTATATACATGCCACATCTTCTTTAGCCATTCATCTATTGATGGACACTTGGGTTGCCTCCATAGTTTGGTTATTGTATATAATGATGCAATAAACATAGGGGTGCATATATCCCTTTGAGTTAGTGTTTTTGTATTTTGGGAGTAAATACCCAGTAGTGCAATTACTGGATAATAGGGTAGTTCTACTTTTAACTTTTTGAGGTGATAAGTAATTTAAAATATTTTTATTAAAATAAAAATGCAGACATTATCACATAAAATGAAGAAGTTATATTAATTTGTCACATCAAATATGGAATTCAAAAATATGTCTCCTTAATCTGACTGTTTCCCCCAAAATACATCCCAATTGACAGAAATTAGCAGATAGCCTAAAATCAGCAAATACTGGAGAAGAGGACTTAGAAAATCACAAAGCTTTGAAAGTCTCAGAATCAAGAGATAAAGATTGACATGACTTTATTTATTCAAAGGAAAGTCCTTCTGGTAATGGAATAAACAGAACCAGTTTAGAGACATTATAAGAAAGTTTTGAAACATGTTGGGAGGTTTTTTTAGATAAAGGAATTGATTAGTAAGAATTCATTCATTCATTCAACAAATATTCAGTAGACCCCTACTATGTGCCAAGTATTGTTCTAGCCAATGAGGATCCAGCAGTAAAGTCCTCTACTCTCATGAAGTTTAAATTCTAATGGAGGAGACAGACAATAAACGAACAAATAAATAAATATGTAACACAGGGCACCTGGGGGCTCAATTGGTTAAACGTCCAACTTTGGCTCAGGTCATGGTCTCGTGGTTCATGAATTCAAGCCCCTCGTCTGGCTCTGTGCTGACAGCTTGGAGCCTGGAGCCTGCTTCAGATTCTGTCTTCCTCTCTCTGCCCCTCCCCTGCTCACACTCTCTCTCTCTCTCTCTCTCAAATATAAATAAACATTAAAAAAATGTTTTTAATTAAAAAAATAAAGTCAATGACCTTTAAGACCCACTTTCTATAACTCTGAGGGCACCCAGTAATGAAGTAAGAAATAGCATACAATTCATATTAGACATTTAAAAATTTCTTTTCTGATTTTAATAAAAATATCTGTTCATTGTGAGAAATTTAGAAAGTAGAGAAGAGTAGAAAGAAGAAAGTAAAACCACTTTACAATCACATCACCCAGAATAAAGCACCATCAAAATGTACATATTTCAATACACATTACACAAAATGAGATAAGATAATATTTTTGTAAGTGGTTAGTTCTTTCCTTTACATGTTAAATACAGTAGAACCAATACAATGTTCAATCTGGACAGCTGTGTTAGAGGTGGAACAGTGCTAGGGCAGTATTTGCCTGGTTATCCCAGTGACTGGAACCTTGGAATGACACGCAAAGTAGACAGACCGTGACAAAACCTAGCTGCCCTGTCTCTCCTGCCAGTGCCTGAGCAATTGAGACTCGCTCTTGGGTGACAATTTCAGACTACATCTCTGTTCTTCAGAGCTCCTACTCATTTATGAGTCACTGTCACCTCTCTTCTCTCAGGTGGTTAGTTCTGAATGTGAGGAAAGCAGCGTTATCACAAGGGCAAAAGGGTGTGAGGGAGGCCAGCCCTAGGCAGGTAATCACAGTCCAAGGGGTAGCTGAAGGTCACCTTTGTTCAGCCTAACAGATAAATTCTCTGTTCTTTTCAGTTCTTTTTTGTTTTTATTCATTTTTGAGAGAGAGACAGAGCATGAACGGCGAGGGGAAGAGAGAGAGACAGAATCACAGTATCCAAAGCAGGCTGAGCTGAGAGCACAGAGCCCAATGCGGGGCTCGAACCCATGAACCATGAGATCATGACCTGAGCTGAAGTTGGACGCTTAACCGACTGAGCCACCCAGGCGCCCCTAGTTCTTGATGCCTCAGTAGAGCCATCCAAACCGAGCCTTCTCCTACCCAAGCCTTCATTTCCTCAGAGACAGAACCAGAGGAAGTCAGATCATTTAATCTCAAAAGAAGGGGCGCCTGGGTGGCTCAGTCGGTTGAATGTCCAACTTTGGCTCAGGTCATGATCTCGCAGTCTGAGTTCGAGCCCTGCATTGAGCTCTGTGCTGAGAGCTCGGAGCTCGGAGAAATTGTTCTCTCCCAGGTTCCAACTCTCAGAGTCACATCTGGGAACTAGGTGAGGAGAGCAAGGCACTCACCTTGCACTCATGATGTAAAGGGGTGCCAAAAACTTCCTAAAGATGATCAATAATATTTTAACACAATATTTTTAAAAACAAAAATTAATGTAAAACAATCTGTCATTTAAAAAGATGTCAAATTTGGGGCACCTGGGTGGTTCAGCCGGTTAAGTGTCCAACTCTTGGTTTTGGCTCAGGTCATGATCTCATGGTTCATGAGTTTGAGCCCCGCATCAGGCTCTGCGCTGGCAGCATGGAGCCTGCTTTGGATTCTCTCTCACCTTCTGTCTCTGCCCCTCCCCCACTCATACTCTTCAACGTGCTCTCTCTTAAAATAAATAAATAACCTTTAAAAAATAAATAAAAAGATGTCAAAGTTTAGAATAAAGGCAGGATCTATATTACTTCCTTTTGCCTCAGGCTCCCATAAGGTTTGGCAGGGCATTGTTGCTTATCTTACATCTGTCCCCCATTCCACCAATGACATGGATATTGGATGTTTGCCTAAATATTAAAAATAAACTAGACATACCAAGGGCAAATAGATCTACAGACAGACACAAAACACACAAAATGATCCATTGAGGTGAGGGGAGGAAATTTTCTATTCTTTTTTTTTTTAATGTTTATTAATTTTGAGAGAGTGAGAGGGTGTAGAGAGAAAAGAGAGAGAATCCTAAGCAGCCACCGCAGTCAGCTCAGAGCCCAACCCAGGGCTCAATCCCACAAAACTTGAGATCATGACCTGAGCCAAAATCAAGAGTCAGATGCTTAACTGACTGACCCACCCAGGCACCCCAGAAAACTTTTATCTAAACCCATCTTATATTCAATTTTGCCTCAAAACAGCTAACATTGTAAACAAGTTCTGATGCAACAATTTGCCTTTACAATGACTATTGATCAATCGATACTATTCAGCACCCAATAGTCCATAGGTCACTGAGAGTCAAACAATACAGTTGTAAAGGTATAGCAAGTCCTGGAGTTTAAACACAGCCTCTGCCTACTTGGTGAACAACCAGTATAGCTATTAGTGGATCTTAACTCCAACCTAGACTCTTGATATCAGAAGTACACTTAGTACTTTCATAACCCTTGATCCACTGAGGATCGTGAATTCTTTTCCAATGAATATGTGTTCATTGTCATGGGTTCTGTGTTATACCACCCACATGTCCCTTCATGAGCTGAAGGATTAATTCCCCCCAGCTCTTGGGACTTTGTTGTCTGACATCACTCAGCAGTCAATTCCTTTCAGAATTGCTGTGGCAGAAGAGAGCCGCCAGAGCCACCTTCCCTGCGGTCACACTCTCTGCTGGGAGCAGCCTACCTCCAGTGAGTGGCTGACACAGGGGTAAAAAGCCTGGGTCCCTCACCCCAGTTCAGCACCACTCCCAAAGTCTTTTCCAGTTTCAGCATGCCTAGCAGGGTCAGCTGAGGCCTTCTCCCTCTGCCCAACCCTGCTTATTTCTCTTCCCCCTTCTGTTGTTGATCCTGAGAGCATTCCTAAATAAAATTTCCTGCATGCAAATCTCCATCTGGAAGTTTGCTTTCCGATGAACCCAACCTGCTCCATTTATGGGACTTCCTAACATCGTGTTAATTGGAGGCTGAACACTTGCCATATGAAGAAACAAAAGTGATTCAGCCAGTAAGTTCTGCTAATCACTGACACTAAGATTATTGGCACGCTTCATTGGGATATCAATTACGACATCCCAATATTTTTTTCAAGTCTCACCTTAAATGCTACCATATCTGTGTGTTTATTTAGATGACTCTTTAAAGTCTTTACAAAAGCCTTATGAGTTTAAGGTTCCAGAGACCAAAGAAGGTTTTTAAATGAATTTTATCTGAGTTGAGATGCTTTCAAACTCAACTTCATGGTGTTCAGATCTATATTTATGATCTCCTCTCCTTATAATTGGATGATCAAAGTAGAAGTTAGGGTGGAGAATAGAAGTATAAACCATCCACTTATTCCAACTTGAATCAGTTTAAGTTGAGACGTATTCACTCTAATCAGCCTTTTTCTGGTTCTCTCTAGAAGAAGTTGTTGCTGCTATTGCTACTACTGTTCCTAGTTGGAGGGCTAAAAGGAGCCCCAAGGAGGTGACACAGAGAAAGTTGGGTCTGGACCAGAAAAGGGATTTATCCCAGCTAACAGGAATGGCATAGGTAGGTTAGAGAACCAGTCATTACCAGGAAGCACTGGTATAGCCAAAACAGTGCCAGGCATCAATCCAAAGGTAGACAAAGAAGAAGACAGGAGAACAAGGGGCCAGGCTGATCCTTGAAAAAAACAAGACATTCAACAGAATCACGGATCTGGCATGATTTAAAGCGTGTGGGTCAGAACCAAGTCTGTGGAAGGTAAACAGGTGCTGGAGCTTCTTTGTCAGGTGGCCTGGTGCATACAGCAGGGATCCGAGTGGCAATTTCAAGTCTGCCCTGGACAACCTCCCAATCTCCATCCCCCTTTCCCTGAACCCATCTCCTCAAAATGCCACCCACTGAAGAGGAGTGTGGGGAGTGGCAGGTGAAGAATGTGGCAGCAAAGAGAGGGTCACAAGTCCCCTTAAATGTGTAACCCTAACCACACATTCATTTGTTCCTCACACACATCTTTCCATACCAAAAGAAGCAACCTCTCTCCCACACACCACATTCTAGGGCATCCTGTGATCACATTACAACAGAACCTTCTTGTCACAGGGAAGTGCAATGTACCAGAGAATAGGTTGTGGGGAAAACCACTGTTCTCTCTCTGCTAATGGAGTAGAAGCATTGTGACAGGGAGTTTTGCACCCAAATCCTGTTGTAGCCTATGATGGAACTGACAGATTGGGGGAAATGGACAGCTAAATTCCCTTAGTCCGGATTATCCTCTTTTATAGCGTCCCTGATGAGATCATAGCTGGAGAGGCAGGGGTGTGACTCCCAGAATGAAGAATGTAGGGCTAGTGGCCAAAGCTGGTGACTGAGCTTAGAGAGCTATAGGTAAGTTTGTCCTTGTCATTGTTTTTTAAATTGTGTCAGGTTTGGAAAGGTCCTTCCAATCCTAGTGTTGAGATGCCACAGATGAACCCCAAATATCTTAAGGTGTCACTGAAAATTTTGAAAATAATATTTCTCATACTTGCCTTCAATTTAAAAACACCCCTCTAGGCTACATGAGAGGTTTACAAAGGGAGCCATATTTGGCCTGGGGAATAGACCCCAAATATGCCAGAACCCGCAGTTCCTTCCATATATCTCTGCCTATAACTCTGGATTCCCAAAAGATGAGGAATCCCTGGCCTAAGGTTTCCAAAGTCAAGATTGATCCCTTTCCCAAGTGACAGTCACAAAGCAAACACTGTATCACACCCCACCTCAAGAAAAGAGAATGGTCAACTACAAAAAAGTCTCTCGACATGCTCTTTGTGACCTTAAGCAACAGCCTTCCCCTCGTTGGGCCTCAGTTCTACCTTAAATTCAGAAGACTGTGATCGCTCACACCCAGCCCCAAAATTATCTCACCAGTCACTTGCCAAGCCCCGCCCCAAGCTACCTGGCGACCTTACTATTTCTGAGTCTGGCTCCTCCCAGCGACTCCTTCCCTTTCAATTCCTTTGATAAATAGCTTCCCCTCTAATGGCTTTTGCTCTGGAAACTGCACCTCCTAACTCCTGCCAGAGACAGTTCTCCCCAGCATGAGCGCTGTCCCGCTCCCCTCGGCCAGGACAGCAGGTCTTCCCCTTAGCTTCTTGTTTCTGCTTTCCTTCTGGGTAGACCGAGGTGTGGTAGCTAAGGAGCTGAAGTTTGTGACATTGGTGAGTAGACTTTTCTCATTGCTTTTCCCTTAAAACTGTTACCAGCAGCGGCTGATAACCAAGTGTCAGGTTTCATATTAGCCTCCTGTGGTCTCCCAGAGACCAAACTCAAAGTGAATAATCAAGTTTCGCAAGTTCCTCCTAACGAATACTTAACGTGTCCTGACAAAAAGTGTTTGGTTTGGTTGTATGTGCCTTTGTCGATGTTCTTTATTCACTTACTTCACAACTGCCCTAAATGCACGTCCCTTTTGACAGCCTCAGAGGAAGGGGGAGCTTCCTCAAAGTGGGGGGAGGCCTCAGCTGGCCATGGTTCGCACTAGGAGCTTAATCGGGCTTCATTCAGTTTAATGATGATTAGTTTGCAAACCAAAAAACTGTCCTTTTCTGAATTAAGTAGCCCCTTCCCTTTTATTTATCAGGAAATTGGAAAATATATTTGTAAACAGTCTTTGAAGCATAAAAATGAAACTAAACTCGAGACTTCGAGGAGGACTTCCTGATGCATAGATTTGGTTGACCATTAAAATAATGTTTTTCTCCACGCAATGTAACATGCGACAAATTATGGGGAAAGGGGGTGGCATGAAGTTAAGGAAAAAAAATATACTGTTGGTGTTATTTTAAAAACAGATAGAAAGGGGCTTTGCAAAGTAAAGGGGATTTATCATTTTACCTGGGTGTCCTGGAATCAATACCTCTGTGTCTCCTGGTTTCTCTTTGTGTTTGATTTTCTTTGTATGTCTCTCTTGTTCTGCTTCACTCAGTCTCCCTCTGCCTCTGATCCTCTCTTTGTCTTTCACAGACGCTCTCTCAATCTCTTTCTCTTCCTCACTTTTTTTTTATTGATAGAGTGAAAATATGCTAGTAAATAATTAAATTTTCATACTGTAAGAGTACTCAAAATTTATTTCTATAATTTGCAGGGAAGTCATCTTTTACTTAAAAATTAAACATGAAGTTCCTGTTTTCTCAGCTTAGCGTATTCAGCACTGCTTTCTTTCCCTACAGAAAAAAAAAATTTCATACCATATGATTATGAGTACAGTAAATCGTTACTAGGTCATGAGTCAACAAATGAGAGACAGAATCAGAAACATATCATCAATTTATTTACAAATGATTTACCAGATGCCAGACTTCCGTGCTAAAAAAAAAAAAAAGTGTGTAATATTGTGTACCTTCTGTAGAGACATCCATGCAAGTTAGACTTTTTTGTTTGTTTTTTTAACGTTTATTTATTTTTGAGAGCCAGAGAGACAGAGCATGGATGGGGGAGGGGCAGAGAGGGAGGGAGACACAGAATCCAAAGCAGGCTCCAGGCTCTGAGCTGTCAGCACAGAGCCTGACCTCGGGGCCGGAACCCACCTACCACGAAATCCTGACCTAAGCTGAAGTCGGACGCTTAACTGCCTGAGCCACCCAGGCACCGTAGTTAGACTTTTACTTGTATTCCTTGCCAACACGTGCGTTAAGTGAGTGTCAGGACTCTGCAGAAATTACACTGTCAACACTGTAAACCTGTTGCAAGCTGGTTGAGTGGAATCTTCTCTGAGATATTACAGTGAAGTTTCAGTTAACTTCACGTGGCCAATTCTCTGCCTATTTTACCAGAGTCCAGGCTAACTTCCATTGGTACCAAACTGTTGTGGCTTTCCTTTCTCCCCCATCACTCTCAGTTAACATGTATTCAAGGACCACAAGTTAATTCTATCTATCTAAGGACTTCGGCAAGAAGATACTACTTTCTTGTTTTTATTGATTAGAGAGAATATTTGACTATACATGGTTAAATTATATACCCAGGCAAATCCTTACAAAATTATTAGAACCAGGAGCACCTGGGTGGCTCAGTCGGTTAAGCATTCAACTCTTGATCTCAGCTGAGGTCTTGATCTCAGGATTGTGAGTTTAAGCCCAGCATTGTGCTCCGTGCTGGGCCTGAAGCCTACTTTATTATTATTTTTTAACATAAACAACATAATTTAATTGTTCTAAAAAGCCTTTTCCCTAGGCATTATAGTCTTGATGTTATAAATGTGCAAACTAAGACAAAGAAAGTTAGATTGCTTGCTTAGTATCATAAACTATATAAGTGTTCATTATTTTATTTTTTTAGCTTTCTTTTTTTATTGTTCAAAATTTTATTTAAATCCAAGTTAGTTAACATGTAGTGTAATAATGGTTTCAGGAGTAAAATTTAGTGATTCGTCACTTACATGTAACACCCAGTGCTCATCCCAACAAGTGCCCTTAATGCCCATCACCCACCCATCTCCCCTCCAGCAACCCTCAGTTTGTTCTCTGTATTTAAGAGTCTCTTATGGTTTGCCTCCCTCTCTGTTTTTATCTTATTTTTCCTTCCCTTCCCCTGTGTTCATCTGTCTTGTTTCTTTTGTCTTTCTCTGACATATTTCAGTGAAGCCTACAAAAAAAAAAAAAAAAAAAGAGAGAAAATTGTTAGAACCAGAATAAAGGAAAGCTGCCTCTGATTAAAGTGGTAACATTAGTGACAATAACCAATCGTGACTCAAATGTTTTTTACATGCCAGGCACTGCTCTGAGAGTTCAATATGGAATATGTCACATTATCCTCCCAAAAACGCTGTAAAGTAGGGTTTCTAGGAAAACACAGGATACCAAGTTAAATTTGAATTTCAGATGAACATCAAATAAATTTTTAGTATAAAGGGTGTTTCATGCAATATCTGGGCATCCTGTAGTTTTGTTTGCTATATCTGGCAACTGTTCCCCAAAGTTTTTGTAAAAACCTTACTAACTCTATTTTATAGATAAAGAAATTGAGACACAAAGAGGTTAAGCAGTTTGCCCATGGTTACACGGTGCAGTCAGGATTTGAATCCAGGCTGTATGATCAAAGAGGCCGTGCCCTTAATCACTAAACATATTCCATTCCTGCTGTGTGTGTTTAAGCCAGCACATGGAGCTGAGATCTTTCCATGGAGGTTAGGTGTACAGATTTAACTCCTACTCAAAATCAGCAGGTGGCTTCCTCGCTGTTTCTCTCTGATCCAAGAAAAATAAATCTTCCCCAATTCTAAAAAGCTGTTCTTGGCAGAAAGAGCAGGAAACTGTCTCGGGTTCTTGTTCCCTGTCATGAAAAGAGTCATCACATGATCTTTTAAAACAGGTTTATCAAAGTTCGTCTCATGGAATGCTAGTTTGATGAGTTGTTAACAGGAGTTGCTTGGTAAAAACAAAATGGGTTTCAGTAGTTAAATCTGCACTGGGAACAGAACAAGGGTTAAACTGTATTTCAGGTGTTTTAAGGGCAGGACTCCTCAGTCTTTTTCTGATATGTGCTGTGGCTTTAAAGGAAAGGATTTAATAAAACTGCATTTCCTAAACTTTGACCATAGAATCTACCTCCTTCTTTTCCAGAGTGTCCCATAGAAAACCCTTAGAGAATCATTATTCTTAACTTTTTAGAGAGAGAATAATAAGCATGGTGAGTATGGGAGGTCAAGGGAGATCTCTCTCGATTGCCTTTTTTCAGGAGGGACCTGAAATTAGTGACTGCCAGGATTAGAAGCCAAAGTAGGACATTCCAGGCCGACAGAACATCACTGCCGTGAGGCTAGGATAAACAATGTATTAGATGTATGTGCCACAGGGGCTCTGAGGCAAAGCATGTTTAGTAAGAATATAAAGTTATAACATCGAGGTGGGCAAGGCCAGATCAGGTAGGGTGCTGTGGGACCTACGTAACATGCCAAATCTGCTTAGCAGACTCAGTGGAGAAAGATCATTCATGGGGGTCCAAACCATGGGTTTTTTGGTTTGTTTGTTTTTGTTTTGTTTTAAGTAACCTGTGGGCACCTAGGTGGCTCAGCCAGTGAGTGTCCAATGTTGCCTCAGGTCATGATCTCACGGTTCGTGGGTTCAAGCCCTGCATCAGGCTCTCGTTGTCAGCATGGAGCCCACTTAGGATCCTCTGTCCCTCTCTCTCCCTGTGTACCTCTCCCACTCTGCTCCCTCTCTCTCTCTCTCTCTCTCAAAGATAAACAAACATTTAAAAAAAAGTTACCTGTGATCTAAAAGGATGAAGTGAATGTGACGTGGTGGGGAAAACAGTGGGTAGCCATCATGAAAAGAAGGAGATCTACACGACTCATTCAATCTCTTTGAGCCTCGGTTTCCTTCTTTGTTCAGGACAGCAACAGTGCCAGCCTGGCCTCACAGGAGTTGTGAGAATTGAAAGAGAGAGCAGGGAAAGAACTGTACAAAACCATGGAGGGTTGCACAAACACAAGAGGTTGTTATCCTGGATGTCTTCTATTGCAATTACCACTACTGCAAACAATCCTACTGCTGACCCTCTATTTTTAGGTTTCTAAAGGATTTCGTAGAGTATGACTGCTGGACTGAGAACATAGGTTACAAATTTGGCAGAGCAGTAGTTAAGAAGATTGCCTTTCCACAGACTTAAAAGAGGACCTAGGCACGTCCAAAGGCTCCAGCTGAAACTCCAGTTGCTCAAGAATCCCACCTGTGCACTTGAGGGCACTCCCTGATATGCACGTGTGCACACGCACACACACATATTGATTTCCAGTGCTGGGTAGCGGGGGATGGCTTATCAAGTGTCTCTGCGGGACACCCCTTCTGAAGAGCTCATGGCGTGTTTGAGCCCTAAAACCTATTGAAATATAGAGGAGTTATTCCTGACCTGTAAGGACAGAGTGAGAAAGCTTGTTTAAGCCTTATGATTATGTTCCACGGCGCTGCTGTTTAACAATCCCTCCTCCAAGGGGACCACACTTATTTTCTCCCCAGGCTATACTGTCATTTAGATGCATAATCTCAGTTTTATTTTAAAAATTTTCTAAATGTTTATTTATTTTTGAGACACAGAGAGAGAGAGAAATAGGGAGAGCATGCAAGAGTGGGGAGGGGAGCAGGCAGAGAGAGGGGAACAGAGGATCGGAAGCAGGCTCTGCACTGATAGCAGTGAGTCTGATGCAGGCAGGGCTCAAACTCATGGACCATGAGATCATGACCTGAGCCAAAGTCGGCCGCTTAACTGACTGAGCCACCAAGGTGCCCCTCAGTTTTATTTTTTAAATGGTATTCAGGGTTGTTTCTTATATCAAGGTTTTATTTTCCTCTAGTGCAATACTGCCTCCCCCCCAACACACACAGCTTCCAATCTTAGAGGAAACCCCAGATTCCAGATCACCCACTGGTGGGATGTTAAGGGCTATGTTTTAGCACAGAGAAATGAGCCTCTTACACAGGTTGAGAATGCAGGCATTGGAGACACACAGTCTGTGTTTGGATCTCTGCCCTATCATATCACTTACACTCTGTGTGACCTTGTGAGGTCACTTAACTATAGGGCCGATTTCCTTGTTTGTGAAATGAAGATAATAATAGTAAATGCTTTGTAGAACTGATGAATGGATTAAATTATGAGAAGCACTTGCCACATTTTCTAGGACACAACAAGCATTCAAAAAAACCTTGAGGAATTCTTGTCGTTATAGTACGGTAGGAAGCATTGTAAATTTTATTTCACTACAGTGTCTCTCATCTGACTTCTCTTTGGCGAACTCAGGGCCTCTCAGCTACAGGTACCCCCCTAGAGCACATTTGGCAGTGTCTGGAGAACTTTTGGGTTGCCACAACTAGGGATTGCTACCGATGTCTAGTGTGCAAAGGCCAAGCATGCTGACAAACATCCCACAATGAACAGGACAGTCCCTCAAAAGGAATCATCCAGCCCCAAATGTTAACAGTGCTGAAGTTGAGAAACCCTGGAAACTAAACATTGTAGCTTTTATAATCTATTGAAACCATATAACAACTTTAGTTACTCTGATGTAGGAAAGTATTTTGCACAATTACCTGGGATCTAAAAAAGTCTAAAATGTGTTTCGAAGATAGAGCACCAATGATTAGCCTCGATAATTTCTGAGAATGTGCAGCCTTTCTTTTTTCCATGAGGGGACCGTTCATGACCGCAGTTTCTTACCTGACCACAATGATTGCTTAAGACCCACTATACCCTTGTCTGTCTGTTTGTTGCAAACTGTTCTACTGAGACTTTAATTTCTTAGCAGTTCAGGAGACCAAAAGATCAGTTTTCTTTAGACACCAGAGACACAACCCAGGTCCTACAGGCCTCCCTCACTTTCTTAGAATCCCATCTGAAAGATAACCAAAATTTAAGACTGTTCCTTATTCTACGTCTACTGGAGCATCTTAGCCAGGCAGTGTAAACGATAATTACAGGAAATCTCAGACACCGCAAGGCGTTATGCAGCCCTCCTCTGTATTAAAAATGTTTGGTGGCCTCAGTGTAGACTTCATCTTGAATTTCTTGAGTGTTTTACTTGCCTTATCTTTTGATTATAAAATAGCTTTGTGTTTGGTTTGGTATTCTACTCAGGAAGCGTACTGGAATCATAAAATACCAGGGTCTTGAAAGTCCGGACTACTCTCCCCCAAGAATAAAATGTGCAATCAAAATAGCATAACATGCATACGAATCCAGAAGTATGTTCTTAAAGGATTGATGCTTAGCTTTTCTCATCTTCCTATCCACAAGTCCTTTATTCCTAATCTCCTGAAAACTAATAAATCATTGGCTCAAGACAATCACAAATGGTATGTGGCATTTAAAAGCCACTATTTTTATGTTATGTAAAACTTTTAACACCATTTTTACTGTAACCATAATTAAGGAAGAATACTTCTTATCAGAGTTTGTGGTAAAGTGATTTTTCTAAGCTTTGTGTTCCTTCTTGCCCTGATACACAAACCAATCTCCACACGTGGCTTGCCTGCTTTCTAATGAGTGATCATCTTGTTACCTACATTACCTGAAACACAGAAAAGTGTTAGTGAGCTTAAAACAGTGGTCCTTGAGGCACCTGGGTGGTTCATTCTGTTAAGTGTCCGACTTCAGCTCAGGGCATGATCTCACGGTTGTGGGTTTAAGCTCCACATCGGGCTCT
Source organism: Panthera tigris (assembly GCF_018350195.1). Taxonomy (NCBI): domain Eukaryota; kingdom Metazoa; phylum Chordata; class Mammalia; order Carnivora; family Felidae; genus Panthera; species Panthera tigris. The sequence goes on along the minus strand of NC_056668.1, from coordinate 129,264,198 downwards.
GTGCTGACAGCTCAGAGCCTGGATCCTGCTTTGGATTCTGTGTCCCCCACCCCCACCCCCCCACCCCCGCCCCTCCCCTGCTCACACTCTTTCTCTCTCAAAAATAAATATACACAAGAAAGAAAAGAAAAGAAAAGAAAAGAAAAGAAAAGAAAAGAAAAGAAAAGAAAAGAAAAGAGAAAAGAAAAGAAAAAACGGTGGTTCATAACCTGAGATTTACCTGGGGAGATCTTTAAAATCCTGATGCCCTGACCACATCCCAAACTAATTAAACCAAAATCACTAGGAGGGGGATCCAGTCCTAGGAATTTTTTTAATTGCCCCAGGTGATTCCAATGAGCAGCCTAGGCTGAGAACCAGTGGTTTAAAAGAAAATCTATTAGGATGAGCAGAGGCAAAACACCGAAGTGAAATTTTTAACATTACTGTCTTGACCTCTTTTCAGGTATTTAGGCATGGAGACCGAAGTCCCATCGAAACCTTTCCTAATGACCCCATCAAAGAATCCTCATGGCCGCAAGGATTTGGCCAACTCACTCAGGTTGGTTGAATTTTTAGCTAAAGATTGCCAATAAGTCTTAAGGGAAATTAAACTGTGTGGGGTCTGTAATATATTGAAGCCATACAACTACTTTAGTTACTCAGATCCGGAGGAGTATTTTGCACAGTTGCTTAGGATCTAAAAAGTCTAAAATATGTTTTGATTGTGGAAGGAGAGGCAATAATGTTTAATTTCAGTAATTTCTCATTATGACCAGATCACCCTAGTGACTAGTAACTGTAGGAAAATTGTATAAAATTGCCAGTTTTGATTTTTTTTTTTTTTTTACCCTGTTTGGCTTTATTGAAGCATGAGAGCTGTGCATGGCCACAGATGAATACATGAACTTAAAGGTGCTGAAGAGAGCCAACAAATGCTTGGAGGCCAGCCCCCGTTTCTCAGCCTCCACCTGAGAAAGTAGAAAATAATCTTGTAGTCGATAAACTGAATCAGCAGGGTTAAGAAAACAGAATTCCTCTGCAAATGCCCATACCAGATTTGATTTTTTTTTATCAGCTATGTGCACTGGGATTGAGCCTTCCTGATAAGTGGTCGGTTAAACATAGGGAGCCCTGCTCCCTGAAGAGCACCAAAGGAGAAGGTGAAGGGGAGGAAGACAAAGGCATCTGTAGTCACCACTCCAGTGCCCCACCCCCTTCCCTTGCAAGAGTGGATGGCGCCTGTTTGGGGCCACGAGGCCGCAGGTGTTGCTTCTGTCCCGACCAAAGCAGTTTAAATACGTTAAGAAAATCTCATAGAATGTTTAAGAGTCAAAAATCTCTAAACAGGGGCGCCTGGGTGGCTCAGTCGGTTGGGCGGCCGACTTCGGCTCAGGTCACGATCTCGTGGTCCGTGAGTTCGAGCCCCGCGTCGGGCTCTGTGCTGACTGCTCAGAGCCTGGAGCCTGTTTCAGATTCTGTGTCTCCCTCTCTCTCTGACCCTCCCCTGTTCGTGCTCTGTCTCTCTCTGTCTCAAAAATAAATAAACGTTTAAAAAAAAAAATCTCTAAACATTTAACTGAGCATTTAAACCAGTGGATCTCAGGATGCCTGGGTGGCTCAGTTGGTTAGGCGTCTGACTTCAGCTCAGGTCATGATCTCATGGTTCGTGGATTCGAGCCCCATGTCAGGCTCTGTGCTGACAGCTCAGAGCCTGGAGCCTGCTTCAGATTCTGTGTCTCCCTCTCTCTCTGCCCCTCTCCTGCTTGTGCTCTCTGTCTCTCAAAAATAAATGTTAAAAAAAAATTTTTTTTTTAAACCAGTATACCTCAATAGTGGCTAAAAATTGAGGTTATTTGGAGAGCTTTAAAAAACATTGATGTCTGTCCGGGCGGTTCTTATTTGATTCATCTAAGATGTGGCCTGGACGTTGGGATTTTGAGAAGCTCCTCAGTTGAGCATTTGACTCTAATGTGCAGCCAAGGCTGAGAATCACTTCCCTAACTCAACCATGTTGCTTCATAGAGGAGAAATCCCACTGAGGCTATTTGAGGTCAGTATCTTTTGGCTCCCAGGTCTGAGCTCCTCCCACCATAGCCTACCCAGCTTGCGGCTCCTTAAAAGAGAGAACGGTAGCAAAAACCCAGCACTAGTCCTTAATACCTGTGGCGGTGTGAAGAGTCCTGTTCCCTTGCTTGCTTTTCCAGTAAGACGATAAAATACTTTTAGACTGTGGGATCTGGATTCTCCTCTGGGTGTCTCTTGACTAGCCATCAGATTTTCCTAGAGCAGTGTTTCTCAAGCGCCAAGTGTAAATGTATCATCTTGTTAAAATGCAGGTTCTAATATTCAAAAGAAATGAAAACACTAATTCACAAAGATACCTGCACCCCCATGTTCATTGCAGCATTATTTACAATAGCCAAGACATGGAAACAACCTAAGTGTCCCTCAACAAATGAATGGATAAAGAAATATAGAGAGAGACATATATATCTATATATACACACATACACATATGTATATATGATGGTATATATTATATATATGGAATATTTTTTAGCCTTAAAATTATTAGATCCTGGTGTTTGGGACAACATGGATGAACCCTGAGGGCATTGTGTAAAGTGATATAAGCCAGACAGAGGAAGACAAATACTGTATGATCTTATTTATATGTGGAATTTAAAAAAAATTTTAAAAACCAAACTCCTAGAAAAAGGGATCATATTTGTGTTACCAGAGGCAGGAAGTAGGGGGAGGGAGGTTGGGAAAAGGGGGATCAAAAGGTACAAACTTCTAGTTACAAGGTAAGTAAGTACTAGGGATACAATTTACAGCACAATAACTATGGGTAAAACTGCTCTATGATATTCTATGATATATAGGAAAGTTGTTGAGAGAGGAGACCCCGAAAGTTCCCATTACAAGGGAAAACAATTTGTTTTTCTTTTTTTTTTTTTTTTTGCTTTCTCTTTTTATTGTATCTGTATGAAATGCTAACTAAATTTATACCAGTGATCATTTCACATTGTATGTAAACCAAACCATTATGCTGCATACCTTAAGCTTATACAGTGATATGTGTCAATTGTATCTCAATGACACTTGGGGAAAAAATGCAGATTCTAATTCAGCCAGTCTGACCTGGGCCTAAGAGTCTTCATTTCTAACATACTCCAAGGTGATACCAATGGTGCTGGTACATGAAGTAGCAAGGTTCTAGAGCTCAAATTCCTCCCTTGGCCAGGCACTTCCAATCTACATAATGACCGAGTGATGGCTGTCTAGGTCACTGGCTCTCAAAGTGTGGTCTCCGGATGAGCAACATCACCATCACTTAAAACTTGTCATAAATGTTAGTTCTCTGGCCCTCCCCAACTGAACCAGAAACTATGGGGTTCAATTCTGGGAGCCTTTGTCTTAATGAATCCTCCAGGTGATTCTGGGAATGCTGAGTTTGAAATCCCCTGCTCTGTAGAAGATGACTGTTTCTTCAAAATTCAGCTGTAAGTTAATGCAACAAATTAGGTCCAAAGTACCTGCTTCTTTAGCTACTCGCATCACCCAGGAAACTAGCAAAAATTAAAGCACACCTGACTCTTTTCACACCTGCTTCCTCATCCTAGGGAGGTGGTAATGATCATGGTATCTTGGAATAGAAGCAAATGAACAAATGGGACCAAGCCGAGCTGTAGTGACCATATCCTCTCTGACTCCTGAGGCTCTGGTAAAACTTGGGATTAAAGATGGACTCGAATGCAGTGTTTCTCAAAGCATGGCACTCTACTACATGGACCTGAATCACTCAGGGCACTTGTTGAAATGCAGATTCCAGGGCCACCCCAGGATCTAATGAGCAGGAATCTCTGGGGGAAGTGCTGAGTCATCTGCATTTCAACAAGAACCCCTAGATAATTTTGCTTCTGATGCACAGTAATGCTTGAGGATCACTGAACTAAAGCAACACTCCTCAATGGTTATTGGCCATCAGAATCTTAGTAAGCTTGTTAAAAACAGGTTCCTGAGCTCCACCCCCCCCCCCTCCCCCGAAGATTCTGGCCCAGTAGATCAAGGTGAGTCCTAAGAATTGGGTTTCTAACATACTCCCAAGTGATGCTAATACTGCTGATCCCCAGACCACATTTTGGGTAGGAGGCTCTAGTTTTTCATGAACCAGGCATAAATAAACTGTGCAGATAATAAATCATTACACCTAGAAGTTAAAAGTGATCTTCAGGGGCCCCTGGGTGGCTCAGTTGGTTGTGCATCCGACTTTGGCTCAGGTCATGATCTCGCAGTTCCCTAGTTCAAAGCCCCGCATCAGGCTCACTGCTGTCAGCTCAGAGCCCACTTCAGATCCTCTGTTCCCATCCCGTACCCCTCCGTCTCTCTCTCTGCATGTCCCCCGCTTGAACTGTCTCAAAAAATAAATGCAACAATGAGAAAAAAGTGATCTTCAGATTCATCAAGTCCAACTTCTTACCAGATGGTTGAATTTCTTCCACAAAACCTCCACCAAGTGGTCAACCAGCTCTCTTGAATGTTCTACAACAAAGATGAGCCAGTAATGTTCTACCGCACCAGAGATGAACCATTTATTTAAATCAGATCAATCACCAGCTATTAAGTGTTCAAGGCTCTATGTTAAGTGCTAATGAAGGTGAATGAGTTTTCTCCAGAAGTCATGGCTAAAGATTACAACTCTCTTTTCTTGTTTTCATTTAAAAATATGTTGTTGTTGTTGAACTATTGAAGTGCACCATTATTTACTCCGCTCATTCAGTGAGGAGAGATGAGACTCACACATAAGATTCCAGAATTTACTTTCACTGATTTTTGCTTTTATTTGTTCTCATAGCTGGGCATGGAACAGCATTATGAACTTGGACGGTATATAAGGCAAAGATATAGAAAATTTTTGAATGAGTCCTACAAACGTGAACAGGTAAGTTGGGGATCCAAGAGTGGAAACGTTTTTCCTTGATAGGATGTAACATAATGGTGCATTTGTGAAAGTATTTTACCTGTTTTCCAAGGAACTTATACAATTCAGAGATCTTATTTACAAATATACTCCTCTTTATACAAATATTTTATCCCTAAAAAATTTATGAATATGAATAAGTTCAAAAATTTATGGATAACTATTGGCAAATACTTTGGCCTGGCAAGTAGCCACCACTTAATTGATCTCTTTTGTCAATTCAGCTATTGACATACCACCTGGCATTCTCATCATACTGTCTCTATCTCCATAGATACTACGATCATGATGCTAATGTTTTGGTGTGAGGGTCCTGGCCTTTCTCAAAAGTACTCTTCACTCCACGGTGGAAAACCCACAGTTCCAATTGGTTGGATTCTCCTTTGATTTTCCCCACTCTAGGTTTACATTCAAAGCACCGACGTTGACCGGACTTTGATGAGTGCTATGACAAACCTTGCAGGCCTATTTCCCCCAGAGGGTATCAGCATCTGGAATCCCAGCCTACCATGGCAGCCCATCCCGGTGCACACAATCTCTCTTTCTGAAGATCGGGTCAGTATTCTGGGATAACCAGGACATCCCCTGGGGCTGAGGAGGAGGAAGGCAGGTTGTCCAGTACTTGTGGGCTTGGAGGTCTGGACACTGCTTGGTCTGTGCGATCTCAATCCTTTTCTAATAAAGGTGCAAGGGACAAAGTAGGACACAGAAAGCCCCAGACAATAGAGAGTAGGAACAGAATCTCAGCTTGGATCTTTATCATCGACTTTGTTGTGCTACTCTTTCACCGAATGGCAGTTCATTCCTTTCCATCTTCACACACACACATGCACACACACGGGTTCCCCTTGTTCTACCTTCAATTCCCAGGCTTTTGGTGCCCCGCATAGGGTTCTCTTTCTTCCAGAACATCCTAAGACCTCTCTCCCTACAAAACACCCATCCCCACATGAAACTCTCATTCCGAGGTAGGGGAAAAAAGAAAGATTTGAGTACATAGTTAGTGACTAGCACTTTATACGTGTCATCATATTACCTTTTGTAACAATCTTGAATGGACAATATTAGTGTTCTCCTTTTATATCCAGGGATATAAGTACTCAGAGAAATAAATAAAATGGGCTCAATGCCACAAAGCTGGTAAGCATTGCAACTGGGACTAGAACCAGGCCTGGGTCATTCCAGAGCAATTTCCTTCCCTGTAAAATAGTGGTTCTCAAAGTTATTATGTTAGAATTACCTGAGAATGTTTGAAATCCTGGCACCTAGGGCACTCTCCGCAACAAATCAGAATATCTGAGGCTGGGATGCAGATATGAGTACTTTTAAAATAATCTCCCTAGATGTTTCCAGTGGACAGCTGAGTGTGAGAACCAGTACCATAAACCAAGCTGCCTGAATGAGGCTATATAAGAGAAGCTCTCAAATTTATTCGCACTGCGTAGGAGGGACCAAGAACTCTTTAACATTTTCAGAGGAATTGCTTTATTTTAATAGTATTAAATACATCTAACTAATCTCCCAGATGCGTGATTTAAGACTAGATGAAGGAAATAGTTTGGGACAAGGAATCCATCCTGATTCCCCTGCAGTCACATTGTAAGCATGACCATGTCATTTCTCTGTAGCTGGGGCTTAGCACAACTTCTGCACCTGGATTGTTGCCCAGAGACCCCCTGGGGCAGGCCACTGTCCTCTTTGCCCTGCCAGTACTCCTAGCTATTTGACTGAACTGTTGCATCTAATGATGTAAGAATATTTCCCAAATACTTTGTAGAAACAGCCTGAGCCTGTCAACCTCACTCCAGGTAACTCTACTTTAACCAGTCGTTCTGATGTTTCCTGAAAAGATAGGATGATTTATTTGTACCTCTTTTTCTTCAACAGAATCAGGAGTAAAATATTATGATGATCAGTGTTCTTAGGAGTTGGTGAATATTGTCTTCCAAAAAGAAAAAAAAAAATCACATTTGCCACAGCCTTTTCTGCAAAGATAGACACTGGACAGCAGAACCAAATTTAGCAGGTGCAGACCAAGGTAGCTGTTTAACCCTTAATCCTGAAAGCTAGTAATTAAATTATGTAGTAAAGAGAATATAGGAGCTATTAGAAGAGGAAAAGAGAAACAAGGAGAGCGAGGGAGAGAGAAGCAAGCGAGATTATCATGGCTTCCAGCTACGTGTTAAGATGAAAACAGTTCTAACATCAGCTAAGAAATCTGACAAAATCAATCAACACACAGTTATTCCCAGAGCTGTGCTAAGTGCCAAAGAGAAATATAAGGCCAGGTTCCTTCCCTAATTTATCATCCACTTGATTACAAAAGACTCACATGTGTGACACGTGCAGACCACAATACAAGTGGTGGGTTGATGATCCAAGAGTAAGCTGCCCGTGCTGGAGGAGCCCAGAGAAACACACACATGGAGCTGCCACAGGGCAGCCCGTGATGACAGAGTCTTCGTGGAGGGAGTGAGAGCTCGCACCAGACCTTGGAGGAAGGAAGGAAAGGAGAAGAAAGCAGCCCCAAAACATGGCAGTGGGTGAATATACAGAGGGCTTGCCCTTCTGTGTCCAGAGTTCGTATTTAGAAAGAATGAAATGTCTGAATATATTGGACACAGATTAAAGAATCCAAATTGAATAGCCAGGGGGAATCTTGGGACTAAGTGTCAGTGTGATATAGGAGGGCTGCATTAGGGGCGCCTGGGTGGCTCCATCAGTTAAGCGTCTGACTCTTGATTTCAGCTCAGCTCATCATCTCATGGTTCATGAGATCAAGCCCCATGTCGGGCTTTGCGCTGACAGCATGGAGCCTGTTTGGGATCCTCTCTCTCTACCCCTCCCCACTGCCCCCTCCCCCCCCAAATAAGTAAACTGAAAAAAAAAGAAGGAAGGCTGCATTTAAAGCTGGGGAAACCTAGGTCTGAGAACCAACTACCATTTCAACTACCTCAAGTCACCCCCCTGCCTCAGTGTCCTTTTCTATAATGTGGTAACAACAGCACCCACCTAACTACTTCATGACGATTCGTGAAAACCCAGTTGGTTAAGAAATGAAAAATTTGGGGGCGCCTGGGTGGCTCGGTCGGTTAAGTGTCCGACTTCGGCTCAGGTCATGATCTCATGGTCCGTGAGTTCGAGCCCTGCATCCGGCTCTGTGCTGACCGCTCAGAGCCTGGAGCCTGTTTCAGATTCTGTGTCTCCCTCTCTCTCTGCCCCTCCCCTTTCATGCTCTGTCTCTCTCTGTCTCAAAAATAAATAAATGTTAAAAAATTAAAAAAAAAAAAAAAGAAATGAAAAATTTTGTTAATTGCAAAATGTTGGTCAGATGTTTAGGTGATTATCCCACTTATTTTCAGCCTCTTTCATTTCCATATGTGGGATGAGAAAACTAAAGACTAGGAAGGTTGAGTAATTCATTGAAACCTAGACCTTTAAATGAACAGTCCTGTCCCTTTTCCCTTCGCAGTGTCTTCCCTTTTCGTTCTGTGGAAAAATTGGAAAGCCATGCAGGGAAATGAAGATGTAAAGCAGCAGACATAAAAGAAACATGTGCACGTTCATTCTTCAGTACCATGCACACATGATAAGTGGTGGTCTGAGGCATCTGTCTGACAGTGGTTGGGAAGCAAAGGATACTGGAGCATCTGAGAATATCTGGGGAAGCAATTCAGCAATGAGGGGATGAAGGTCTGAAATTAGATGCTAAAGACATTGGAGGAAAGAAAGCAAAGTAAGACAAATGAGACAGAGTGAGGAAACAAGTTATTAAGAAAACAAGTTTCCTGAGTAGCTACTCATATGCCAGGCTCTGTTCGAGGCATTGCCAACACAGCAGTGAACAAGAGAGACAAGATCTTGACTGTCCTCGAGTTTGTATTTTATAGGAAACAGATGATAAAGAAGTAAAAAATAGTAACGATTTCAAATGGCGATGAGGTCTTTGAAGGAGATAAAGCAAGAAAGAATGGCTAGAAGAGGCTGGTGAGAGTCACCGGGGGCACAGTCTCAGGCAGGGGACCGTCTGCAGCGCCCCCAAGCCTGTGAGCTCAGGGGATAGTAAGGAGGCCAACAGTGTTGCTGGAGAGGAGTGGGTGAAGGGGCAGTAGCAGGAAAGCAGGGCAACGAGATCTCTGGAGTTAGCTGAGTTTGGATTCTAGCAAGTAAGATGAAAGCCAGTGAAGGTTATAAACTGCAGAATGGTGCGGTCTGATTGATGTTTTGGAAAGATTTGTGTTTATAAAAATGAAACGCGAGGGACACCTGGGGTGGCTCAGTCAGTTAAATGTCTAACTCTTGGTTTCGGCTCAGGTTGTGAAATCATAGTTTCATGAATTTGAGCCCTACATCGGGCTCTGTGCTGTCAGTGCAGAGCCTGCTTGCGGTTCTCGCTCGCTCGCTTTCTACCCCTCCTCCGCCCATGCTGTCTCTGTCTCTCTCAGAGATAGATAGATAGATAGATAGATAGATAGATGTGAAAAGGATTAGGGTAACTGCAGTGTGGAGAATGAATTGTGAAGGTAGAAAGAGTGGATGCCTACTGACCAAATAGCAGGCCCTTGCATTAGTTGAAACACAGGTTACAGTGGTTTGGACTGGGAGGGAACAATGAATAAAATGAAGAGGGATCTATTTTGGATATATTTTGAAAGTAAACAAACAACTGAGTAGTCTATGAAATAGGATGATAAATGTTACCATTGCAAAAGCAAGGAGATTACAGAAGTAAAATGGTTAAAAATGAAGTTGAGTTCAGTTTTGTACATGTTAAACTTGAGGAGAAAGAAACATCCAAGCAGTGATGTCCACTGAAGGCTGGAAATACGAGACCAGCCACAGATGAAAAGTCAGAGCAGCAAAATAAGCTGAAGAGTCACCAACCTGTAGGTTATATTAAGACTACAAAAGATTGTTGAATTTAAACTCATCCCTTTGTCCTCATAATGGGTTTTTAAATGTATTTTTCTACATATTTAGTATATGCCCTTATTTTAACAGCCTGCAAACTTGCAAGAATCCAAGTCAATGAATGGTTAATCAATCTCTTAAGATTCTTTCCAGAACCTCTTATTCATTTCTCCATACTTATGTGGGGTGGGGGGGAGGGTGCACATACATGTGCAATTTGTGCTAGAAATGAAAGAGGTCCAGTAGGAAGGAAGATAATCGTATCAACATGGAAAACCAGGAAGTGTGACTCTTTTACCAATGATATAGTCCTACTTAGGCAAATTCATGAAAGAAGAAAAAAAAAGCTTTTCAGTTCTGGGTACATATCCTACTCTTTAAGACCTACAGACCATTTATCTCCTTTTCCTCAATTTTAGAATTTCCTTTCAGCTAGAAACACATTTTAATCTTTTATTCAGGTTGCTTTGTACCTAATGAGGCTTAAAATATGTCTACTGCTTCTTTAGTGAAAAGTTCTTCCAACAAAGAATTTATGATTTTTCTTTTGTCCTCAGTTGCTGTACCTGCCTTTCGGGGACTGCCCTCGGTTTAAAGAACTTAAGGAGGAGACTCTCAAATCAGAGGAATTCCAGAAGAGGCTGCATCCTTATAAGGTTAAAAAATGGTGTCATTTAGTGGTGTGCAGGAGTGAAAGGGCCAAAGACAAAGGATGAAACTCCAGCTTCTTAAACATGTGGGAGGAATATGTCTGCCAGTGGCTGGTTATAGCAATGGGTTAAAATGTTTAGTGAAGTTCAGTCATCTCTACCCGGTCCCCTTCCCTGTGTGAGACCACAAGCTAATAACGAAGCCAGTCCCTTTCTAATCCTATACCCGTGTGTCTGAAGGAGCCAGACGAAAGTGCATAGCTAGGTCAGAATAAATGCAAGTCTAAAATGAACTGCCTTATTGAGGTTGAGGGGTTGGGACCATTTATCTTCAAACATAAAGGATAATCTTTTTTATTTTATGTTTCCACTTTGCAAAATACCCCTTTTTAATACTATGCAAAAGATAGATATAATGCTTCATACTTTTAAAAATATTTTGGGGGCACCTGGGTGGTTTAGTTGGTTAAACATCCGACTTCAGCTCAGGTCATGATCTCATGGTTTGTGGGTTCAAGCCCCGCATCGGTCTCTGTGCTGACAGCTCAGAGCTTTGCATTCTATGTCTCACTCTCTCCTTGCCCCTTCCCCACTTGTGCTCTGTCTCTCTCTGTCTCTCAAAACTAAATAAATGTTAAAAAGTATTTTTTAAGAAAAAATAATATTTTGAATCTCTAATACATTAAATACAGTGGAAAGTCTCTTAAAGACCCCACAGGTAATTGCTGGCAGTATTTTCTTATAAAGTCTTGCAGTTTCTTTATGCATATGCAAATAAATATGAATATATTTTGGTGGTTTCCTCTTTGCTACACAAAAGTGGTATACTATATTCACAAGGTTGGACACTTTGGGTTTTTTTCAATTAACAATAGATCTTAGAAATATTTCTATATGTGTTCATAAAGAGTTTCCTCATTTTTTTATAACTGCATTTGAATTCATGGACCTCCCATACTTTCTCTAACCAGTTCATATTGATAGACAAGTGAGTCATTTCCAGTCATTTACCGTCTGTATGAGTATCTTGTGCATCTAAATCATTTCGCAAGAATATCTGTGGAATAGTATCCCAGAAGTAGAAAATCTGGGGCAATTGGAAATATTATCAAAATATCCTCCAAAGTGATTATACTAATGGCTACCCCTATCAACAATGCACAAGATTGCCTGTTTCTCTATAGCCTTGCCAACAATGTGTAGACAACTTTGAGGAGATTTGCCAATCTGTATGTTAAAAAATGTTATCATTAGAAGCATCCCCTCTAAAGTCAGGAACAAGACAAGGAAGCCCAGTACCATCATCATTATAGAGCATTGTGCTATAGTACTTTTCTCTTATGATGAGTGAACTTTGGATATCTTTATCTAGTTAAATGTCTTTTGTATTTCTTGTTGTCTTCATATCCCTTTACCATTTATCCTTTGAGTTATTGCTTTTCTCTTTTCTATAAATTTTAGGAGCTTTCTCCCTGTATTTTGACATTTTTTTCCTGTTCCATAAAGGGTGTTATTTCTATTGTTTGCCTATTGACGTTGTTTACAGTGTTTTTGCTAGGGCATAGTGTTAAGTGTGCTGATGCGTTCATATATGGTTTGTATATTTGTAGTCCTATTTAGAAAAGTTTTTCCCACTCCTAGGTAATAAAGGAAGTCTTCAATGTTTTCTTCTAATTCCACTCTATCATACATTTACATAGTGGACCCATTTATAGTTTATGCTGGTGTGAGCTGCGAAATTTGTAACCTGCTTAAGTTTTTCCATATTTCCCTAATCACCCTGTCACTATTTATTGAACAGTTCCTCTTTTTTCCACCTTTTTCTTATTATATATATTAAAATTCCCCAGTGTATGTGGTCTGTAGCTGGAATTTTTATTCAATTATTTTTACGTTTCATTAGCCAAAACTACGCTGTTACACTTAGTAACATTTATACAGGCTTTAATATCTAAAAGTCTTGTCACCTTCACTCTCTACTTTTCTGGTTTTTCATGACTATGTTTTTATTTTCTTTTTGAACTTTAGAGTCCACTTGTCTGAGTTCCAAAACCACTTTTTTTTTCACTTTTTAGTGTTTTTATTGGAGTCAGATTAAATTTATATATTAACTCGGAGAATTTGCAATTCTATGATATTGAGTCTTCCTTTCTAAGAACATGGTACATGTTCCTATTTGTTCTCATCTTCAAGATTTTTTTTTCAAGTCTATTTATTTATTTTGAGAGAGAGAGCATGCGTGGGAGGGGCAGAGATGAGAGAGAGAAAGAATCCCAAGCAGTCTCTGCACTATCAGCATCAGGAGCCTGATGCAGGGATCGAACCCATTAACCTGTGAGCCAAAATCAAGAGTTGGATGCTTAGCCAACTGAGTCACCCAGGCGCCCCTTATCTTTAGGAATGTTTTAAGGTTTTCTTCATTTAAGTCTTTACATTTATCGTTAAGTTTGCTCCAGGCTTATAACATCTGCAAACAAATATGGCTTATCTCTATTTTTCCAATATTTATGCCTCTGATTTCTTGTGCATATTTGCACTGGCCAATACTTAAAGTACGGTATGACATAATAGTATTGGCAGAGGACATCTTTGTCTTATTTTTTATCTATTAAGCATGTTGGCTTTAGGACCAAATAAAGATATTTGTATCAAGTTAAGGAACTAGCTATCTTTCCTATTTTGTTGATTGTTTTTAGTCAATAGTGGTGTTTAATTTTTTGAAACGTCTTTTTAACTTTATTTAAATATAATTAAGTTATTTTACCCCTTGGATCAATTACTAAGATTAATTATTTTCATAGATTTGCTACTATTGAGTCATCTTTAACATGTCTAGAATCAAGCCCTTTCTTTGGATATTGAATTATTTGTTAATATGTTACTTAGACCTTTTGTTTACATATTCAAAGCACCATTGGACTATAGTTTTCTGGCCAGTCTTTTGTCAGTGTCAGTGTTGCACTTACTCAGAAAAATGTTTTGGAAGTTTTTTCTTTTTTTCTTTTTCCACACTCTATAACAGTTAAAATAGCATTAGAATAACTTACTCTTGAAAATCTTGGTAGAATTCCTCTGTAAAGTTATCTGGCCCCAGAGCTGTTACTTGGTTTGGTTTCGTTTCGTTTAGAGGGGGGATCTTTAATAATTAATTTATTTTAAGAAGATTTGTTTAGGTTAATATTGGCAAATTATATTTTCCTAGAAAATTTATCCACCATATAATATCTTTCAAAAGGATTCCCAGAAATTGCTGCCAAATCCATCAGGCAGGTAGCTGAACAGTAGGTGTCATTATCATGGCAATACAAGAATAATCCAGAATCTAGAGAAATGTGTGCGTCCCTCCCAAATTTGATTGATCACCAGATATCAGGTCCAGTTTCTGCTGTATATTCCTGAGGTGTGTTGGCCTAAGATCTGCTTCCCCTTCCCACCTTGACCAGTCATTTGTATATGTGAGTTATACTTCACCTATTTCCAAAAAAACATTTGAGGTAGTACACTTGGCCTGGTTCCAAGACAAACCAGGAGCACGTGGCAGTAAGCCAGCATGTGCCCACATTTGAATGTAATCATTAAAACTAATCAATTAGTGGGGTGCCTGGGTGGCTCAGTTGGTTGGGCAACCGAGTTCAGCTCAGGTCATGATCTCGCAGTTAGTGAGTTCAAGCCCCGCGTCGGGCTCTGTGCTGACAGCTCAGAGCCTGGAGCTGCTTCGGATTCTGTGTCTCCCTCTCTCTCTGTCCCTCTCCCCCTCACGCTCTGTGTCTCTCTGTCTCTCAATAATAAATAAATGTTTAAAAAAATTTTTTTTTAAGTAATCAATTAGTGTTCGTAAAATTCTTCAGGTTTGTATTACCACAGCCAATATTCCAGGTTCACTTTCATGTGAAGAACGGCACAGCTCTCAATGGGGCAAATTTGCCCCACAGGGAACATTGGGAATGTTTGGAGACACTTTGGGTTGTCACAGCTGAGGGATGAGGGATGATGCCAGGCTGTTCATCTGGTAGATACAGGTCAGGGAGACAGCCAAATGTCCTACAAAACATAGGGCACTCCCCACAACAAAATTAGCCCCAAATATTCATAATGCTGAAATTAAGAGTCTCTAATGTAGAAATGTTTTCTCCCTCTGTGTGTGTTTCAGGATTTTATAGAAACCTTGCCAACATTTACAGGATACCATACCCAGGACCTTTTTGGAATGTGGACTAAAGTCTATGACCCTTTATTTTGTGAGGTAAAAGAAAAATTATCAAAGATTAACCTGAAATCTGATTTTATGACCCCTGCCTATTTTGAGACAGATGAATACATTTTCTTTCACTTTTTGGCAGATATGTTACTTATGCTTCCTTTGACATTGAAACATAATTCAAGACTTCTTTATATGAACTTAAAAATTCTGACTTTTTCTCTCCATTATTTATGTTTTCACCCTTTAGAAAATTGCACGCAAAATTGCTTTTCTTCTGTGCCTTGCCGTGTACTTATTTTTCAGTCACTCAGGAATGCTGGGCTCCTGTCATGGATTTTAATGAAAGCAGCAATGTTATTGAATAGACAGGGGAAAAAAGGCACCTCATTTCTGGATATAGAAATAAGCAAGCCAACTTGAAACCAGGTTATTGAAATTGGTTTATCGGGAATCTCTTCCTTGCGGTACAATGCATACGAAATAAACTCTGTAGCTGGATCAATGACCTTTGAGGTTTTCAAGCCTACATGGTATTTTTCACTCACTATGCACCACCTACTGGCCCAAAGGGGTACTCTATAATCCTATTTTCCCTACCAGGCTCCCTGAATCCTGGGGCAAAATTCTGACCACCCACACGATTTACAGCCACCTCTGATCTTGAGGCCATCATGAATGTCTGGGGACAGCAATTACTTTCATAGTTCATCTTAGTAACAAATGACACAGTTTGCCCCCTTTCATGATCGAGTTCATTGCCTAAAAGTATACACGACTCTCCCAATATTTTCACTTTATCATTAGCCCCTGTTTCAAGAAGATTTGTTAGCTTTACAAAAGACTCCTTAGTGGGGACAAGAGCCCCCACATTTTGGTTCAAGTCTTGATTTCTTTTCTTTCTTCCTTACCCTGGGTTGATTTGAGCTGTTCCATAATGTGGGTGTGGTGCGTGGTTTCCTTTTCTCCTCCCTCCCACTTATTTCCTCTCTGGGCCACTCCACTTTGATCTCCTCTTTCAAGAATTCTCTGTCTCTCTGTCTCTCCTGTTTCAAATCTGGGGGAGTCTTAGTCAATTTTTCATAGCAAGTAATAAATATTGGTACAAAGCCTTTACCCACCATGCTATACAGCTTGTTCATCCATTTAAAAAGTTTCACAAAGAGTCTACTGTATATACAGTGCACTTTCTCGGGAGTCAGTGAACTGGAGCTAATGGGAGTGGGGGTCTGGTACTGAAGGTTCCAGAAATATATTGCCTCTCCTGGCTATCCTCTCAGGACGTTCATTCAGCTTTGAGGAAAACATCATCAAACCCTGTCAGTGTCACCTTCCCCACAGGTTAATAGATTTCTAAACCTTTCATAAAGGAATGAGGTACATTTTTACCCTATCTCACCCTTACTTTGCAAAATAGGAATTATCCTTTGGACCCACAGTTAAGCCAAAAGCTATGGACTGAGTAGGAAGGGGCAAATTAGTCCCTGTGAATTTTTCTTCTGAAAATTAATACCACTACTTATCACAAAGGAAAGGTTTCCT
This sequence comes from Panthera tigris, assembly GCF_018350195.1. Lineage (NCBI taxonomy): Eukaryota > Metazoa > Chordata > Mammalia > Carnivora > Felidae > Panthera > Panthera tigris. The sequence continues at coordinate 129,247,931 of NC_056668.1, read as the reverse complement.
AGAGACAAATGTCAGGACAAGAAAGCCTAGACCCAGGAGTTCTTGTGGTGGAAAGAGGACAAAAAAGTTAACAAATAAAAATACACATTTTCTTCCCTTTTTCTCTGCTACAGAGTGTTCACAATTTCACTTTACCCTCCTGGGCCACAGAGGACACCATGACTAAGTTGAAAGAATTATCAGAATTGTCCATCCTGTCTGTCTATGGAATTCACAAGCAGAAAGAGAAATCTAGACTGCAGGGGGGTAAGTATATAAGAAAGTGAAAGGAGTGTATTGGATTTGTGGTTGAGTGATATATACGTATGTATTCGATAAACGTATGTATTCAAAAAGCTTAGGGCAAATAGTACCTGGTACATAATACACTGTCAATAAACATTATGTGTTTTTATACTCATTAACATTGCCCGCTCTGGGTCTTAGTTTTCCTATCTGGAAAATGGAAGCTTTGGGATGAAGGTAAATGATACTTTTCATCCTTTCAAACAATTAAGGCTTTTATTGTTGTTGTTGTTTTAACTTTTTTAATGTTTATTTTTGAGAGAGAAAAAGCATGAGCAGGGGAGGGGCAGAGAGAGAGGGAGACACAGAATCCAAAGCAAGCTCCAGGCTCCAGCTGTCAGCACGGAGCCCGACACAGGGCTCGAACTCACGAACCATAAGATCATGACCTGAGCTGAAGTAGGGGCTTAACCAAATGAGCTACCCAGGTGCCTCAATGATTTTGTATCAGAGCTCCATGAAAAGCAATTGTGTCTGGTGGCCTATAGTATGAATTTTTCAAGGGGGAAGTATGACAAAAGGGGACCATTTTCCCAAAATTCTTGGTGGTATCCACTGTTTAAGTTAATAAAACATATTTTTCAGGCTAATTGTATCCTGTAGATTGACACATACTGCAACTGACAAGTTTATGACACAGCTTAAATGTTCCCATTGGGGGTGGAAGGTGTTTATTTCTCAGTGATGCCTCCTTTCAGCTGGATTTGGCCCTTCATTGTGTAGGACATCCTATCATAACAAAGGTAGACCAGGCAAGAGGATGCCAAATCCTTATAATCAGGATAGGTGGGTGGACGAAAGAAGCTAGGACCAGGCAGGATAGAGATACATGTGATGCTTCTGAGGGCAGTTGGGTGGCCAAGCCAAGATACCAAAGGAAGCGTCAGATTCAGGTGTTGTTAATATAGGCATTAAAATTAAGGATGGAGAGGGGCGCCTGGGTGGCACAGTCAGTTAAGCATCTGACTCTTGATCTTGGCTAAGGTCACGATCTCACAGTTTGTGAGTTGGAGCCCCAAGTCGGGCTTTGCAATGATTGTATAGTCTACTTGGGATTCTGTCTCTCCTTCTGTCTGCCCCTCCCCTGCTTGTTTTCTCTCTCTCTCTCTCTCTCTCTCTCTCTCTCTCTCTCTCTCTCTCTCTCAAAATAAATAAAAGTAAGGATGGAGAGTAAGATAGTCCATTATGGCAGGTTGAAATAACAGTGAAGAAATTCTAAGCCACAGGATTAGAATTTCCAAGTCATATACTCTAGACAGTTTGAGAAAAAAAGGGCAATCACATCAAGACTCCAACCATTGCCAGACCCTATTCACTGGCGGGGTCAGGACAAGTTCAGCAGAGCCCCAGGAGAATACACAGAGGCAAAGCATCCTGGTTGTTGGACCAGACTGGGCAGATGTTCATTCAGGGCTGGATGTAGGGACAGAGACCAGGAAGCAGCCCAATCTGATGTGCTAAACAGGAAAGGAGGCAGAGGGTGGAAGTTGGGCCTTGTTGACTACACATACACCGGGTCTTATTCCTGAACCACCAGGCCTTAGAAGTGTGACCATCCCAAGCCACATCAGATGGTAGAGATAGGGTTCTTGATTGAGGTCCCTCAACCTACTCATGATGGGCTGAGGAATTCAGCCTCTCACTACTCAAAATGCAGTCCATGGGGCAGTGATCTCAGCCTCACCAAGCCTCTGGTTAGAAATGCAGAGATTTCAGGCCCCACCCCAGACCAGATGAATCAGAATCTGCATTGTAATGAAATCCTGAGGTACCTCATAAAACATGAAAGTTCAGAAGCACTTCTCTAGATGCAAGAAACAGTGAAGAAATGGGCAGAGAAAGCCAGGCAGAAGTTGAGAATAGTTTAATAATAGATGTAGAACTCTGTACAGGAATAAAAAATGGGGGTTTTCCTCACAGCTTGTTCCTCTTCTTTTTTTCCTTTGACTACTAGAGATTGCATTTCAGGGAAATAACTTCCCCGCTCAGTCAGTTTCCCCATCTAGATTCTGTCTGTGAGAGTCTTTCCCTCAGGGGTTCTTTCTGTCTTGGACTTTGAAGACTGGTTTCTCTGTGAACGCACCTGCCCTGTTTTCTGGAGAAGTCCAGTGTATTGATAAACCAGGGAATAGTTTCCTGAATGATTCCTACCAAAACCCAAGTTCAGCCTATTGTTTGGATCTGGCTAGGCAAGAGAGATTTGTCAACTACGTGCTTGTTGAATGATGAAGCGGCTGAACACAATCCTGCAGGAAAAAAAAAACATATATTGTCTAGGTGACAGAGTCACACAGGAACATCAGGACTTTGACTGGTATCTTCTGATCTTTGCCAAAACTTTTGTTCTACCAGTTGGTGTTAGGGATGATACAATTTGGTAATATGCACACTCCACCCACATTTTGCCACATACACACACACACACACCAAGAAAATCCCTAAGGTTCATTTAGGAATATATGGCTGGTCACATCTGTATTAATGTAAACCTCTTCTTGCTATAGACCACAGGTTAGTAAACTATAGCCTGCAAGCCAAATCCAGCCTGCTGCCTATTTTTTATAAATAAAATGTTATTGACACTCAGCCACACTCATTCATTTAGGTAGGACTATGGCTGTTTTGGGCTTCCACCCAAGAGTGAACAGTTATGGCAGACCATATGGTCCACTGTCTGGTCCTTTGCAGAAAAAGTTTGCCAGCCCCTGCTGTAGCTCAAGAGTGTGGGAAGGGAAGTTTATGTCTTCCACTCAGTGATATTTTGTCTGGTTTATGCAGTTAATAAATGATGTAACAGGGAACGGAGAAGCTAGTGCACGCTACAGTGGAGTCTAGTGATTAAGACATGCTGGGTTCAGGGGCGCCTGGGTGGCGCAGTCGGTTAAGCGTCCGACTTCAGCCAGGTCACGATCTCGCGGTCCGTGAGTTCGAGCCCCGCGTCAGGCTCTGGGCTGATGGCTCGGAGCCTGGAGCCTGTTTCCTTCTGTGTCTCCCTCTCTCTCTGCCCCTCCCCCGTTCATGCTCTGTCTCTCTCTGTCCCAAAAATAAATAAAAAATGTTGAAAAAAAAAAAAATTAAAAAAAAAAAAAAAAAAAAGACATGCTGGGTTCAGAGACGTTCAGCCCCCCTGTGCACAAGTTGTGGAATCTTGGACAAGTTGCTGAGTGTCTCTGAACCTCAGTTTCCCCTCCTATAAAGCAAAACAATTGGCATGTCAGAGCCCGGGGATAACTATGGTAGTTACCCCTAGTTTCTTCTGGGGGCAAGGTGGACAATCACCTCAGAACCAAGAGCTGATATCATCTCCCATTATCAATGCTGAAGGCAGCTTCAAAGTTACCTGTTGCAGAGCAAGTTGCTGGTAGGTGATGGTGTTATCCCTAAAGGACTCTGAGAAAGCGACCTTCTCTGAAGCAGAGTGACGTAGACCCGTTGGAGAAGCAGCATCTAGCTTCTTCCGTTCCCAGTCAAGGGAAGTCACAGCATCTACAGAAAGAACAGACCACCTCCCTTTGTAATTAGCCTTTTATTGTGCCTCTTGGTATATAGATGAATAAACAGTCTCTGTGTACTATTTTAAGAGATTTTCGAAGGCAGGAGTCTGATTCACCTAGCATAGTATCTGGCACATGGTACCTGCTCAGTGTGTGTTTGCTGAGTGGACCACAGAGTCCAGAATGACCCTCCATCTTGTTAACATCAATGCCCTGCTCTTGACAAAAACGAACTGATCACTGGGAAGCCAGGAGAGTACACGTGTAGTAAAAAAAACGCCAGAGATATAAGGAGTCTTCAGGTGACGGTTGTGGAAGTTCCTGGGGCAGTATGTCCTCAAGACCATGCCTGGCACTCCAAGGTACCCCTCAGCCTTCAAGGACATGGAGACTGTGAGTTGTGTACCCGCCTTCATCACCTCAGGAGCAACAAACATGAAGGGCAAGAGCTCTCCTCTACTGAAGACAGATGGATTCCTTAGATGAAAGATGCGGACTGCCCCCTAATAGTGATACCCAGGGTAACCTGGAGTAATGGGCCACAGAAAACAGCCCATGACTTGTACAGACATCCAGAGAGCTGCTTTTTCCCACGGCCTCACACAGGTTTGACCAAGAGAACAGAAGCAAGAGGGGGAGACAGAATACGTGCCAGGCTATCGCATCACGGCTGCCCTGGAGAAGAGCACTCACTAAGAACTGTCTGAAAAATGCCATTAGCAATTCCTTTCAAGTTCCTCAACCTCCTGTCTTGAGCTTTAACAAAACCTGGGGGTGGTAGGGTCCCAGTGTGCCAATCCAGCTCTCTTTGCACAGCCTGTATATGACTCGCTGTGTGTCGCCGGGCCTCAGCTTCCTCGGTGTAAACGGGGGATAGAAGTCAGGTTCAGTAAACTAATGTGTATAAAGCACAATAGATGCTCAACCAAAGTTAGTTCTTTTCCTCTCAAGTCTTGAGAATCATGGCAGAGAGAATCACTAAGTAGGAATAAACACAAAGTTTAGGAACTAAAACATAAGCCCACATTTGGTTCAGCTCCTTTGTTGATCTATCTTTAAGGTGTCCTGGTTGGTGAAATCCTCAATCACCTGAAGAGTGCAACTCGGCCATCAAACCACAGAAAACTTGTCATGTATTCTGCAGTAAGTATTTTCATCTCCAATCAATATCCATTTGTCCAGTAAGTGACCTCTTTAAGGAGGGAGCCTCATTTTCTTCATCATCATTTCCCTAATGCCCAGCAGATAGTAGACAGCTCTTCAAAGCTTTTCAATATTGATTTGTCAGATCTCCTGAATATGTGTATATGTGACCACCTATGTGGTTGGCATTTTTTAATTTTATTTTGCTTTTATATTTAAAATTTTTAATTTTAAAATTAAACACCTAATTCTAGCCCTTGAGTTTACAGTCTAAAACTGACACGAAGACATAAATACCATACAAAGCAGTGTGGAAATGCAGTACAGGTAAAAGCTTTGCCTCGGAGAGGGGAAGCATCATTTCTGTTCCAAACCAAAAGCAGAGCATGAATTAGATGTGGGCAGAGAGTAATGACGTGGAGGTAAACCCACAGGTGAAGGCCATGTTTCAAGCCTCCAAGACCAAAAGGAGGGTGGAGCCATTAACGGAGGTGCTCCTGGGGCAGGGGAATGATTAGACAATTGGGTTTGAAGCATCAGGGAGCATCCAAATAAAAATCTCCAGGTGGCAAAGGGACTAGGGGAGAGAAGGGGGCAAATGACTGCAGCCTGAAGTTAGAGCTACACTGGGTGCAGGAAGAAAAAGAGAGGTCTCAGAGAAGACCTCCATCTTGGAGCAGGAGTCAGGCAAATGGGCACTGCTGGCGGGGTGGAGGGTGGGATTTGAGGGGTGCATTGAGCACTGAAATGGCCATCCATGGACTGAGTCTGCAAAGATCAGCGAACCAGGACACGCAATATGGTGACTCGGCTTCCCACCCACTTCTCCGTGATAGAGGATTTCTCAGATGCGGTTTGGCTGAAGAAAGCCATGTTTCCATTCTGCAGGAAGATGGATGAGGTGACTATAGATACAAGGAACTTTGTTTATGATCAGGGGTTCTAAATGGGGTAAGACAAAGAGCTTATGGATGAAACAGAGTGTAGTGCTTCCTGGAGAAGGGCTTCCTGAAACCAGTCCATTCTGCCAATTTTTTTAGCTTCCCATCTGCTTTCCAGTTCTAACTTGTGTGATTTCTGGCAAGTCATAATTCTGTAATTCTGTTTCTTTCTCTAGTAAATTAGTTCTAACCCCTTTATAATATATGTACACTGCCATATAATTTAGGCAACCAAATGTTATGCCCGTTTGTCGATAGAGAAGCTGAGGACTTTCAAAGATTGTGTAGTTAATTAGTGGCAAAACTAAGACTGAAAAACCAGTCCCCTATGCCTTCCAGCCACACTGGGATAAACCTTTAACAATTACTTTTAAGCTGTGCTCTCCATTTCCTTACATTTTTGTCTTCCCTGATATTTATAACCTTACATATTCTTCCCCAACTTTAAAATCACAGATTATTCTAATCTGTAGAAGAAATACAATCTAGCACTAATGTGTTCCAAAATATTTTAAAATGTAATGCAAATCAGTGAAACCAGCTAAAACAGAGATGTTCCACTAGAAAAGGCAAGGGACAAAAGCAGAAAACTTGACTCAAATTTATTTCTTCCATTTCAGGGTTATATGACATTAAGCAAGTTACTTAATATCTCTGGGTCTGTTTGCTCATATTTGTAATGGAAATAATATGTATTTAAGTCTCACTGCCTAGCACACAACAGATGCTCAACCAAAATTAGTTCTTCCCCTCTCTACCCCTTGAGTCACTGGGGTTATGGCAAATTTAATTGGATCGGAAACCATCATGGTTTTCTACAAGTGCTTAAAACTACCTATGGGACGTACATCTGAACCAGAGGTAAAGATCAAAAATGATTTGTTTCAAATCCCCACAGCATGATACTACCGTGGCTGGCTTGCAGATGGCACTAGATGTTTACAATGGAATCCTTCCTCCCTATGCTTCCTGCCACATAATGGAATTGTATCTTGAGAAGGGGTAGGTATCTAAAAGGTGCTTTTCACAATCAACACCACTTGATCTCAGGTTTTATTATTATTAGCTTAAATATTTTTTAATATTTAATTTTCAGTTAGGTACATAAATTTAAAATCAAATACTAAAGGAGCACCTGGGTGGCTCAGTTGGTTGAGCATCCGAATCTTGATTTTGGCTCAGATCATGACCTCATTCATGGTCATGAGATCAAGCCCTGCATCGGCGTAGAGCCTGCATAAGATTCTCCCTCTCCCTCTATCCCTCCCCTGCTCATGGACTCTCTCTCATAAAATTAAAGTAAAGTAAAGTAAAATGTAAAATGATTCACTAAGTTAAAAATATTGCTTTATTCCACTTTCAGATTTCATGAAATAATTTTATCCAAACTCTTTGTATGCATCTTAACTTGTGTCTTCACCACTAGAGTCCATTTTGAGTCCCCTAAAAACTGTTTTCCAGATATATTAACAAATAAGGGTAATTTTAGCTGCTGTACAAATGAACCTCAGATTCTCAGAGGTTTACCCCAATGGACATTTCTTTCTCACATATCTAATACTCTAGTAGAGATGTCCCTGGCTAATAGGAGTTGATTCACCCATGGTGTGATTTGGGGACCCAGGCTTCCATCTTTTATTTTTTAATTTTTTTAATGTTTATTTATTTTTGAGAGACAGAGCGCAAGTGGGAGAGGGGCAGAGAGAGAGAGGGAGACACAGAATCCGAAGCAGGCTCCAGGCTCTGAGCTGTCAGCACAGAGTTCGGCACAGGGCTTGAACTCACGAACCGAATCATGACCTGAGCTGAAGTCAGACGCTTAACCGACTGAGCCACCCAGGCACCCCCAGGCTTCCATCTTTTGGACCAATAGTTTTCAAGAGTGCTGTGCTCACCTGCAGGCAACTTACAGAAAGAAATGAGAGGGTAGAGAAGACAACCTGTTTATCAACCACCTTAACCCAGAAGGGGCACATATCACTTCTGTTTGCATTCTACTGGCTAAAATGATAGGCATACCTCATTTTATTGTACTTCACTTTATTGCACTTCATAGTTATTGCATCGTTTACAAATTGAACGTTTGTGGCAAACTTGTGTCAAGCAATTTTTTTGACAGCTGCTATTTTTTTTGGCAGCAATTGCTCATTTTGTGTCTCTGTATCACATTTTGGTAATTCTCGCCATATTTCGAAGTTTTCACTATTATTATATTTGGTGATCTGTGATCAGTGATCTTTTATGTTACTATTGTAATTGTATTGGGGCACCGTGAGCCACATTCATATAAGACTGTGAACTTAGTAGATAAATGTGTGTGTTCTGACTGTTCCACCAACCGGCCGTTTTCTCTCTCTCTTGCTCTCTCTCTCTCGCTCTCTCTCTCTCTCTCTTTCTCTCACTCTCACTCTTATTCTCACTCTCTCTGTCTTTCCCTCTCCTCGGGCTTCTCTACTCCCTGAGACACAACAATATTGAAATCAGACCAGTTAATAACCCTACAACAGCCTCTAAGTGTTCAAGTGAAGAGAAGAGTTGCATGTGTCAAACTTTAAGTCAAAAACTAGAAATGATTAAGCTTAGTGAGGGAGGAATGTTGAAAGCTGAGATAGGCCGAAAGCTAGACCTTTAGTGCCACACAGGTAGCCAAGTTGTGAATGCAAAGGAAAAATTCTTGAAGGAAATTAAAAGTGCTGCTCCAGGGAGTACATAAATGATAAGGAAACAAAACAGTCTATGCTTATATGGAGAAAGTCTTAATGGTCTCCATAAAAGATCAAACCAGCCACAACATTCCTTTAAGCCAAAGTCTAATCCAGAGCAAGCCCAGACTCTCTTCAATTCTGTGAGGGCTGAGAGAGGGAGGAAGCTGCAGAAGAAAAGCTGGAAGCCAGCAGAGATTGATTGGTTCATGAGGTCTAGGAAAAGAAGCCGTCTCCATAACATAAAAATGCAAGATGAAGCAGCAAATGCCAATGGAGAGGCTGCAGCAAGTGACCCAGAAGATCTAGCTGAGATCATTAATGAAGGTGGCTGCAGTAAACAACACATTTTCAATGTAGATGAACCAACCTTCTATTGGAAGAAGAGGCCATCTAGGACTTTCACAGCTAGAGAGAAGTCAATGCGTGACTTCAAAGCTTCAAAGGACAGGCTGCCTCCCTCTTTAGGGTCTAATGCAGCTGGTGACTTTAAGTTGAAGCCAGTGCTCATTTACCACTTGGGAAATCCTAAGACCCTTAAGAAGTATGCTAAATCTAATGTAGCTGTGTTCTGTAAATGGAACAACAAAACTGGATGACTGCACATCTGTTTATAACATGGTTTACTGAAATAGTATTTTACAAAAGCCTACTTTTGAGACCTGCTCAGAAAAATATCCTTTTAAAATATTACTGTTTATTGACAATGCACCTGGTCACCCAAGAGCTCTAATGGAGATGTACAATGAGATTAATGTTTTCATGCCTGAGAACACAACATTCATTCTGCAGCCCATGGATCAAGGAGCAGTTTTGACTTTCAAATCTTATGATTTGACAAACACCTTTTGGAAGGCTCTAGCTGCCATAGATACACTAGTGATTCCTCTCTGATGGATTGGGGCCAAGCAAATTGAAAGGATTCACTGTTCTAGATGCCATTAAGAACATTCATGATTCACGGGAAGAAGTCAAAATATCAACATTAACAGAAGTTTGGAAGAAGTTGATTCCAAAACCCTCATGGATGATTGGGGTTTAAGACTTCAGTGCAGATGTGGTAGAAACAGCAAGAGAACTAGAATTAGAAGTGGAGCCTGAAGATGGGACTGAATTGCTGCAATCTCATGACAAAATTTGAATGGATGAGCAAAGAAAGTGGTTTCTTGAGATGAACCTACTTCTGCTACAGATGCTGAGAAGACTGTTGAGGTGACAACAAAGGATTTAGAATATCACATGAACTTAGTTAATAAAGCAGTGGCAGGGTTAGAGAGGATTGACTCCACTTTTGAAGGAAGTTCTTCTGTGGGTAAAATACTGTCAAACAGCATCACATGCTGCAGAGAAATTGTTCAGGAAAGGAAGAGTCAACTAACTGATGTGGCAAATTTCACTGTCGTCTTATTTTAAGAAATTGCCAGTCACCCTCAACTTCAGCAACCACCACCCTGCAGTCAGCAGTCACCAATACAGAGGCATGACCCTCCACCAGCAAAAAGATTACAATTGACTGAAAACTCTGATGATGGTTAGCATTTTTTAGCAATAAAGTATTTTTAATTAGGTTGCACACATTTTTTAGACATATGCTGTTACACAGTTAGTAGACTACTATATAGAATATACATGACTTTTACATGCACTAGGAAATCAAATGATTCCTTTCAATCACTTTATTGTGATATTTGCTTTCTTGCAGTAGTCTGAAACTAAACCCACAACATCTCCAAGGAATACCTGTAGTCACTTGGTCCCACCTAGGTACAAGGGAGTCTGGGAAATGTAGTCCATTTTCAGCCATAACTCTATTCAGTAGAAAGAGAATCACAAATTTTGATTGACTGTTAGTTATGTTTGCCATATCATCTTGAGATAAAAGATGCTGTCACTGGAAAATTATCCCGGGGTATAAGCACTCATTCACATAATAATGGGAAGTTTTTAAAAACATTTCTCTAAGTGAATATTTGCGGTTAATACTGTTTATGTGGCTTTCAAAGTGATGTTTTAAAGGCTTGTTTATAACAACAACCCAACAGTGGCAGTTGTGAGGTTACTACGGCAAGAATGATCACTAAATCCTACTTGAATTTCTCTCCTGCGTGTTTGGCAAAAGACTTCCATAAGCCCCTTGTACTAGTTTTACAAGGTTGGCAAAGGCCAGTGGTTTTTCCTGAAACAACACCTTGTTTTTTCAAGTAAAGTATTGAGTATGAGGGAGTATAAATTACCTAGGTATGCACCCACACCCTCTTTCTGAGATGTAATTTTTTTTTTAATTTTTTTTTAACGTTTATTTATTTTTGAGACAGAGAGAGACAGAGAGAGACAGAGCATGAACGGGGGAGGATCAGAGAGAGGGAGACAGAATCCAAAACAGGCTCCAGGCTCTGAGCTGTCAGCACAGAGCCCGACGCGGGGCTCGAACTCACAGACTGTGAGATCATGACCTGAGCCGAAGTCGGCCGCCTAACCGACTGAGCCAACCAGGCGCCCCTCTGAGATGTAATTTTGATAAAATCTTGATGTATATTTAAGCGCATATGTTTCCAAGTTATTGCCTGGCCAAGGAGAAGAGAGACACCTTCATTCAGGGGAAAGGCTACAAGAAATACTGAGAGAGGAAAAGAAAATGAAGTAAATGGGGATCATGAAGGGGAGAGAATAGAAAGAAAACCCAACACCCCACCTGATCCCCACTTTTTACTCAAAGGCTCATCAAATCACCCCCAACTCCCCCAACCACCACCTGGTAGCTCCCTCTCTGATTAAGCTTCCTGGTCCCTACCTCCTTTGCCCCTGGTTAGCTAACAAACCAGTCCTCCCATTTCTACCCTCTGGATCTGGCCCACTGGCCCCAACTCCCTATTCCCACACCTAAGTTAGCTCATATCTACTCATTCCTGTATATTCTTCCCCTAGTCCTACAGCTGACACGTTACAGGCCAGATGGGAAAATATTCAATGGCAGTTCAACAACACAGAACTAACAGCTCTCTCTTCTACCTTCTTCCACCAGGGAGTATTTCATAGAGATGTACTATCGGAATGAGACGCAGCACGAACCATATCCCCTCACACTGCCAGGCTGCACTCCCAGCTGTCCTCTGACCAAGTTTGCTGAGCTGGTTGCCCCTGTGATCCCCCAAGACTGGTCCACGGAGTGTATGACCACAAGCAACGACCAAGGTACTTACTGAGGATGTTATGGATTAGTGTACATGCAGAGCTCTGTAGAGAAGGCAGAATACCCTTTCTCCAGACAGGTGGTGCTTTGAGAATATCACTCAGCCGTCACTCCCAGCTTTGAGGGAAATAGGTTTGAGGTGATAATTGTGTGTTTCGGGGACCCCCCCCCCCAACTTCAGGCAACTCCAACCTCTCCATGAGGCCCTGCCCCTACTTGCCTAAACCTTGACTTGGTTTTTTCAGTGTTTACAGAAAAAAAGCATCATGTCAAAATATAATCAGAGGCAAAACTTAAATCAAAGTTCTTGGGGTTGCCATGAACTGGCCACATAGAGCCTTTTGGGTTTTTTTTTAAGGACTCCCAGATTTCATTTGAGCAGGATTAATGAGGTTGCTCTTGAAGTGTCTGAAGTGGAACAGATTTCAAACAAAATCCACAATCTAGGGTGAGAGCAAGGAAGGGAAGAAGTTCATCCTAGGCAAATGGGCAGAGGACCAGCTTTGGAACTGTTAGTTCCAGCCTTCTCACAAGGAGAGGCAGATAAATGGATACAGTGGAACAATCCGGAGAAATCACCTCCACCGGGACACTGGTACTATCTTTATATATTTGTGTTAAAACTAATTGGGTAGAAAAGCTGAAAAATAAACACCTCTTTGTATCCTTTAGCCCTGGAAAATCCATGTTACTTTTGAAGAAACCAAAAGCAAATTTGCCAGAAAACTTTGCTGTATATAATATATATGGCAGCTCTTGGAGAGCAGACATCCTGGCAAATAAGTAATTTGGTGAGAGCACAATATTTAGGCACAACCCATCAGAGATGAGTACCCTGCATGAGTGGTTTCTCTTGGAAGATGGTAAGACATGTTGAATGTGGAGTTGATTTGGGAGAGGAAGTATGATACATATCAAACTGGAACAAAATTAGAAATGTAAGAACGTTCCTGAATGCCTTCAAGATCAAAACTTACCGGAATGTTGAAAAGTATGGCTGTGATAGCTGTTCTGAGGACAAAAGGAACGTGTAAGGTTTTGATCCCGATTATCTTCAGAAAACCTAAGCAAACTCCTGGCCCTGCTGAAACTACTCACTATGCAAGAAGAAATCATATTCAAATGGCACTCTTTAGAGTCTTGTAGATTTGCCATGTGGCAGATGTAACATGCCTAGAGAACACTGTGCTACGTTACCATTGTAGAAAAAGATGAAATGTTTTCTAGAGATGGTTTCCGCTGGGTGCCAGAGTCCAGAGGAAAAACCATTCCCTCTCCCAGTGAGTCATTGAACGACTGACTTGAGACACTGATTCATATATTTATTTGCATTATTTTTTCCCAAGGCAATATTTGTCCCCAGGGCTGCTCTCTGATTACTCTTCCTCCCCCATGCATGTAACTTTCCTCCACAATAAGACAAATGTAAACTAGTAAATAAAGTCATTAGTAGGGAGTTCAAAAACATTACTTTTAAAATGATTTTTGAAAAGTGTGTGCGTGTTTAATTAGAATAAAATACGTGACGGGCAGATTTTAGGGGCTACATTTTTGTTTGGGGATTTTATTTTTAATGTAACAGGAGGGAAAATATTAATGTAAAGTAAAAATGATTTTGACTGGCTTAGGTGAATATTTTTCATTGAAAATGAGTTTAGTTTGGTCTTTACTACTTCAGAAAAAGGTTAAGCTGATGGATGGCTCTGCTTTATCTATTAAGATGGAACTTGCAAGAAAACACCCTTGGGAAATTTACAGCCCAGTGGGGAAGCAAAAAGATACATATTACACAGAATAACAAGGGTTATATCTTACCACCACAAGGGTTGCTATGGAACAAGAGTTAACTGGATTCAGAGGGAGGGAGGCAGTAGGCAGTAAGGAATGTGAGCAAGGGCTACCTGTAAGAGGTAACAATTGCACCATGTGAAGTCAGTTTGGATGGAGGTTTCTAATGGTACAGCACAAGGTACTAGAAAGCCATTTATCAAATCTCTTAGTGGCTTGAAGCTGGGTTACTTCAAGCACTTACTCAGCAGAAGGCTCTGGGTCCAATGAGATTCCCACAGGTTTCCTTCAAGGGTCCAATTCTAATTAGATCAAATATCAACGGCACAAGAGCAAGGGTTTTTATCTGTTGTGTTCTCAATCTGTCTCAGAAATACCTGTGCCTGACATGAATTAGTGCTCACTAAATATTTGTCCAATAGATGTATAGATCACTTACCTTTCCTCCCTGAACATACCGTCTCTATCTTGATCAGCAGCGATACCTGCTAACCTGGGGGGTATTTTTGAGCCCATCCTTTCCTTTATCCTCCATAGCCAATATGTCACCTCCTCTTCGCAAATCTCGCTGTAGAGTATTTATAAAATTCTTTTCCTCAAGACACCAGTATCAATTCAGTATTCAAATGGAGTGAAACCAATTAGCAAAATATGTTAATAAAACAAAAACTGAAGCATCGGTGTGCTGGAGCCAACACATACCAACCTCGAGAGTGGAATGTGCACAGCCCTTCCCAACTCTGAGTTCAATCACTTGACTTTGGCAGCATGAAATTGGTCATGGTGTCATGGCTGGAGCGTCTTCATCACAGAAATCAGCATATGCCACAAACCAGGGTTTTGTCTTTTGTGGTTTTGATCCAGTTTACTAGCACACCAGTGGATTGAGCTCATAGAAAACTTAAGAGTTTATAACATGAGGTGGTCTCCAACAAAGCAAATTCAATATCTGAAGTTCTTTAAGGAAAAGGGATTTGATTTGTTCTATATGGTCTCAAAGAGTGCTGCTTGGGGTATCAGGTAAAAATTTCAGGAAGACAGACTGTTTTCATTGTTGGGAAATTCCTGGGACAGGAAATCCTATTTGCCTTGCCAGAGACACCATGAAGCACGCCAGAGCATGGAAGCGTATAGGCATTGAATGATTCCTTAGTAGGGCACAAAATTTAGCAAATAGGGTGCCCAAATCAATTTGAATAATAGCTTTAACTGCTGAATTTTTATAATTTACTCAGAAAAAAATGGCTACAGAACATTTAGGGTGTCCTGAGAAAGCCAATACAGGAAGCAGGACAAACCATTAAATACAGGACACATTGTGTATGTGCAGAATGCCTGGCTACTCTGCCACCCATGAAATCCTACCCATACCTGTAAGCAGTGTTATTCACTAGCGTTAGTAGACCCAATTAATTTCACTGTCATATCAATTAAAGTAAGCAGACTCTTTGCTGGGGAATTCATGATAAGTCTAAGTTCCATACTATGTTACTTGAAAATAAAATCCCTTTTTAGAAAATACTTTCTTAATTCCAAAATTTTACTAACACAGTCAGACTTTCATTGCTAGCACTCTCCCACCCCTCTCCCTCAATCTCCAGCACCACATACTTAGTGGGAAGGAGAATTAATGGTGGGAAGTTCAAGTTTCTCCTTATAAAAATCTTTGTAAATCTTCAGCAAATATACACATGCCCAAGATTCAACCATGAGCTTCCTAAAGGCAAGATCATTACCCTTTCCCTCCTTAAATCTTCAGACAATGCCTAGAACCTGGTACCTTCAGTCAGTATTTGCTAATTGAATAAATGTTCAGCCCTTCACACTTAGCCTGGCTTCTTCATGGCTGGACCCAGGTATCAGGAGCTTAGAACTCACTTGTTCAATAAATAGGGGAGAGAAGCTATGAATGAGCCTCAAATGGGAGTGTACTATAAAGACCCAGTCACCAACTACATACATATATGTATATACCAATATGTCTGTATTATTTGGCCTGTTTTCAGCGTTGTCAGCTTGGCATTCTTTTGTTCTCCTATTGCTTTTTGGAGCCACTGTTCATTGATACCCCTTCCAGCACCCCTCCTCCCTCAGAGATGAAGCCAGTTATAGCACCTGTTTCTCATTCTTGTTGCTACTATCATCAGTTTCCCAGGACATGTGTCATCATTCATTAATGGCATTGGGAACTTGCTCTGGTATATATGCCAGCTCACTCCTCACTCCCCCTCCTGTCCTCAGCCTAGGCAATTCTGACATAATAGTGGCCCATCCTATACCCTGCCCACCACAACAATATCCAACCCTTGGTTAAACCAACCACGCAGTGTTGGCATTCTGATCTGCTAAGTTGGAACAGAAGCCTATTGTTACCATTTCAAATTATGAATATTGAAATTTCTACTTCAATCCCAGCTGGTTCTTTCAACGCTGTTTGGTCAAAGTATTCACCCTTCCTGGACCCTTTTCCTGAGTTCTACAGGAAGGCCTTGTTATTTTCCCCAAACTTTCAAGTTCATCTTGGCTTGTTTAATTCTAGTGAGATGTCCTTAGAAGAGCAAGATAGTCCACTGAAAACTCTTTCAGATTCTCCTGTCACTACCACCAAATATATTAGTAGCCTTAACTTGACTCTACTGCTACTCCTCAAGAAAACATGTTACTCCCTGAGTATCCTTTCCTCATGTGTATGATCCCACCCCTCGTTTCCTGGGACCTCAGTGAAGCTTAGCTTCTTTTTCTTCCTCTGTGTTGGCTTCCTTCTACTAGGAAATGCCTACATCTCTCATCAAAGGACATCTCAAGTGCCTGCTCCATCTCACTCTCTTCAATCCCGATTTTCTTGAACTAATCGTTTGTATTCTGTATTTCCTCCTCGCTCACTCCTGAACTATTCCGTAAAATGATGTTCTTCCATCTCTTTGTGGAAACTTCCCTTTTGAAAGTCATGGCACCTAGCTCAGTGACCTGTTTTTGTTTTCCTGTCAATAGGACATATCCCCACTTTACAGAGAAGAAAATAGCCTCAGAAAACAACATGCCACAAGTGTTAGGGTCAGGGTTCAAGCCTCACAGTCTCTAACACCATATTTCTACTATATCATCTTCCCTTTCCATCCCACACTGTCTTGTTGACTATTCCCCTGGGACAAATGCCCAAAACTTGAATTAGTGGGTCAAAGTATATGAATATTTAATGGGGTGCCTGGGTGGCTCAGTTGGTTAAGCATCCGACTTCAGCTCAGGTCATGATCTCACACTCCATGAGTTCGAGCCCTGCGTCGGGCTCTGTGCTGACAGCTCAGAGCCTGGAGCCTGCTTCGGATTCTGTGTCTCCCCCTCTCTCTGCCCCTCCCCTGCTCAACCTCTGTCTCTCTCTGTCTCAAAAATAAGTAAAAACATTTAAAAAAAACTTTTTAATGAATATTTAATAACAGGTATTTTTTGAGTACCTCTCATGTACCCAATATGTGCCTATGTAGCAGGTGTTAAGTTTGTTGAGAAAGTAGCAGCAATACAAGAAAATTGTCCCCATGTGACCTGGACCCCTTGGCAGGGAGGACAGGGGGATAAAAAATTAAATAAGCCCTAACAGTTAAGTATGGTAATGCTATAATAAAGGACATAGGGGAAAGGAAACTAGCTTAAGTCTAAGGGGTCAGAGAAGGCTTCTCAAAGGGGGTGCTGTTTAAACCAAAGCCTGGGAGCACCTGGGTGGCTTAGTTGAGCATCCAACACTTGATTTTGGCTCAGGTCATGATTTTATGGTTTGGGGGTTTGAGCCCTGCATCAGGCTCTGCACTGTCAGTGTGGAGCCTGCTAGAGATTCTCTCTCTCCCTCTCTGTCTGTCCCTCCCCTACTCACTCTCTCTCTCAAAATAAATAAACATTTTTTTTAATTAAAAAAAATAAACCAAAGCCTGAAGGAAAGAAGGAATTAACAGGGTGAGTAGAGGTGAGGAGAGAGGAGAGTATTACAGACAAAAGAAAATGTGTAGAAGCCCAGAGGCTAAAGACAACATGGGGCATTTTAGGAACAGGAAGGAGTATGTCCGGTCATAGTGCAAACACTGGGAAGGCAGACATTAAGTGTCTCAGGTCAAGTTGAATAGCTCTAGTCATTAAGAGGTTTTCGGCAGAGGACAGATGATGGGATTGGCTTCTTGTTTTAGAAAGACCTCTGTCCTCAGTGGGGAGAGAGGATCAGAGAGCAGTGGGACTGAGAGCAGGGAGCACAGCTGGGAGACTGTTGCAGTAATCCAAGGACGAAGACGCGGACAGACTTATTCAAACAGGAAAGAGGAAGAGTATACAGGACTTCAGGAGTAATGGCGAGAGGAAGAGGCTTTTTGATACACATTGCCAAAATAGATCTCAGAAGGGCAGTGCTGATTCACACTGCCTTCAGTGGCTTTCATGTGTTCCTGTGCAGTAGGAGAGCTTGTCCGTCATTACCGGTCCTACCTCTTCGCAGTAAGATGCAACTGATCGCTTTCTTTCTCAGACCCTAGAACATTACTCTATCAAACTCACAAAATGCTTCTCAGTACAAGGGAGCATAAATTTTTAAAGATTGAGGAGATATGGGACACCTGGGTGGCTCAGTCCGCTAAGCATCCAAATTCGGCTCAGGTCATGATCTCACAGCTCATGAGTTTGAGCCCCACATCGGGCTCTGTGCTGTCGGCATGGAGCCCTCTTGGGTTCCTGTCTCCCTCTCTCTCTGCCCCTCCCCAGCTTGTGCTTTCTCTCTGTCTCAAAAATAACTAAAAACATTAAAAAAAAATTTTTTTTTAATTTAGGAGAGGGAGAAAGAGTCTCTCCTGAGTCTTTTCTACGCTCTTAGACTCATATCTTCCTCCAACCCCCTAAATGATAACATCCTACTGGCTTGTCCTTGGTTCCGTCATTCTACCCTCGCCATGAGCCAGCATTACCCAGGCCTGCATCTTCTTACATCTACAATCCTTATTTCCACATCTGCATATAGAATTCTAGATCTGTTTTTTTCAGCTGCCTACTGATCATTTCTACAAGGATATTAACCCATCTCAATCCTACATTTGAAATAAAATGTATTATCTCCTCCACTCCAAACTGATCCTTTTTAATGGGCTTCCAATCTCCGTTCATAGCCTAATAATCTTCTTCACCCAAGCTGGAACCCATGGGTGGCCGTGACTCCACTTCTCCTTTACCAGTACATTGTAATCCATCACAGAACCTGTCAATTCTACTGCAAGAGTATCCTAGAATTCCTTCATCTGCAATGTCAACCACACTTCCAGTGCTGAACCCTAAGTATCTTGTCAAAGGCATTTTAACAGCCATCAGGCCTAGAGTGTCTCCACCACCCTATCTTTCTCTGTAGTTGTTTTCTTTTTTTAAATACAAATTGGGCCATGTCACTTCCATGTGTCATAATTGCTGATGATTTCCATGTACCCACGACAAACCAGACCTTCTAAAACCTAGGCCTCAACCTACCTGTCTAGTCTTAACTCACCAGAAGCTATACTCCAGCCACGTGCAACTGCTCATTATTTCCCAAACACACTCTTGTGCAACTCATTCTATCTCATGGAAAAGTCTTATTTACCTCAAAGGCCTGCTCAAATCTTATCATTTTCTCAGAAGACTTTCCAACCTCTTTCTCTTCTAAATAGAAAGCTTTGTATTAATTGCAACTTTTTCTCTACTCCAATGGCATGTCTTTTATACTTCTATTTTACTATTTATCACATGATCTCATAATTGTCTATCTGGTTCTCCCACTAGATATTGATGATCTCAAAATCAGGGATCAGGGAACCCCAGAACCCAACACACCGCTGACCTGGCATATAGTGTGTGCCCACTGCATGTCTAGGAAAGACTGAAGGAAGGGGAAATATTGGGGAAGTATGGTCCATGGGACTATTATGACAATGTAGCCAATAAAAATAATTGAAAATACATTTCCAAATACAGATAGTCATCCATGAACATTAACTTTGAAGAATCATTAGTCTCTGCCTTCTTCCCCCATTTTATTTAGCTCTTTCCTTCCTTCCTTCCTCAATTCTCTTCAGTTTCCTCCACCTTTATATAAACTCCATTCGCAGGGGTAATGGCACCCATCCACCACGATCTAACTTTATTAATATTAATCTTCTCGTGATGCTAAGAGGCATCCTGACATTGTGAGAAAAGCACTGAACTAAAAATTGAGAACCTGTGAGTTCTAAATCATTCATTCTTTCCACAAATATTTATTGAGCATCTCCTATGTGCCAGGTATTGTTCTAACTGCCAGGGATACATTCATGAACAAAAAGACAAAGTTTTCTGCCTTCATGAAGCTTACATTCTATTAGAGGGAGAGAGGGTTGGATAATGAGTAACAAATATAATAAATAAGTACTTTGGTAGGTGAGGATCCCAAGTGCCAAGATGGGGGTGGGAATGGGGAAAGGGCATATTGGTTGCACCTTTAAGTAGAAAGTCCTCATTAAGAAGATGAGATTTGAGCAAAGAAAGCAATAGAGTTACCTGATGCAGAGATTCATGAGAAGAGCATCTAGGCAATAGTAGTAACTATAGCAAAGGTTGTAAATGGGTGTGTGCCTGGCATGTCTGAGGAACAACAAGGCCTGTGTGGCCAAAAGAGAGTAAGCGAAGGGAAGGTGGTAGGAGACGAAATCTATGTTAATCAGGCCTGATGGTATAGAGCCTTATAAACTGTTATCGTTAGGACTTTGGTTTTCATTCTGAGTGAGATAAGCATTCATTGCAGACTTTGTTTTAGGTAGAAGAGTGTCATGATTTGAATTGAAGTCATTTGGCTGCTGTGTTGAAAATAGATCATAGGGAAGAAAGTATAGAAGCTAGGGAACAAGTCAGGAGGATGTTGTAATAATCCTGGGTGGTGGAGAGAAGGGGAGAAATCATTGGTTTCTAGATATAGTTTTTGGAAGAACAACAGGACTTACTGACAGATTGATTATAGGATGTGAGAGAAATAGAGGAAATCAGAGGAAATTTCAAGAGTATGGGGCTGAGACAGAAGAAGGAATTTTCCATCAACTGATATGAGGAAGGCTGCAGGAAGAACAGAGTTTGGGGCAGGGGAAGGCATGAAGGGATTGGGAATTCAGTTTTGGACTTGCTGAGATTGAAATGACTATTCAATGTCCAAGGGAATATGTCAAGTACACAGTTGGATATATGAGTCTTGAGTGTGCAGAAGATTTAAATTTGGAAGTCATTAGTGAACTGAGTCATTAGTGAATCATGAGACTGATAAACCTATATATTCCAACCCAAGTACAATTATCTGCTTATCCTTAGCCAAATTATCTAATCTCTCTACTTCTTTTTTTTTCATGTCTACAATGATAAGGTTAGGTTAAATAAGTGATTTTCAACTGTGTTCCATGGAGCATGAGGGCTTCTGTAGACGGAGCTGCCAGATCAGAGAGATGTTTGCTCTCCCACTGCCTAAACCAACCACCAATCCTTTAGTTTTACAATGAAGATCAGACATCCATTTAGAAATGGTACAAATTGATATTTATGATGGATATACTACAGTGTACCAGGGTGTGCGCGCGCGCGCGCGCGTGCGTGCGTGTGTGTGTGTGTGTGTGTGTGTGTATGGAGGGTAACTTCCTATATGCAATAATGAATAGCATCTCATAAAAAATGACCCCGTATATCTCCCCATGACTGGTCAGCTATCAAAAGGCTATGTGTAAGTAAAGGTGCAGATTAGCAATGGTACACAGTTATCTTAAAAATGCTTGTGATTGTTAACATGTGCTCAAGGTTTCTTCTCTAAAATGTATTTATTGAAAAACAAATTCAGAAACTAAAAGATGATATTCCATTTCTTTTAGACCCAATTAATGATAGTATTTCTGTTGACACTGAGACCATGAACAATTGATCATTTTAACTGTATAAAAATGCATGAAGTTAATGCTGGAAAGGACCTTAGAAATACTTCAGTCAAAAAAAATAGAAGAAGAAGAAGAAGAAGAAGAAGAAGAAGAAGAAGAAGAAAGGAAAGGAAAGGAAAGGAAAGGAAAGGAAAGGAAAGGAAAGGAAAGGAAAGGAAAGGAAAGGAAAAAGAAATACTTAAGTCAATCACCCTCCCTTTATGGTGGAGGAGCTGAGACTCAGAGGTCAAAGGTCATGCCAGAACTAACCTAGGTCATTTCCTGACTCCTAGTCTAGTGTCTTTTCAGCACATTCTACTGGTTTCAAGCTTGCTTCAGAAACACCACTGAATTTTTACAATTAAGGCAGAAATCAACACTGATGTGTGATCTTCCTATTTTCCTCATTTTATAATCTTCATATTTTCCTAATCCATTAATTTTACATTATGGGTCTTCCAATTTTTCCACAGTTCTAAGGGTCGTCCTTGCTGTTGCCTTTTGCCTGGTGTCTGGTGTCCTCGTGGTGTTGCTGCTTACCCTCATCCGCCATGGGCCCTGCTGGCACAGAGACCCCTATCGGAATATCTGAACAGATGGCTGAATAAGGGCGGACACACCACACCAACCTCCTGGGATGCAGCACCTCTCAGTGATGCCTCATGGAAAGGACTGGCTTTCACCATGTGGACATCACCCTGCCCACACCCTTCTCTTTGAGCCTGGCTAGAGCAGGGTCTGAACTCATAGTGACCCAGGGACTGATGAATGAACCCCAAGTTACTTGGTTAGGTCTCCTGATGGTTAGGTCTCCTCATCATAGTGCAAGCTTCTCATGCAGCTAGAAAGAAGTTCTTCTGCAAAGGATAGTTGTATTCTCTGGCATGGATGTCCAGAAAGAAAGAAAGAAGTTAAACTCCAACCAGCCTTTTGCCTTCAAAGAGCAAATGGTTACAACGTGTGACAACATAGATTAAAGAAGACTGGATAATGACAATAATTACACTAGAAATAGTATCATGTAGGATGATTCTTAAGAAATAAGACCCAACCAGAAGGTGTAAATAAATCTTTTTTTTAGCTGTTAAGTAGGTTGAATACAAACATGTATACACTCCTGAAAAGAAACTCCTACCCAGTGTTTGATAGCTAACAGATTTCTGTATGTGTATATATACTAACACATACAAACACATAGCTGTATTGAAACTGCCTTAGAGAGAGGTATTTAATTCTCAGAAACTGTAATATCAACTATTGTAATTGTTTCTCAGGTCATTTTCCCCACAATTTCTATAATGGGGAATAACTAGGAAGTCCATGCAGTCATGTTTCTTTTTTCTACCTCTACCATGAGACTATATTTTTATTTTATTTTTTTTAATATATGAAGTTTATTGTCAAATTGTTTCCATACAACACCCAGTGCTCATCCCAAAAGGTGCCCTCCTCAATACCCATCACCCACCCTCCTCTCCCTCCCACCCCCCATCAACCCTCAGTTTGTTCTCAGTTTTTAAGAGTCTCTTATGCTTTGGCTCTCTTCCATTCTAACCTCTTTTTTTTTTCCTTCCCCTCCCCATGGGTTTCTGTTAAGATTCTCAGGATCCACATAAGAGTGAAACCATATGGTATCTGTCTTTCTCTGTATGGTTTATTTCACTTAGCATCACACTCTCCAGTTCCATCCGTGTTGCTACAAAGGGCCATATTTCATTCTTTCTCATTGCCACGTAGTACTCCATTGTGTATATAAACCATAATTTGAGACTATATTTTTATAGTTCCAATTTCTTCATTTCATTTTAAAAGTAAGAGACTTACTTTCATGAGAACTTTTCATGGCCACTATGAGATAATAGTATATTTAATCACCACAAATAGATCTACATTTCCCAAGCGGTGAAGTAGAAAGAAAAATGGGATGAAGGTTGATGACCCTATGCCACAGCTCTGCACTGGCTTTAAGCCAACAACTTGGAACAAGTTCTTTTAAGTCTTTTAAACCTTGGTTTAATTATCTAAAAAAGAAGAGTGGACTAGATAAACATGGAAGTCACATCTAGTTCTCATATTCTGTGAACAATTTATTTTTCATTTCATTTCATTCATGGATTGGTCATTGTCCAAGAAAGCATGTTCATGAATGGTACCATTACAGCAAGCCTGATATGTATTCTAAACAGTCTTAACCCATCCTGAGCTTTTAACCATCCAATTGGTGGGAAATTCAATCTCATTCATTGGTAGAGTTCTTCACCTTCTCAGGTATTACTAAAGGTCCTGGAATGTTGTGGGAAGAGTTGGATGAGGGTCCTTTAGACTGCTATCTACACTGGTCTCCAATAAACACACTGTCTATTCCCACATGGTCTCCTGAAGGTAGGCAGAGGACATCTATGCATGGCTCCCAAGACCACACACTTGGACTGCACCATCCTGGCATTGTCTGGTCCCCTGCCTGGGGTGATACCTATGAACCAGAAACCCTCCTAGAACCCCACCCCATCTCTGAGTCTCAGGAATCTTCTTCGCCCCTTGGATTCGACAGCTTTCTCCTGTTAAACTTCAAGCACTTACCTCTATCACACTCACTTTCTATGTAATTTTCACTGAGCTAAGGCTATGCAAAAAAAAAAAATCTTGAGAAGGAGTTGTGTTCTCTTGCCTGGCAACTGCTGCTTTCTCCAGTAACACAAAAGGCATGTAGGAAAATAAATGAAAGATCTGGCTTCATCCTCAACTTGGGAAGAGGTAAAACATCTATAGCAGGAAAAACAAATGACAAATTACTGTCTCTATAAAGTAGCCAGTCATATTAGTAATGGGACATAATATCTTATGCTAATAAGTTATGAGACTTTAAAATAGAAGTAGAAAACAGAACCACAAGCCAAGGATCTTCTCATGTATTTAACATTGTTAGAGGACCTACTGTTAGCTAATCGCTGGCCTACATGCTAAATTGTCCATCCCTAATGTGATTAGTAAGGTGTTTGACCCCAACAACAGCCTTATACAGGGCTGGTAGAATGTGAAAGTAAAAACCTTCACAAGCTTTCCCTAATATCATCTTCTAACAGTGTCAATGTTTAATACTTTCTATTGTTTCAGCAGGGGGAGGTTAATCTCTCCCATTTCTCTTCCTTCTCCTATCTCTTGATGATTGCAAAGAAAGCTGTCATTCCCAACTGAGTTGTTTCTTTTCCCTTCCACAGAGCTACTCTGTTGACAAACACTGTAATTGCTTTCATAGTTCAAGGCAGAGTGAAAAATCACAAGTGACAAATGATCTATGGCGATAAAGCAGAGAGCACAGATGCGCTCTCACATTCCCCAGGAAAAAAGCTAATCATCCAACTTCAACAGAAAAATACAAATTCTCTCTACTGATAAAAGTGACTTTTTCAGATGAGTCAGAGAAGCTCAGCTGACATGAGGAGAAACATTGCTTGCAAGATAATTGCTAGGACTGAGATAACTTCTGCTCTGCAGTGTATTCCCCACATCTGAGCCGCTATAGACACCTTCGAACAGGGTTAGAATAAAGTAGTAATTACCACATGGATGTAGGGAAATAGCCTACCATAAAAAATATGATCAATATACATGTAGAAAAGTTCTATAAAAGTCAAGGTAGAGTATTCCCTTGACTAGTCTAGCTAGTATTCCTAGCTAGAATGGCATTGTGTAAGGAAAGTATTAAGAAAATATGATTATAAAAAGAAGAATTTATGATATTAGAAGAGTATAAGACAGAGGCAAACATTTTACTGGACGTCATTCAACCAAGAAATCTTTTTATATGACAACTGGCATTTCTTCTCCCTGAATTCAGTCATGGTCTCTATTTTCCCAACTTCCTATTCTCTTTCTGTCTCTTTCTTTCTGTCTTGTTCTAATATCGCTAGCATTGATTGTGTCTTCATAGCCAGAGGAGTTTCTTGGTAAGTGAAAGCCAAAATGTTAGTTTTCTCCTTCAAAACTCTCTTTATAGAAACCCCACTGGAGCAGCAATGAATGTGTGCTACGTTTTGGTGCTTTGGACCGGGGCTCTCCAATAGAAACATAATGCAAGCCACGAATAAGTCCCACACATGGGATTTAAAATTTTCTAAGAGCCACTTTATAAAAAAGTAAAAATAGACATAAAATTAATTCTAATAAAATTTATGTCACCCAGTGCACTGAAAAAATCATTTCAACACATTATTAATTTTTATCGAGATATTTTTCAGGTTTTTTAAATAGTATTTGAAATCTGATGTGTATTTTACCCTTCTAGCACATCTCCATCTGGACTAGGTACATGTCAAGTTTCAGAAGCTATAAGTGGCTGGTGGCTATCATATGGGACAGTTATACTTTCTACCAATGACAAACTTTTTGAAGCAGAAAGAATGTTTTGTGTGTGTGTGTTTTAATTTGCAAGATTCACTTTCAGGTTACGGTGAAGAAATGAAAGTCATCTTTTTTATGTGCCTACATCTTACTATTTGTGTGTGTGTGCTGAATTGATCAAGGTTTTCTCTGAAATATTTTATTTGTAGACCTGTCTTCACAGCAACACCCCAAAATTTTCCAACACTATCCTATACTAAATGAACTATTTCTTCTTATAAAATGTCTGAAGAAGGAATCTGACAACACCCTTTAAAACTACTGCAAGATTGGGGAAAGGATACCTTTTTAAATTTTTATTAAATTTTTTATTACAAGTAATTGTTTTTAAAACAAAAATAAATTCAGATGATATAGAAGAGTATAAAAATACAATAAAAAATGTCTTTCTACCCATTTCTAATCATCAGAGACAATCCTGTCAACGATTTCTGGTTTTAGTTCTTCTAGTGACTAGCATGAATTTTATGAACTTTACTTATACCTAGATTTTCTGAATTTTCACATCTTTCCCTGCTTTTATAACCCATGGTATCCTCTTTCTTGTATTATTTTTTTTTCATTTTCTTTAAATAATTTTTTAAAGGACACTTGAGCACTAAGCTTTCTGATTCTGATATGTCCAAGTACGTGTGTATTTTACCCTCCCACTTACCTATCAGTCAGAAGGTATACATTTTCAGGTTGAAAATCATTTTCCCCCAGAATGTGAATGTAGTATTCTGTTGTCTTCTTAACACATAGGCCTGCTGATGAGAAGTCTGATTGGTATCATTCTCACCCAATGTAAGTAATCTGGTATTATTTCCTTTCCTTTCCTTTCCTTTCCTTTCCTTTCCTTTCCTTTCCTTTCTTTTTTCCTTTTCTTCCATTTTTTTCTGAAATTTTTAAAGATATTTGTTTTATCCAAGGAGTTCTGAAATTTCACTAGGATGTATTTAGGCATGGGTATTTGTTTTTCTATCTATCTGGCTTATACAGGTCTTTGACTTAAAAAAGTATCTGGAATTTGAATTTTCTGGATCTATCCTCCATGCTTCAACTTTTCTCACATATTTTCCAGATTTTTCTTTTATTTCTAGGAAATTTTATTTCCAGAACACTCAGTCTTCAGAAAATCTGTTCTTCTTCTTTTTTTAATTATTATTTTAAGAATACTTTCCTATTCATTGATTGTTCCTTTTTCATAATGGCCACTTATTTTATGAATGCAATCTATTCTTGAATATCTTTAAGAATCCTACTTGGAATTTTTTTCAAATTCTCCTCTGCTCCCTATATTATCTCTGTTTCTCTGGGCTCTGTTGTTTAAACGTATTGATTCTGGACCTTCTTTTAGGCTCTGGGGTTTTCTCACATACTCATGAATCACAATCCACAAATAAAGAACTCTGTGGATTAATAGGGATGGCTGGTCTTGGTTTCCCTTTTAGTCATGAATATCTGTTTCCCCAACAAATGTCTACTTAAATAACTGCTTTAAAATTTTCGTTTGCTAGTTGCAACATCCTTGTCATCTCTGGACCCGTCTTGATTGTCTTTTCTCCCATGTATGGGTTATGTTTTCCTGTTGCTTTGAATATAATTTTGGATAGTGTCTTAGACATTGTGAATGATATATTGTAGAGACTCTGGATTTCATCGTGTTCCTCGAGCTGTCAGTTAAATTGACTAAAATCAAACTACAGTCTCCCCTACAATGGACAGCAGCTCAAATCTCAGCTCAGTTCTTTTAGCCTAAATAAGGCTGCTTGGAGTCTTCCCTGTCTATAGATAGTTAAGCTATGGGGTCAGCCATAGAGTTGGGGCAGAGTTTATACACAGAACTTAGGGCTTCTCCTCTCTGGCTTTCAATTGGGGGGAATTTCCTTCTCACTTTTAAGAGACTATGGGTGCCCACCCCCCAAACTCTGTCCTCTGGTGGTTCAAGTGGGTAAGATTATATTTTGTTTTGTTTTCCCTGTATTTTAACCATTCCATCCCCACACTCTGCCCCTGCATGGCATGAACTTGAGGCTGCACTTGGACTAAAGGCCATAACAAAATAAAACTAGCCTAGCAGCTATTCCCTTTTTCCAAATGCTGATTCCCCTCCAGAATCTGCCTGGTTTTGATTGCTCCCAAGTACATTTAGTTAGTTGTATTTTATATTTTTCCCTAAGAGTTTATAGTTGTTACCTGTGGAAATTACCTTGATAAGAGGTACATAATCACAGATGGAAGTGAATGCTCTCATTTGAATGGGAAGGCCTGATCTGAATTTCTGTGGGAGGGCAAGAGCTATAGCATAGGTGCCCAGTAGTGTCTGTGGGCAGGAAAGTGGCATGTCAGCTAATGACATATCAAAAAATTAAGACTTTACTCTTGGCTGGGGTGACTGTTTCTGTGTATGTATCTC
This sequence comes from Panthera tigris, assembly GCF_018350195.1. NCBI lineage: Eukaryota > Metazoa > Chordata > Mammalia > Carnivora > Felidae > Panthera > Panthera tigris. The sequence continues at coordinate 129,219,670 of NC_056668.1, read as the reverse complement.
CTGGGTGGAATGGCCTTAACTTTAAAAAATGTTCCCTCCACTCTCTCTTTAAAATAAAATAAATTTTTTTTAATTTTTTTTAAATGTTTATTTATTTTCGAGAGAGACAGAGACAGAATGCGAGTGGGTTAGGGGCAGAGAGAGAAGGAGACACAGAATCAGAAGCAGGCTCCAGACTCTGAGCTGTTAGCACAGAGCCTGACATGGGGCTCAAGCTCAAGAGCTGTGAGATCATGACCTGAGCCAAAGTCAGATGCTTAACTGTCTGAGCCACCCAGGTGCCCCATAAAATAAAATAATATTTTATAAAGGGGACCTGGGTGCCTCAGTTGGTTAAGTGGCCAACTCTGGATTTTGGCTCAGGTCATGGTCCCAAAGTTGTGAGATCAAGCCCTGTGTCCGACTCCACACTCAGCATGAAGCCTGCTTGGGATTCTCTCTCCCTTTGCCCTTCCTCTGCTTGTGCATGCATGCTTGCACTTTTTCGCTCTCTAAAATAAAATAAAATAAATAAAATAAAATAACATAAATAAATAAAATAAAATAAAATAAAATAAAACAAAACAAAATAAAATAAAAGCAGGAGGGGCGCCTGGGTGGCTCAGTCGGTTGAGTGTCCGACTTCGGCCCAGGTCATGATCTCGCGGTCCGTGGGTTTGAGCCCCGCATCGGTCTCTGTGCTGACAGCTCAGAGCCTGGAGCCTGTTTCGGATTCTGTGTCTCCCTCTCTCTCTGACCCTCCCCTGTTCATGCTCTGTCTCTCTCTCTCAAAAATGGATAAACATTAAAAAAAAATTAAAATAAATAAAATAAATAAATAAAAGCAGGAAAGAGTATCCAATGGAAAAAAAAGTCTCTTTAACAAATGGTGCTGGGAGAACTGGACAGCAACATGCAGAAGAATGAAACTAGACCACTTTCTTATACTATACACCAAAATAAACTCAAAATGGATGAAAGACCTGAATGTGAGACAGGAAACCATCAAAACCCTAGAAGAAAAAGCAGGCAACAACCTCTTTGACCTCAGCCGCAGCAAATTCTTACTCGACAGATCTCCAAAGGCAAGGGAATCAAAAGCAAAAATGAACCATTGGGACCTCATCAAGATAAAAAGCTGCACTGCAAAGGAAACAATCAACAAAACTAAAAGACAACTGACGGAATGGGAAAATGTATTTGCAAATGACATATCGTTTAAAGGGCTAGTATCCAAAATCTATAAAGAACTCACCAAACTCCACACCTGAAAAACAAATAATCCAATGAGGAAATGGGCAGAAGACATGAAGACAGAAGACGTTTTTCCAAAGAAGACATCCAGATGGCCAACAGACACATGAAACAATGCTCAATGTCAGTTATCATCAGGGAAATACAAATCAAAGCCACAGTTAGATAACCACCTCACACTGGTCAGAGTGGCTAAAATGAACAAATCAGGAGACTATATATGCTGGCGAGGATGTAGAGAAACGGGAACCCTCTTGCACTGTTGGTGGGAATGCAAACTGGCGCAGCCACTCTAGAACACAGTGTGAAGGTTCCTCCAAAAGTTAAAAATAGAACTACCCTATGACCCAGCAATCACACTGCTAGGAATTTACCCAAGGGATACAGGAGTACTGATACACAGGGGCACATGTACCCCAATGTTTATAGCAAATAGCCAAATTATGGAAAGAGCCTAAATGTCCATCAACTGATGAATGGAGAAAGAAGATGTGGTTTATATATACAATGGAATACTACTTGACAATGAGAAAGAATGAAATCTTTGCAGCAATGTGGATGGAACTGGAGGGTAGTATGTTAAGTGAAATAAGTCAGTCAGAGAAAGACAGATACCATGTGTTTTCACTCATATGTGGATCTTGAAAAACTTAACAGAAAACCGTGGGGGAGGTGAAGGGAGGAAAAAAGTTATAAACAGAGAGGGAGGGAGGCAAACCATAAGAGACTCTTAAATACAGAGAACAAACTGAGGGTTGATGAGGGGTTCGGGGAGAGGGGAAAGTGGGTGATGGCATTGAGGAGGGCACTTGTTGGGATGAGCACTGGGTGTTGTTTGGAAGCCAATATGACAATAAATTCTATTTAAAACATAATAATAAATTAAAAATAAATAAAAGAAAATAAATTAAAATTTCACTCCATGTCTGTGATGTAAGTCCTGAGTTATCTCAACATCTACTCTGTTTTTCTTTCTGGGCACAGCAGCCACACAAGGTGTCCTCCCAAATGAGCACCCTCTTTCCAAAGACAGCACTCCTCGAAGATTTTATCTGGGGGAGGGGGGGGGGCGGGGCAGTCACCCTATATATGAGAAAGGAGTGGGATGTGCAGCTGATAGAGAATGTGTTCCTTAGCTACTTGGGCAAGTACTTCACAGTTCCCTAATGATCTATGAGATGATCCAAGCTCCCACCTTCTCTGTGGCTCCCTCAGAAAGAATCATGTTCATCTCTTGTGGGTCTGACTATAATTTCCCTGTTTTGACTTCTTCATCAGTTCAATCATATCTGCCTATCTTTGAAGAATTTCTTAAAATATCTGACCTGCCACTGTCACTCTCTAGCACTGTTATGATTTCATTCTTATTTTTAACATCTTTTATATGACTTCAGTACAACTTTGGGAGGAAGGGAAGTCAGATGCAATGGATTTTTTTTCCCTAAACAGGAAACTCTAAGTTTGTTTTTTTAGCAAAGGAGTCTATAATTGTGTCTGTCAAAGTTAAGGAAGTGAGCCAAGCCATTCAGTGAAGGGAAAAAAAAAAAAAGACTTAACACTATGTACACAATTTAATCTCACCAACATTTGCTAAGTGCCTGCTCTTAGAATGAAGTAGGGTCCCTAGTTGCTCTCATATTTTTCAAAGGGAATCTTAACTCAAGGAAAGGTTAAGTACCATTGTGCCATGATTTGACATAGGGAATACAGTACTGAATTATTTATAGACCCTGCCTTTATAAAGCTCACAGCTAAATAATTTCTCTAACCGGGCTTTTCTGTTTTTACTAGCTTATATCATTTTTCCTTTAGAGTGCCTCAAGGACTTGGCCTTTCCTATATAGTGCCGTCACCAAATTTTGCCCTCGAGCATATGTCTGGTTTTAAACCACACGGTCTCCTCCTCCTTCCAGTTAATTTTGCATAAAACATACATATTCCCCCTGAAGGAATCTGGACTGCCTTGCCAAGAAGGGGCCTGGCAGGCTTCCAGGGTATCATCAGGAGAAACCTGGGAGACTTGATAACTGGTAAATGAAGGACTCCATAGGCAACCACACCCAATAGGGACTGATGGGTGTCTCCAGCTTAAAGCTGCTGCCTCAGAAAGAGTTTTGGGAGGTGGGTTCCCTCCACCCCAGAGGTTATGCAGATGGTTCAGGACTGACTCAAGCCCCACAGGCCTGGAGTGCCCTGGCTCCCCCTGGGGAGCTGTTCCTCATGTATGAGCTGCACATGTCAGTGTAGCCAGGGACCTGGAACAGGACATCTATAGGGAGAGGTAGGGTCACAGGAGAGGGTAATTGGGAGTACATGCATCTGCCTTACCCAAGACATCACCTCCACAAATGCACAGATTCCCCCTGAAAGCAGAGCTGGAGAAATCTGGACTGGCTAGCCAGAGTGGGGGTGTGCAGGGTGGTCAGAGCACCCTCCAAAAAGAGACACTTGATGGCTGGAGACGTTGATACTCCACCAAGCAGCTAGTCCAAATTGGGGCTATTGCCAACTTAAAGTTGTAGACTCAGAAAGATTTGGGGGAGTTGGCCTTCCTCCTCCCTGTAGGCCAGGCAGGTGGTGGGGCTCATTCCAGGGCTCACCAGGCCTGGAGTGCCCCCTGCAGTCTAAGGCCAAATGACAAGGTGTGTTTACACATGCACACACCATGCAGGTCAAGGTAGCCAGGGACCTGGAACAGGGCAGGTGTAGCGGTAGGCTGGCTCAAAAGAGAAGGCTGTTTAGCGTATCTGGTATCATCCTAAGTCCAGTCTTAACCCACACAAATGCACATATTCTCCCTGAAGGTAAAGCTGGAAGAATCTGGACTGCCTTGCCAATATGAGGCCTGGAGGTAGCCTTTAGTGAGAGACACCTGGGAGCCTTGATCATTGGTATGCCCTGGACCCTATCAGGCAGCGCCCAAATGGGGACTGCCTGTGGGCAATCTAAACTGCCTCTTAAGAAAGAATTTGGGGTGGTGTGCTCCCTCTGCCCTGGAAGCTAGGTGGATGATTCTGGACCGGCTGGAATCCACAGGCCCAGAGGGCTCAGGATTCCCAAAGCAGGCTGATGAGCTGCGTACTGTGCCCCCAGGTCAGGGTAGCCAGGGCCAGACCTGGAAGATGGCAAGTGTCTGGAGAGGCCAGGTCTCACGGGAGTGTGCTGTTGGGAGTACAAGGTATGTGCCTGATTCCAAGTCCTAACCAACACAAATGCATATACAGGCATACCTCAGAGATATTGAGGTTCCGTTCCAGTACCTGTAACAAAGCAAATATTGTATTGAAGTGAGTCAATTTAATTTTTTGGTTTCCCAAGGCATATAAAAGTTATATTTACACTATACCGCAGTCTATTAAGTGTGCAATAGCATTATGTCTAAAAAAAAAAAGAAAAACCAACGTACTTGGTTGGAATACTTGATTGTTGAAAAATGCTAACCATCATCTGAGATGTCAGTGAGTCATAACCACTGTTCACAGATCACCGTAACAAATATAATAATACTGAAAAGGTTTGAAATATTGTGAGAATTACCAAAATGTGACACAGAGACATGGAGTAAGCAAATGATGTTGGAAAGACAGCACCGGCGATTTGTTCAATGCAGGGTTGCCACAAACTTTTAATTTTTAAAAAACAGTATCTACAAAGCACAATAAAATGAGGAATGCCTGTATTCTTAAGATTCTTTTCTGCCCCTTATTCAAGAATATACATTGGTTTGATTCAAACTAGGTTCTCTATAAATACTTGTTGATTGACCCAACCAATATTACTGTTGGTACTGACTGTATCACGTTTGATCAATTTCAAGCCGGAGGGGTTTCATGAAGCCCCGCCTCAAATTCACTGATTATAGGGACATTCCCGAAGTGTAACTAAACTAGCAGTTCTTAAACTTCAGTGTGCTGAAGAATCTACAAGGATTCAGATTCCCAGTCCTCACTCCTAGAAATGCTGATTTAGTAAATCCAGAAATCTGCCTTTTTAGCTGGTTATCACACCTGATTGTGCTGTAGGCAGTTCCTGACCTTCTTTGGAGAAATCCTGCTGTAAACTACGCAAGACCCCCTCAGGGTGAGCAGGATACTCACCTGTTACTTCAGGTTTATCTACTTCATCTGTGAAGTAGCTCAGAGGTCTAAAACAGTGCCTTCATTAAATAGACATTGAAAATAGACTATTGAAATTAAATAGTACTTTCAAAATAAGAATCAAAGAAGAAATTGGAAACAGGCTCATATTCTGAAACATAGTTTTAATAAGTCTTGCCTGAAGAATAGAAGAAATTAAAGAATTAAGGCCTATTAATTTACAATTAAAATTGTGGTCTTGAGAACAAAGAGCGATGCCTCCTCAAAAAGGTCAGCCATTCTCAGGGCACCTGGGTGGCTCAGTTGGTTAAGCATCTGATCAGCTCAGGTCTTCGGGTCATGATCTCACAGAGTTCCTGAGTTCAGTCTTGCTGCTGTCAGCACAGAGCCCCCTTCTGATTCTCAAGCCTCTGTCTCCTTCTCTCTGCCCCTTCCCTGTTCATGCTCTCAAAAAAAAAAGTCAGCCATTCTCAATCTGTGGTTTACAAATTAACTCATTTTATTACTAAACAAATAGAAATATGCTTACAATGATCATATTTTCCAGGCCCAAACATAGGAAAAATAAATTTACAATGCAATAAAATATTTGAAACAATAACTTCCCTGAAAAGCCTGGGACAAGTCATAATCTTGCCAAGGTAAGTAACATACCAAAGAAAATTTAAAGTCAAACTTTAATATGTAACTCATTGTTGTTACATCTTCTAGAACTACTTCCTGTTTATCTTCCACCCCCTTACATATGTTGTACAAAGCAAATCATACTTGAAATAAATAAGATGGATGGAGGAAAATAAAACATGTATGTCTCTCCTTCAATCTTTAGAAGTGTGTTTTTATTTTTTTTTCCTTTCTTCCCCTTTTCTGTCCCTGTCTTCTCACATCTATGTCTAATCTACGTATAATTAACTTATTTTAAGTTTTTATAGAAGAGGAGCCAAGTCTTTTAAGCCAAATTTTTGCCAAGTGCTTATTGTTAGAAGTTACCATTCTTAGTGAAGTAACTCAAGAGGAATTTTATTCAATACCAGTATCAAACATGGGAGACAAAAAGAATAAAATAGTGGAGCCAGATTTCATGGTTTCAAATCCATGCTCTGCTACTTACTAGCCATATGACCCTGGGCAAGTTATTTAATGTTCCTGTGCCTCAGATGCCTCACCTGTAAAATGGCAATAATTATAGTACCTACCTCACAGGATTGTTATAGGAATAAACAGGTTAATATTTGTAAAGTGCCAGGAACAGTGCCTGGCACATAGTAAACAACATAAAGAGGGTTTGTTAAATAAAATATGGAATGAAAAGACAGGAATTTATCATTTCCATCTAAAAACATTATCATTTTGAATTTTATAAAGTAAAAAGAAATAACCATGAGATGTCGTTTTTCATTAGCTCTCTGTATATTCTCAAAAGCATGGGTTTTTTTTTCAGTCTTATTATACCACATCTTGAAGTGACAGCTATTATTAAAATGATGGAAGTTTCATCTGGTGGAGAAATAAGAAAACTTGAGATCTTATTAAAAATGTTACTTTGGTTGAGGATTTACTTCTGAGAGAACGTAATACTCTTAATATTCTCCGGAAAAATCAAAGCAACTAGACATTACCGCAAGGTCAATTGTAATAGAATGCCGAGAAAAGAAAAGCCATTAAAGCATGAAGAAAGATTCCACAGGGAAGCCGGCTTAAGTTATTACCAATTCATTGTGAAGATAAGTATTGTAAACAAACAGAACACAAGCAAATGGTTTTCTAAAAATGTGTTATCTTGTTAATGATAAAATAGAATAATTTCAAGCAGACTAATATTGAGTGTAGGTGGTAGATATCTTTCTTTAATCTCTGGCTATGACTTAACTTCTTTCTTATAATCATAGAAGTCAGTTATCTCCTCTGTGCCCAGGCTTCATTGACCTCAATGGAGCAGACATGACCATTGCTCCAACACCGAGCAGGCTGCTGGTGAATGGGGGTCCTTCAGTAACTGGATGATTTCAAGCAGGGTCCAGTCGTCCACATGATCAGACTATGGACCAGCTTTTCCAGGTGGCATTTGTCTTCTCTCTCTGATAAGCCAGCAGAAAACCATGAATGGCCCTTTCCCACAGCATGTGAATCCTGGGTACAGTGGACTAGGAAATTATCCAAGTTACTAAAACAGCCACTTTGTTCATCTTCTTTTCCTTTCTACCCAGATCACCTTCCTGGCCTCTTGAGGGTGACATTCATGTGCAAAATTACCTCCCTTGGTTTTCTGAAAGACTGACAGGAACAAATGGAGATGAGAAAAGCATTTATAATGCTTTTAATGCAATGATGTTTCCAAACATAAGACATTAAGAAGCTGTTATTTTCATAATTTAAACATTTCATATATATGTATATATATGAATTATATGTATGAATTATATATATATGAATTACATATATATGAGTTATATATATAATTCCAAAGAAGTTACTCTTTGTTAAAAGGTGGAAAAGTACCCATATGGATGGTAATATGAGACCTTGGAATACCCTAGTTTCATTAAAGCAATGGATGAAACATCCCTGTGGTCAACAAATAAATTTTTTACATTCATTTAACAAACACTTATATGGCACCACTTACTATGTGCTAGTCCTGTGAGGTAGGTACTAATAATAACATCATGCCCATTTTACAGATGCGGAGACTGAGGCTAAGTAATCGGCCTACAGTCACAGAACTGGAACGTGGCAAGGATGGGATCTCAGCCCACAGTGTCTTATTCTAGACACTGCACATTTAAACTGCTACGCTACACTTGCCTTCCTTTGAGGAAAAGCACTCAGGTAAGATTCTCAGAAAATCACATCTCATTCTTATTTTATTGTTTTACTTCTATCCAAGATATCTCACTTGTGTGGTATCAATGCCTAAAGGAAAATGACTGCTAAGATGATATGTGAGTCCTACTCTAGTAGAGTATCATTTTATTTTGATAATTTCAAACTTGATATCTCTTGAATAAATTAACTTGGGGTTGTTTTGTTTTTGTTTATGTTTTTACACTTTTTTAGGAAAATAATATTCCTATCTGGCCATTTCAAAATCCCTGAAAGATTTGGGAAGTAACTCTATACTCACAAAATATGTAATTCTCTTGACTAAATTTGACCTGCCACAATTACATAGACACGTAGGTGCAGTCAGATATGAAGGTAAGATTTGATACTCTCACGATTTTATGAATGACATATTGGGGCTCAGATATTCACGTCAACAATTTAATATGTTGATAAAAATAATCAGGTGTTTATTAATGACTCAGATCTCCCTTAGCCCCACCTAACAAAAACTTAGTGCTGAAAACTCCGAGTTGTCAGATCTCCCCCTAGTTTCCATGCTGCAAAGTCACTGCCAAATCATGTCATCACAACTGAATAGCTGAGTAGTATTGAAAGTCCATTGTAAGCTCCTCAAAAAGTGATCAACCTCGGCATCAACACACACACACACACACACACACACACACACACACACAAAACCAATAAGGACAAGTTTCCAGAAACCAGAGCACATGACAATAAAGTTAGTCAACCTAATGAGAATTTACTTTTACCAAAGTAACACATTAATTTTGTAGACCAGTGTTTTGTAGACCATAATTAATGATCCTTTTCAGGGAAACATGCTGAAATAAAAATCTTACTGCTTGCCCCATTGAAGACACATTGCCCTTTTGGAAGGCACATGTAGATTCTAAATGGTGTTGCCTATTTTAGAGTGGTCAAACACAAAATAAATTAACTCAAAGAATTGCTGGTATTGGATGCTGATTGAGTGAATATGAATAAATGACCCCATATCTGTATTCCTCTCTCCTTTGTACACTGCTGGATTTGCAATGCTTGCATGTCCATTTCAGCCCTTTTAGTTCCATCCTCACCATTTGGGCCATTGCTATTCCCATTTATGGCTTCATGTATCTTTCAACTAACCCCTTGTAAAATCTCATACTATCCTATGTGTGAGCCCAGAACTGCTGGCTATCAATATTCTAATATACATTAAGCCAAATATAAACTACCATAGTCATAAGAAGTTGATATATGCACTATCTGAAATCACATGTGGCACATAGGTATTTTAGGAACCACTTAAATAATTCAAGAGTCACTGAAAGTAATTCAAGAGAGATCCATTTGGTCCTCAGTGGGACATCTGTGTGCCAAACAATGTTTCAAATGTATTAATTCATCAAAATCTCATTATACTCCTATGAGGGGGGCAGGGGAATGCTATTTTATTCCTAGTTCACAGATGTGTAAACTGAGGCACAGAGAGATTAAGTCACATGTCTTCGTCACATAGCAAGCCCTGTGGTGGAGCCAGATCTCACTTATGACATGTTGACTTCAGAGCCAGTGCTCACAGCCATGATGCAATATTGCCCCTCTGAGCCTGTCACCAGGCCCAGTCCAAGTGTTTGTGTGCACCAGAGATTGCTTCCAGCACAACTACACCATTTGAATTGTCATTTCCATTATCCTCTCTCTAATCCTCTTATACTCCTCCCTGGAGCGAGTGTAACCTCTGAGAATCTTTGGAAACCAAGCCAGGAGTCAGCATTTGGGGAGGATCCTGGGGCTAATCTGAGATCTCAGAAAGCAGGTTGGGTCCCTTAGAACCTGAGGTCATTTATTGGACAATATAGTTTGATCCCATGATGTTACTTCCTGTGGTTCTTTAACAACAGCAAAATGCTATGCAAGCCTCAATATGTCAACAGTTCCTGAGTCCCCTGTTTATGCCTGTCAATTTGCTAATGAACGTGAAGGATACAAAGGACACATGGAACATGGTCATGGTCCTCTATTCCATCTGTTACTCCCTAACAAACGACCCCAGATTTTAGTGGCTTGAAACAGGCATTTTATTTTGCTCACAATTTTATAGGTCAGGAATTCTGGAATAGCTCAGAGGATCAATTCACCTTTGATCCACATGGCATCAAGTAGGGTGGCTTAGAGTAAAGGATCCACTTCCAAGATGGCTTCTTCACTCAAGTGTCTGGTGCTTCAGTGTTCCTTGGTCACTTTTTCTCTCCACATGGCGTTTCATCCTCCAGGGCCTCTTCATAGGGCTTAGGTTTTTCATAGCATGGTGGTCTAGGTTAATCGCACTTCTTACATGGTGTCTTACCTCTATGAGGAGCAAAGCAGAAGCTGACGGAGCAGTTAAGGCCCATGCTCAGACTGGTATGGCACCACTTCTAACATATTCTGTTGGTCAACACTGGCACAGGCAGATTCAAGGGAGTGCAGAAATAGCTCCCTCTTGAAGAGGGAATGTCAAGGTCATAGACTGAAAGAGCGTGTGGGGGTGGGAAATACTGCTGCCACCATCTTGGGAACACGCAGTCCACCACATCTGAAAGAGCTTTTACTCTAAGTCAGGGATTCATAAATAGGAGTCCCTGCATAAAACTCGGGAGGTCTTTGAACTTAGAAGGAAAAATTATATTTTTATTCTCCCTAGTCTCTAACTAAACTTTAGCATTTTTTCTCCATTTTGAATATAAGCACAAACTCAAGTGTTTATAGAAACACATGTGATTTTGTTATCAAAATAAATCATATATGTTTTTATAGCACATTCAGTTGTTACAGATATCTCAAAATATCATTTATACACATCACTGTTTTGAAATTATAGTAGATATAAAATCCTCCACTAAATCTTACTTAAGGTGTTCATAAAGAAGCAATATATTACTCTATTACAATTGTGTTTTTTAGCATTTTGGTAACTACAGCTCAATTTTAAAAGTCTCTTTTATAATCTTACATATTTTATTTTAAACATTTAAAAACATTATTCTGAAAAGCAGTCTAGACTGTACCAGAAAGCCAGAAGTTTCATGACCCAAAAGAAAGTTCAAGATTTCCTACCTTAGATGAAGATCAAAACATTAAATATATAAATGCAAACTAATTAGAGAAACCCTACATAATGGTATCATCTAATGTTGAATGTTGTAGCACAGGCTTTAAGTATTACAGGATTTCTTCCTCCTGATGCTTCAATCTGATTCAAGACACCATGTTTTTTGATGATTTTTGACAGTTGTATATACTCATATAATCATGATACAAGAGGAATTCAAACAAAACAAGGGACACCTGAGTGACTCAGTCAGTTGAGTCAGCTTCAACTCAGGTCATGATCTCATGGTTCATGCGTTTGAGCCCCACATTGAGCTGTCAGGGCTCTGTGCTGAGAGCTCAGAGCCTGAAGCCTGCTTTGGATTCTGTGTCTCCCTCTCTCTCTGTGCTCCTCCCCCACCCATGCTCTGTCTCTGTCTCCAAAAATAAATAAATAAACATTAAAAAACAACCCAAACAGCAGCAGATCTTCAAGAAATTTCTTAACTCCTAGTGTATAGAGAATATCCTAAGTTTCCAGAGAGGGAAAAATATGTCCTACAAGGGAACAAGAATGTGACTTCATCTTAGAATCCCTGGATGCAGTAGCTTCAACCCTCTGAGAAAAATAATTATGAAACTTTACATTCTATACGTAGGAAACATGTCAATCGAGAGGCAAAATAAAGTCACTTCAGACATGTAAAATTTCGAAAGGTTTATTTCTGATGCATGCTTTCAAGAAAATTACTGGAAGATATTCTCAGCTAAAACAAGAATAAAATCCAAGAAAGGTAAAGGTTTGAGATCCAAGAACACTGGCTTCAACCCAAGATCAGGGTAAAAGGAAGTCAGGATGAGGCTGGCATCCAGCCCAGAGAGTAGCTGGTCCAGATTGAAAAAAGAAGGCAGAAGGTGCTGCAAAATATATCTTCAATAATTACATTGTATCTTTTACCATGGATATGTTTTAAGAAGACAGAGGATCTGACTGACTTGATGAAGACATATGACCAAAAAAATGTAAAAATAAGGGTACTGAAATCATTGAATAATGAGCAATATTAACTAATCACAATAATGGAAATACTGTATATTGATATTACCAATTTGATTATTTTTTAAACGTTTACTGATTCATTTTTGAGAGAGAGAGAGAGAGCACGCATGCGGAGGAGGGGCAGAGAAACAGGAGACAGAGAATCCCAAGCAGGCTTTGCACTGTCAGCGCAGAGACTGACTTGAGGCTCAAACTCACAAACTGAGACCATGACCTGAGCTGAAATCAACAGATGCTTAACTGACTGAGCCACCCAGGCGCCCAACATTACCAATTTTAGATTCGACCAACAAACAAAGCATACAAGGATGAATTATGATTACAGATGAGATGATGAATGTTCCCAAGTTTGGAGTAGGTTACAGATAGAAAAGTGGAAAAAGAGGCAAAAGGAAGAATAGGAGTCCTAAGTTACTCATGTTATTAACAATAGCTAAAACACTGAGTACTTACTGTGAGCTCATTCCAAGAGATAAACATGAATTAATTCATCTAATTTTCCACAATGAGGAAACTGAAGCACAAAGGAGTACCTAACTTGTTGTCATCTGTTGCTTCTTCATGGAAAGTCAAAAAGGTACAAGAGATACTTTGTGATGGATCTAGAGAATAGGAGATTTATATATATAATTTCTAGAAACCATAATATATCTACCAGAGGTATAATGGCATAAAAGTGGGTATGTATATGACAATGGTGATTTTTATAACTCTAGAGGAATTAAATCAGTTTTTACAGGTTTGTGAATAGGCAGCCCAATGAGGGGGAAAGTATAAATTCCAGAAGTATGCACAAATGATATAAATCAATATATGGAACAGGTGGTATTTCAGTGAAAAGACAGGGCTGAGAAACTGGCTAGCTATTTAGAAAGCATATGAAAAATAATTTTCAGACAAATTATACATTTATATTTTTTAAGGAAATCAGATATAGTATACCAAGAAAGCACGTAAGATTATACAGATTATACATATATATATGTATATATGTATATATATATATATATACATATATATATATAGTCTGGGAATAGGAAAAGCTTTTCAAAAACTTTTTAAAACTTAGAAGTGATAATCTATGAGCTTAATAAATAAAACTACATACATATTAAAAATTAGAGCATGGAACAAAATAGCATAAACCAAGTTAACAAATGACAAATGACAAACCTGGATAGAAAGCGGAAATATAAATGATAGTGGGCTTTTTTCCTTTCCTTTGCAGGGAAGGAGCTCTTAGAAATTAATAAGCGGAAGGCCAACAATCCAATTGAAAAACTGACAAAGGACAATACACCAAAAAAGAAAATGCAAATCATTTTCAAAGGGAAACCTTACTGAATGATATGCAGTTTGAAATGCAGCAAACTGTCTAGGGAGTTAGGCAATTTTGTTTACGTTAGATTTGGCTATTGAACCAACATTAACAACCCTCCTGAAAGCACTTGTAATGACTTGGCAGGATAACGAACAATCAGTGGGATGATGAACTCATGGGGTGTAAGGAAGAAAAAGTGAAGAATGTAAAGAGAAAAAATGGGAGGGAACTGAACAAGACTGGAGGTCACTGCATCAAGGGAAGAAGGAATCAGACCAAGAAACATTTCAAGCTATAAAAAAGAGGGGCTAGTGTTAAGAAAGTCAAGTGGTGAACTGTGAATTTCAAGCTGGGCAAAGGGAAGAGGGAAGAATGTGGAGTCTGTGCCAAAAGGAATATGAGAGATGGCGGGGATCTGAGGTTTTTATGAGGCTGAATGATGCAGGCAGGAAAGACCTAGAAGTATAGAAGGACTTTAGACTTTGATTTCTAGGATGGCTCAAATTCCCACAAAGAAAATGTGACCCAGTCAGTGGGTAACTTAACTGGAGAGAAAGTAGTCATTGGAATTGAATTTGAGCAAGATTAATATTTCAGACGGAGGCTGTCAGGCTCTATGCTGACAGCTCAGAGCCTGGAGCCTCCTTCGGATTCTGTGTCTCTCTCTTGCTCTGCCCCTCCCTCACTCATGCTCTCTCTCTCAAGAATAAAGAAAACATTTTTTAAAAATTAAAAATAGTTTCAGATGGACCATCTACAACACTACCGGAAGGCTATAGGATGATAGAAGGAGCTGAGAAGCATGAGACCGAGACCCAACAGCTCACATTGTCAGAATGGCCAGCAGGAGACATGGAGAAGGCAACTATTAGCATGCATACCTGAAGGCATACTTGCTGGGAGCCCAGCAGGAGTGAGGACCCTGGGGGTTGCAAGGTCATGGTGTCTAGGATGTCAGAGCTGGAAATGCATTGAAGAATCTCAAGTTTTCTAATAATTAACAGATCTACATATAATATCTGTTTCATAAAGCTGTTGTGACAATCCAATGAGATGACATATGTCATTATGTCATTATGTCATGTAAATAGCCTAGTTCAGTGGTAGCCAACATTATAATTAGCATAATCAGCCTTATTACGGACTCCTAGGAGCAGAGAAGAAATACATGAAATTAATCACATCTCACACTTTCATTTTCATTTGGGAGGTGGAATACTGGAAGGAAGACTAAGAGACCTGTTAGGTCATGCCACCATTCTGTGCTAGAAATTCTAGATTCTGGAACTGGTTCCTTATCCCCAACACTGAATTAGTTCATTCTGTAAACACACACACACACACACACACACATAGATAGATAACAAATCCAATGAGTAAAATAAAATGAGTCATTGAATATTGAATAATTTTAGGGAAATATGGTTTATTAATATCAGACAGGAAAATACAGGTCAAAATTGTTTTATTGGTCACTTCACCAACTTGATATAAAATGCACTAATGGAAACTTAAAAAGAGCATGTCTTTCAGTGAAATGTAGTTACAATTTAAAGTTATATAGATAAATAGATTAGTGGAATAGAGGTCTATATACTCATATAAATCATTAATGAAACTGTTATTAAATTAATCAGTTAAGGGGCGCCTGGGTGGCTCAGTCGGTTGAGCGTCCGACTTCGGCTCAGGTCATGATCTCACGGTCCGTGAGTTCGAGCCCCACGCCAGGCTCTGTGCTGACTGCTCAGAGCCTGGAGCCTGTTTCAGATTCTGTGTCTCCCTCTCTCTCTGCCCCTCCCCCGTTCATGCTCTGTCTCTCTCTGTCTCAAAAATAAATAAACGTTAAAAAAAAATTAAAAAAAAAATTAATCAGTTAAGTTTTTGATAAATTGCAGTTATATTTTTGTGTGATAGGCCTAGTTCATGGTCTCAACTGTATATGATACAGATAAATACCACTTCATAGCTCAACAATAATCCTTTTTTTAAAAGCATAAGACTATAGTATTCAACTATGTATCCACAAAAGACTTTTTTCTTAGGCTCACTCAGTATCTGTCTTTTTGGTGGAACAAGATAGAGAACTGAGCAAAACTTGATAATTCTGATTGAGGAGTATGGAATTTAGATCCAACACCCTCCTTCTCTTTAAGGGCTTTTAAAAGAAAGGGACAGGAGTGCCCAGGTGGCTCAGTCGGTTAAGTGTCCAACTCTTGATCTCAGCTCAGGTCATGAGCTCACCATTCATGGGTTTGAGCCCCATATCCATCCCTATGCTCCCTCTCTCTTTGCCCCTCCCCATTGCGTGCATGTGTGCTCTCTCTCTTTCAAAATAAATAAACTTAAAAAAAAAAAAAAAGAGAAAAGAATGGGACATTAGAGACTGACTTCTTGCACTCAGCATGCTTTTAACATTCATCCAAGATGTTGTGTGTATCAAGAATTTGTTACTTTTTACTGCTGGGTAGTATTCCTTAGTACAGATTTACCACACTTGGTTTCTATTTAGCCGTTGAAGGGAATTTGTGTTGTTTCCAAATGCAGGCAATTACAAACAGAACTATGATAAATATTTGTGTACAGGTTTTTTTGTGGATATGCTTTCATTTCTCAAAGCAGGTACCAGGAGTGGAATTTGGGGGTCCTGCAGTAAGTTTATGTTTATAAGTTTCTAAGAAGCTATCCATTTTTCAGAGTGGTGTACCATTTTGCATTCCCACCAGCAGCAGTATATAAGAGTCTGGTTGCTCCACAACTTCAGTAGCACCTGATGTTGTCAGTAATTCTTATTTTCACCACTCCAAAATGTAATGGTAACTCAATGATTACTGGAGTTTCCCTAATAGCTTATGATGTTGAACATTTTTTTCATGTGTCTATTTGCTATCCATTTTATCTCTTTGGTGAAGTGTCTACTCATGTCTTTGGCAGATTTTTAATGGAGAGTTTGTTTACTTATTGTTGGGTCTTCAGAGTCTTTTTTTTTTTTTAAGTTTATTTATTTTGAGAGAGAGGAACAGAGAGAGAGAGAGCACGCTAGTGGTGGAAGGGCCGAGAGAGAGAGAGAGAGAGAGAATGGGAGAAAGGGAGAAAGAGAGAATTCCAAGCAGGCTCTGTGCTGTCAGCACAGAGCCCAATGTGGGCTCCAACTCATGAGATCATGACCTAGGCCAAGATTAAGAGTCAGATGTTTAACTGACTAAGCCACCCAGGTGCCCTGGGTCTTTAGCAGAGCAAAAGTTTTTTTATTACGACAAAGCTCAATTTATCAACTTTACATATTTTTAAAGATTATACTTTTGGTGCCATAAGTAAGAAGTCATCACTAAATCCAAAGTCTTCTATGTTTTTTTCTAGAAACTGTACAGTTTGATATTTTATATTTAGGTTTCCGGTCTACTTTCAATTAATTTCTGTGTATTGTATAAGGTTATGGTTGAAGTGCTTCTGTCTCTTTTTTTAAAAAAAATATTTATTTTTGAGAGAGGAAGAGAGAGAGAGTGAACAGGTGAGAGGCAGAGAGAGAGAGACAAATAGAATTCGAAGCTGGCTCCAGGTTCCGAGCTGTCAGCCCAGAGCCTGATGCAGAGCTCAAACTCACCAACCGCAAGATGATGACCTGAGCTGAAGTCTAATGTTCAACCAACTGAGCCACTCAGGTGCCCCTTCTCTCTCTTTTTTTTAACCCATGGATGTTCACTTGTTCCAACAGCATTTGTTGAAAACACTATTTGATTGATTGGTTGATTGATTGATTGATTGATTGATTTAAAGTACTCTCTATGCCTAAAGTGGGTCTCGAATTCATGACTCCGAGATCAAGAGTCACATGCCCTACTGACTGAGCCAGCCAGGCAGCCCCCAAGACTATTTTTAATACTTTAAGCGGCTTTTGCATCTTTGTCAAAGTTATAAATTATATATGTGAGTCTATTTCTGGACTTTCCATTCTGTTTCACCGATCTGTGTCTATCCTTTCAATACCACACTGTCTTGATTACTGTAGCTTTCTAGTGAGTTTTGAAATGAGGTAGTGTGATTTGTTAAAAACAATTTTTCAGAAAAAGGTAAAAGCTCATACAGATCCAAAATCGAACACAGGTTAAGTTTTATTTTACTTACTAATAAGTGAACCAAGCAGATGTTATAAATCATTCAAAGGAAAGGTCAAAAGAGTACATATTTACATGGAGTAAAGGAATATTGAAATGAATTACATATGGAGAAGAAATTGGTCTTTCCAGAGTGTGAGAGACTACATTTGAACCTCTACCAAATGAAACAGAATGCCCATCTGTCTTATAGAATTATAAAACAGCTCCCTTAGAATCAGAATCTGATAAAGTAGAGAAGTATATTATAGACAATTCATAGTTTTTCGTTGAAGTACAAAATGTTCTTTCTACAGACTGCTCCAAATTTATTCTTCCTTTAAAAAAATTGTTTTACCTCTTCTAGTTTCTTCATTTTTTCATATAAATGTTAGAATCAGTGTGTCTATATCAACCAAAAGTCCTGCTTCTCTTGGGATTGGTATTGTATTAAGTCTATAGTTCAATTTGGGGAGAAAATATCTTTGCTCTGTTGAGTCTTCCAATCCAAGAATGTGGTATATTTTTTTTCATAAATATGTCTCATTTGATTTCTTTTATCAGCATGTTTTGTTAGACCTAAACCAAAGTATTTAATATTTGAGCTATTATAAATTGTATTTTTAAATATTTTGCTTTCTGGTTGTACATTGCTAGTGCATAATTGGTTTTTGAATATTGACTGTATGTTGCAACTCTGCTAAACACTTATTAGTTTCAGGAGTTCTTTTATAGATTGCTTGAGATTTTCTACTTACAGAATCATGTTATCTGAGATCTGAGAATAGGAACAGATTTTTTTTTTTCCTTTCAATCTATGTGGGGTTTTTTTTCTTGCCTTATTGCTCTGGTTAAAATTTTCAGTACAATGCGGAATAAGAATGTTGAGAGTGAACATCCTTAACTTATTCCTGAGTTTAGGGGAAAGCATTTCACCATTACTAAGCATGATATTTGCTATAGTTTTGTTTTTTTTGTTT
Source organism: Panthera tigris (assembly GCF_018350195.1). NCBI lineage: Eukaryota > Metazoa > Chordata > Mammalia > Carnivora > Felidae > Panthera > Panthera tigris. Next base: position 129,200,984 of record NC_056668.1, on the reverse strand, counting down.
TTTTTTTTTTTTGTAGATACTCTTTAGCAGGTTGAAGAAATTCCCCCTCTAATCCTAGTTTGCTGCAAGCTTTTGTTCAGAATGATCTTTAAATTTTATCTAATGCTTTTCTGCATCAACTGATAATGCTCATAAAGATTTTCTTCTTTATATTGTTGAAATGGTGGATACATCGATTGATATCTGAATGTTGAACCTTAGGTCCTGGGATAAACTCTACTTAGTATGATGTATTATTCTTTTTATGTATCCCTGAATTCAATTTGATAATATTTTGTTAAACATTTTTACATCCATGCTCATGAGAAATATAGGTCCATCGTTATTTTTCTTTTCTTACTTTTCTTTGTCTACTTTTGGTATCAAAGTAATACTAGCCTCATAAAATAACTTGGGACATATTCCCCCTTTTTCTATTTCATGGAGGTTATTGCATAGAATTGGTGCCATTTCTCCTTTAAGTGTTCCTAGAATTCATCTGTGGAAACTTCAGGGTTAGGCAATTCATTTTTGGAAGGTTTTTAACTACAAATTTAATGTCTATAATAGTTATAGGACAACTCAAGTTATATATTTTATCTTGGTTGAGCTGAAATTGGTCCATTTCATCTAAAGCATTGGATTTACATGCATAGAGTTATTCATAATATCCTCTTATTAGCATTTTAATATCTACAGAGTCTGATATTGGTAACTTGTACCTTCTGTTTTTCTTTATCAGTCTTACTAGAAGTTACTCAGGTTTGGGGCACCTGGGTAGCTCAGTCAGTTGAGCATCTGACTTTTGATTTTGTCTCCAGGTCACGATCCCAGTGTCCTAGGATCAAGCCCCACATTGGGCGCCATGCTGAGTGCAGACTCTGCTTAAGATTCTGTCTGTTTCTCCCTCTGCCCTTCTCCCCTGATCACACATGCTCTCTCTGTCTCTAAAATAAAATAAATAAAAATAAAAATAAAGAAGTTACTCAAGCTTATTGCCCTCAAAAACCAGCCTCTAATTCATTTTCTCTATTTTCTGTTTTAAATTTTATTAATTTGTGGTCTGATTTTATTCTCCTTTATCATCCTTGTTTTCAGTTTAGTTTGGTTTTGTTTTTTCTGGTCTCTTAAGGTAAAGCAAGTAACTGATTTGATTACTTTCTTCTTTTCTAACATAGGCATTTTGATGCTATACGTTTTCCTCTAAGCACTCCTTTAGCTGCATCTCACAAATTTTGGTGTTATATTCATTTTCATTTCTTTTTTTAATGTTTATTTATTTTTGAGAGAGAGACAGCATGTGAGTGGGGGAGGGGCAGAGAGCGAGGGAGACATAGAATCCAAAGCAGGCTCCAGGCTCTGAGCTGTCAGCACAGAGCCTGATGTGGGGCTCAAACTCATGAACTATGAGAACATGACCTGAGCTTAAATCAGATGCTTAACCAACTGAGCCACCCAGGCACCCCTCATTTTCATTTCATTCAAAATATTTTATAATTTATCCTGAAACTTCCTTTTTTCAGCCATGGATTATTTGGAAGTGTGTTGATTAACTCAAGTGCTTAGCGATTGTTCTGTTATATTTCTTTTATTGATTTATAGTTTAATTTCATTTATGGTTTGAGGGTATACTTTGTATATTTTGAATTTTTAAAAATTTGTTAAAGTTTGTTTTATGATTTGGAGTATGGTCTTTCTTTATAAATGTTCCATGTGCACTGAAAAGAATGTATTTTCTTCTGTTTTTAGGTGGACTGTTTTCAAATATCAGTTGGTTGATGGTATCGTTCAGTTACTCTATATCCTTGATATTCTATTAGCTCTATTACTGAGAAAGGAGTGTTGATGTCTCCAACTCTAATTATAGATTTGTCCTTTTCCTTCCAATTCTGTCAGTTTTTGCTTCACTAATTTTGACACTCTGTTGTTGCATACACATTTAGGGTTGTTATGGCTTGTTGGTTAGCTAACCCTTTTATCACTAGTAATTTTCTTTTCTCTGAAGTCAGGTAGGTCTGACATCAATACAGCTCTCTTGACTACTGTGTGCATGGTATATTTTCTTCCGTTCTTTTACTTTAACCTATCTATATCATTATGTTCGAACTAGGTTTCTTGTAGATGGCATAGAGTTGGACAATGTTTCTTTATCCAGTCTGAGAATTTTTGTTTTTAAATTGGAATGTTCAAATCATTTTTATTAATGTTATTGTTGATATGTTTGGATTTTGACTCATGGTATTCCAAATTCTGGTGTTCTTCCCCAATCTGTGTATTGCTATTTACTTTCCAGGGTCTTAAGGTACTTGTTCTACGCAGTCTGTCTGGGTTTTGTAGTTACACTCGGTAAGAGAGAAGCTATGAAGTGTGATTACTCCATCTTATTTGTAACTGCAACTCTAGGAATAATTGTTTTTAGAGGTTGCCTTAATCTGGGGATTAGGTTCCAAGTTTCTGCTGTCATGTTGAAGTTCCTGTCAGATCACAGAATCTCAAATTTGCCATTAATCCAACATACTTATATAATTATTTTCCTTCAGCAGTTAAAAAACAGAACAAAATTCTCAGGACTCCTAGGAAGGGCTGCTAGAAATGAATCCCTCCGGACTCAGAAGTTCCCCTTAGCTCAGAGATGCTTGGGATGAGCATCCATGATATTGTAGCCTTTTTTAAGAACAAACCAAACAGAATCTCTAGGCTGGCAGATGGCTGATGTCACAAAATCATGCCATGTATAAAAGTGCCATTTTTGAAGGCTTTATTGCCTTTTCCTACCATACTGCTTAAGTACACTACCTATTGCCTTTAAATCTAGAGTGTTTTAAGGGCTTCAAAGACACCCCCACTCCACCTACCTTCTTTAAAATTCCTAATTTAAGACAAGTGTCCATGTCTGTAAGCTCTACATATGGTAACTTAGATCCTACAGGACTGAGGCTAGGATGTTTCAGTCACTGAAACATTCTTTCCCAGGGCCCAGCACCTCTTGAATGTGTATTTATGTGAGGGGGCACTTTCAGTGGTATCAGAATACAGAAACTTCCTATTATTCCAACATTTGTATGTATCCTTGATATATACCCTTTGAATGGCCTAATCTTTGTGATTCAAGAAGCTGGGGCCAGCTCCTTTCCCAAATATTTGTAAGGTTGCAGAGGACTTAACCATTAGTTTGTAGGTGTAGTCAGCCACCTACTGCCCAAAAATGGTATTTGTATGCTTGCTTTCATAGTTTAAAAAATAGGATTCAAAATGCAAATTAAATGTTTCACTATTTCTTATGAATGAATGAATGAATGAGACAATCTGGATTCTTTTTATCCAGAATCTAATGATCTGCCTCCTTCATTCTAAATACCATATCCAGCTAAAATTCACCATCCTTCTTCCCTTAATATTGGGCCAGAACTTGGGCTTTCATTGATGTGCAGAAAAAACATTATTAAGGGAGTGGATTATATCAGTCACATTCTGGGGTGGTTTACTGCCTGTGCATAGTTTAAGGTTCAGTGAAGGTCTCCAGCTGCTTGAGAAAAACAACAACAATAACAACAACAGTTCTTCATCTAGATTTAAAGTCTGTGGTCAGGAATGTAGAAAGGAGATAGAAAAAGGGTAGACTGCACTTTGACCATTTCATTTCTCTTTTCCTGAATACTTCTGCTCCCACATCTTCCTGTTTTCCTCCTTGCCAACATTCAGATGGCAATTCAAATGCTTCTTGGAGAGCTTTTCCCAACCTCCTGGGTAAAGTAGCCACTATACCCTCCACCCCCTTCACTCTGTAGCCCATTACCCTGTTTTTATTTCTTCTAAACACTTTCACTAACTGAAACTATTTGATTCATTTATTTGTCAGTGTGTCTCTTGTCTTTCTTCCTTCCCTACCCCAACACCCACTAGAGGTAAGGGCCATTTTCTTATTGACTGCTATATCCCAAATACTCAGAACAGGATCTGACCCACAATATTTGTTGGAAAAAAATACCAGGAACAAACATTTTGTGACATTATCCATCTGCTAGCCTAGAGATTCTGTCTGATTTGGTCTTGGAAAAGTCTATTATGCATACTCACCTGAAGCATGTCCTAACTCTGGAAAACTTGAGTCTGAGGCAGAGCTGGGAAAGTTTTATAAGCAATTCATCCTGAAAGTCCTGAAGAGTTGTTTTTGTTTGTTTTAATCGCTGAAGGAAGATATTTCTGTAAGTTGGTTGGATTGTGGCAAATTTGAGATTCTGTGACTTGACAGGAACATTAATGTAACCATCAGAAACTTGAAATCTGACCCTCAGACTTAACGGGAACTCTAAAAATAATTATCCCCAAAGTTCTGATTGTAAGTAGATGGAGTCAGCATGCTTCATTTATTGCCTCCCACTGAATATAGCCAGAGAGCCTGGGGAGAATGCACAGAACACCTTTGTGAAGACTCTGGAAAGTAAATAGCAACAGGCAGGTTGGGGGAGGGGAGTGGGAAACACCAGAATTTGGAGTACCATCAATCTAAATCCAGATTGTCAAAAACAAGATGACAGGCCCCAAATGGTGTCACTTACACTAAGCCCCCATCACTAAACTTAGACTTAATCACAGTTTCAGCTCTCCCAGAAATGGAATCTTAAACCAGTCAATCAGCAGTTCCCTGGATGGTACTAGTTAGGCAATCTGCCTGATAGACCCATCCCTTAAGGAAAAGTAACTTTGTAATAATCAACTTGCTTTGTTGCCTACTATAACCTTCTTGTTCCTACTCTCTTCTGGCTATAGTAGTCTTTAATTTTTAACCAAAGAAAATTTTTTTTAAGTTCATTTATTTTTGACAGAGACAGAGTGCGAGCATGAGCTGGGGTGGGGGGGGGGGGCAGAGAGAGAGGGAGACACAGAATCTGAAGCAGGGTCCAGGCTCCAAGCTGTCAGCACAGAGCCTGACACGGGGCTCAAACTCACAAACCGTGAGATCATGACCTGAACTGAAGTCAGACGCTCAACCAACTGAGCCACCCAGGCGCGCTGAGTAGTCTTTAATTTTATGCAGTTCTTTAGAGCTTCTTTCTTTTGGCTAGATTGGACAATGCCCTGATTTGAATCCATTTTTGCTCAAATAAACTCTTAAAATTTTTAATATGTTTCAGTGTATCTGTTAATGATATCAATAATAACATAAATGTAAATTATCTAAACATACTAATTTAAAAACAGGAAATGTGGAGATGGATTAAACAATGTGACCCAACTCTGCCATCTGTAAGAAACTCAATTTAAATATGATACACGTGGATCAAAAGTAAAATGATGGAAAAGATATACATAATCCAAATAGGGGAGCAAATACATATCCCATTTCAAGCAAGTATCACATCATTCTTTTGTGCATTCATTCAGCAAATATTTATTGAAAATATCCTAGGCTTAAGACATTATGCAGCATGTTACAGGTATTACAGAATAAGCTTAAGAGCCATAGTTTATTTTTTTTCAATATATGAAATTTATTGTCAAATTGGTTTCCATACAACACCCAGTGTTCATCCCAAAAGGTGCCCTCCTCAATACCCATCACCCACCCTCCCTTCCCTCCCACCCCCCATCAACCCTCAGTTTGTTCTCAGTTTTTAAGAGTCTCTTATGCTTTGGGCTCTCTCCCACTCTAACCTCTTTTTTTTTTTCCTTCCTCTCCCCCTTGGGTTTCTGTTAAGTTTCTCAGGATCCACATAAGAATGAAAACATATGGTATCTGTCTTTCTCTGTATGGCTTATTTCACTTAGCATCACACTCTCCAGTTCCATCCATGTTGCTACAAAGGGCCATATGTCATTCTTTCTCATTGCCACGTAGTACTCCGTTGTGTATATAAACCACAATTTCTTTATCCATTCATCAGTTGATGGACATTTAGGCTCTTTCCATAATTTGGCTATTGTTGAGAGTGCTGCTATAAACATTGGGGTACAAGTGCCCCTATGCATCAGTAGTCCTGTATCCCTTGGGTAAATTCCTAGCAGTGCTATTGCTGGGTCATAGGGTAGGTCTATTTTTAATTTTCTGAGGAACCTCCACACTGTTTTCCAGAGTGGCTGCACCAATTTGCATTCCCACCAACAGTGCAAGAGGGTTTCCGTTTCTCCACATCCTCTCCAGCATCTGTAGTCTCCTGATTTGTTCATTTTGGCCAGTCTGACTGGCATGAGGTGATAACTGAATGTGGTTTTGATTTGTATTTCCCTGATGAGGAGCGACGTTGAGCATCTTTTCATGTAAGAGCCATAGTTTAGAGTGAATTACATTAGTTAGGAGACCAGATGATGGTAACTGGGTCTGTGCAGGACAGGTAAAAATGGCAAACAAACAAAAGAGAAACCTACAACTCAATACTTGAGATAGCTTTTGATCCACAGAGGCAAAGTTTCATGGAGATTTCTAGGCAAGTGGTTAAGTGGAAATAAAATGGAGACAGCAAGATCAGTTGGTAGAATTATATCCTTTAAAATAAAAGTGTTTTTAGGGGCACCTGGGTGGCTCAGTCGGTTAAGTGTCCAACTTTGGCTCAGGTCATGATCTCACGGTTCATGAGTTCCAACCCTGTGTTGGGCCCTGTGCTGACAACTCAGAGCCTGGAGCCTGCTTTGGATTCTGGGTCTCCCTCTCTCTTTGCCCCTCCCCCACTCTCATATACACACACACACACACACACACACACACACACTCTCTCTCTCTCTCTCTCTCTCTCTCTCTCTCAAAAATAAATAAACATTAAAAATTTTTTAAATAAATAAATAAAATAAAATTGTTTTTCATCAAAATGAAATTAGAATATACACTAATGGGTCTGCAATTGTCAGCTACAAAATATTACAGTTAGGAATAAAGTCAGAACAAAGTTAGGAATCCTCACTGATGAGGGATGGTATGTATATTTTCCATTCAGCTTTTTGTTAAACAGATACTCTTTTCTTTAATGTAGGGCTGTTGGGGTTTTTTTGCTTAGTGGTATCATTTTTAGCATTCCATCCTTTTCCAGGTACCATCATGTGGTCTGCTAACCATTACTGCACTCTTAAATGTGTCTTTTTTTTTTAATGTTTATTTATTTTTGAGAGAGAAAGACAGGGCGTGAGTGGGGAGGGGCAGAAAGAGAGGGGGAGACACAGAATCTGAAACAGGCTCCAGGCTCTGAGCTGACCCGACGCAGGGCTTGAACTCGGGAACAGTGAGATCATGACCTAGGCCGAAGTCAGATGTTTAAGCGACTGAGCCACCCAGGCACCCCTTAAATGTGTCTTCTAAGATTATGAGTTAGTACTTGAAAGTGTGCAGAACATAAAATCATGCCTTAAGCTTAATAATTAATTTTCAATATTTGATGAATAAATGCATAAATGAATATGATATTTGTTCGATATAAGATATTTGTTTGCTCCTCTATTGGAGTTTGTTGATTCCAACAACATTAAATGGGATATTGCTACAATTCCAGAAAAATAATAGTAGGAAACACTTTCCAAGTACAGTAAAACCTTGGATTGCGAGTAACTTGTTCTGCGAGTGTTCCGCAAGACAAGCAAACATTTCTAATATTTCTAATATTTTAACTTGATAAACAAGCGATGTCTTGCCATACGAGTAGTACATGACACTGAATGTCACATGATTACAACTGAGTCAGTGGCGCCCTCTCTCTTTCTCTTTCTCTCTCTCTCTCTGTATCTGTGTGTGTGTGTGTGTGTGTGTGTGTGTGTGTGTGTGTGTGTGTGTGTACGTGTGTGTGTGTGTGTTTATGGGTGATCGTCTCCCATGCTCGGATGCTTGGTTTCAGGCTGCGGTGTTTGGCAGAAATTAGTGGTTTTTCAGAATGTTGGAAGGTGCCCACGACTGGCACTAGGGTATTTTTTTTATCACTTCAAAGCACCTATGGACAGTCCTTTGCTTTTCCTTTTCCAGGAGCAAGTTTAGGAATGCTTTGCTTCATTCTAAGTCATTGAATAGGTTCCTTGTCAAAGTTGTAGGAAAAGAAAAAGATTCCGTTGAGCCAATGGATAGCAGTGATTCCGTTAGGGATAGTGAAAGTCGTCCTACACAATAACCCTCCTCTCTCGTCTCCCTCACACCAGCCACAAAGGTTTTCAAAGGCAAGTGCAGGTTAATTGTTCATTTTTCTTTATATTTTGTATTTCTTTATTATTTTGTATTATATTACAGTATTGTAACCATTTTTATATGAATATTTTTGTGTTGTGGAATGAATCATCTGAGTTTCCATTATTTCTTATGGGGAAATTCACTTTGATACAAAATTGGTTTGGATTACAAGCATGTTTCCGGAATGAATTATGCTTGGAAACCAAGGTTTTACTGTATTTATCATGTGCCAAATACTTCTCTAAGTTTATCACAAAAATTAACTGGTTTATAGTTTCAACAAACATGAAAAAATAACTAGCCTGATTTTTCAGTTGAGGAGCCTGAGATACAGAGGTTTAATAACTTGCCTAAATTCACCTTTCTTAAAGAACTATTTAATGATAGATACGGGATTCTCATCTGTGTAGTCTGATTCCAAATTTCATGCTTTAAACTACAACCATGTTGTGGGCCAGGAATTCTCAAAGTTGAGTAAAAACCAGAACCACCTAGAAAGCTTGTTATACCAGATTGTTGGGCCCCACCCAGAGACTCTAATTCAGTAGGTACAGGGTAAGATCCTAGAATTTGCCTCTTGTTTAGTTCCCAGGTGATGCTGATTCATTTGGTCTGGGGTGGCACATTTTGCTAAGTTCATTTAAGAAGGAAACAAATTGCACTTGTGGACATTTCCACTCTGACCGAAGAGGTTCCTGATCCTGACCAGACATTACTCCAATTTCTGATGCAAATTGTGAGAACCTAGTGAATTTGGGTACACTAAAGTATAATGTAGTATTTCCCCTCCCTACTAGTTGATCCTATAAAGTATTGTCTTCTTTGTGGTGACAGCAAAGTTAGTCCTAATCCTAGCACTTAGCCTCAAATGAAATGATGGCATTGGTTGATGACCTTTGGGACTTTGTTGATTTTCTCCCTTATTGTCCTTCCAATTGTACCTGCGCTATGCAGTACCTAGGAAAAGATAATATTCTGAAAAATATATTTCTTGCTGTTTTATTTTGCTCAGGATCAAAATTTGGAAAATGTAGAAAAGCACAATGAAGTTGAGAAACATTTCTTATAGTACCACTACCGAATGTTAACCGAGTTTAATGTATTTGCTTCTTGTCATTCTTCCATTCGTATCTATTTTTAAAATAAAAAATTGATATACTCTTATTAAAGGATCTTGGCAAATAGTGTTTGAAAAGACTCACTGGAAGTCAGGGTGAGCTGACCAAGAGCTGCTCCAGGCTGGCCTAAGATCTCTTTACAAATTGCATCCTTTAGGATACGTCTGAGCAAAGAGGCATGTTCCTAGAAGACATTGATCTAATTCCCACCAACAAAAGCCCAAGTTGCCGTAATATGACTTTATAAATTGGCTCCTTGTTACGAAGGCAAGAATTATGTTCATTTTATCTAGTTATGCTTTCAGCCACAAAGAATTTCTCCCATTCTCAGTGCTCATATTATAAACCACTAAACTCTGATCAAAGAGTGAAGCAAGGAATATTTAACAGAGACATGCAGGTTCCTATTAAGGCATGTCTAATACTTGGGTTATTTTGTTACTTTAATCATGTAGCAATCTTGTTGCTTTCTATAGCAACAAGTAAAAAGCAGGAATTCTTCTGACCAGCTAGTTAAAAGCCATGTTCTTCAAAACTTTTTTACTGTTCTTAGTGTAGCTACAAAAATTACTTTCTAGCTGTCTCAACTTCTGAATAAGCTCTCTAATCTCAGTCTCTTTATCTGTAAAATGTGAATGATAACATTATTTATTTCATAGAATTTGTTGAAGATTAAATGAGTCGATGTCTGCAAGGCAACTAGCAAAGTACCTGGCACATGGGAAACACAATAAATAGCAACTAATATCTATTATTAACAAGGACTGCATAATGTAATTCCTGTCCTGTTTTCAGACAATTTCTGAGAAGCAATGTTATAGTTTGTAGTCTTGTGATGAGTTCAGTAATGTGTGAAAACGGATACAATAGCTACTTCAGTGGAGAAATGTAATAGGATATTAAATGAAAGTGCTGTTTTGAGAAGTGAATTAAATGCACATGAGGAAATAAATGCTTTGTTAAGGACATGAGGGCAAGCACAGTCATAGATCCCTTCCTTTTTAGAATGTTATCTCTAAGCCTGGAAGTATTACCTTTAAAGCTTAAAAAGGCCCAGAACAACAAGGAAGGAAAAAGGAGATAATATATAATGATTTATGGGTGGTGTAAATAAAGTATATCTATTATAGGCGGATAATATGTAAAAATTATATGCAAACAATGACATTGACTTAAGACATAATTTTTGTCACTTTACCATACAATGGAGCAATTCCACACCTAGGTATCTACCCAAGAAAAATTAAAACATGCCCAACTAAAGATTTGTACAATAATGTTCACTGCAGCTTTATTCGTAGTCACCAAAAACAGGAAACAATACAAGTGTCCATGAGCTAGTAAAAGAACCAACAAGTTGTGGTACATCTATATGATGAAATACTTCCAGGAAAGAGAAAGGAATTAATTGCTGACATATGCAACAGTGTGGGTAAACTTTTAAGACATGTTAAAGAAGCCAGACACAGAAGATTGCATGTTGTGTGATTCCATTTATATGAAATTCTAGAAAACGCAAATCCACAGAGACAGAAAGCAAATCAGAGTTAGCTTCAGGCTCAAAGTGGGAGCAGGGAATTACCGTAAATGGAAATAAAAAAACTTTTTGGAGGGATTGAAAGTTTCCCAAACCAGATTGTGGTGATGGTTGCACAACCGTATGAGTTTACTAAAATACATTGAACTGTGCACTTAAGATGGGTGAATTTTTTTATATGTAAATTGTACATTAATAAAGCTGTTAAAAAGCTAATGGGGGCGGGGGACACTTTGTGGGCTGGAAAATAAAAACTGTAATAAAGACTGACAATGCTGGGAGTGTTTAAATTGGATCAGGGAAGGCTGAGACTCAACAAATTCCTGTCCATTACTGGTCCCCAAAGTACAAAGTACCCAATTTACTCCAATGACAAATTTAGATGCAGGAGAAAATAAATCCCATATACAAGAAATTGTGATAATATCAAATCAAAGTTACCTTTTGTTTCAGCTTATACCTGTAAACAATGGTAAGAATCCTGAAAAGTAGCTGATAATTAAAAAATGCTTAAACAGAAATGAATTTTCTTATAACAAAGTAAAAGCACTTACTACACCTGAATGGATTGGAAAAATTCAATCAAACAGGACAATGCAAAGTGTAAGCTTACTAAAAGCATATCTCGTATGGTGCTATAAACAGTGGGAGAACTGCATTTGCCCATCACCTGACCATGTGTCTGAACTATGTTCATAGCTAGCAAGAGGACCAATTTTTAGTACACTATTTTAGTACACTATTTAGGACCAATTTTGAGTACACAAACTTTAGACCAAGTTCTTCAAAAATTTATGTGTGTATATATATTTCTTCAAATATTGGAAATAAGAAAGTATCTGACAGCATTGTTTGCAATGGCAAGAACCTGGCAATGGCCTGAATATCCATCAATAAGGGAATAGAATTATGGTACAACTTATTGAGAATAATGTGGAACTCTCAAAATTCCCGAGTTAGATTTATATGCATTGAGCTGGAGGAATGTCTGTGTTGGGGGAAAAGCAAGATTTAGAGGAATGCATATAGTATCATCCAACTTTTGTAAAAAATAAAACTATATATGTCTAGATGTATGTAGGTGTTTGTAAAAGTATGGGAAAGTTTGAAAGGATAAACAGAATGTTTATAACCTCAAGTGGCTGGATTTGGAGAAAGGTGGGTGATATATCTGTATTGATTTTATTTTGATCTATCTCTATGGGTTTTGTTTTGATATATCTCTGTATCACTAGACTAGTTACAATGAACAAAAATTAATTTGCAATTTCAAACTGAAACTCTTGGTGTAGGCCCTCCTCCTGTCCTCATACGCAGCCAAATTCTTCATGTTGATATAGTAGACTTGGTATGAAATAAAACCACAGAGCTGATTTCTTTCCTAAGTGTGGAAGCAGATAATAATCATAATAATCACACCTGATCTCTTCAATGAACTTGGCTATTGCTGTGTATAGATCAGCTGGCGTTTATAGATGGCTTTACTGCCAAATTTCAATGTCAGCTGTTGATTTTTCCTGTTGCTACATTCTATTTTGTTCAGATAAATTGTTTTTGGTAAACCAATTAAGCATATAAACCTATACTGGAAGAAATTGATAGGTAATACTTCAAAACTAAGCAAAATGGAAGTATGGCAATCTAATTTTATTCAGGAATATACAGTTTCCACAATCGCAGTAGAAACTCAGTAATTAGAAATCAGTTTAAACCACATGTGTTTCAACTTCTTATTATTCTTTACCATATCTGTTTGTTGAATTCAGAAATAGCTGCATTCAAAATGAAAGAAACGAGGAAGTAAAAAGCCAGTAGTCATTTAGAGTTAAAAATTGGAACTTCAGGGGCGCCTAGGGTGGCTCAGTCGGTTGGGCGTCCGACTTCAGCTCAGGTCACGATCTCGCGGTCCACGAGTTCGAGCCCCGCATCGGGCTCTGGGCTGATGGCTCAGAGCCTGGAGCCTGCTTCTGATTCTGTGTCTCCCTCTCTCTCTGCCCCTCCCCCATTCATGCTCTGTCTCTCTCTGTCTCAAAAATAAATAAAACGTTAAAAAATTTTTTTTAAATTGAAACTTCAAAAAATATATATTTTCTTTATAAAGTGAAATGGTTAAAAGTATTAGGACTGAATACTAACTCTACCTATATATATGATTTGGGACACATTTTCTTAGCTACCAAATAAGAACTAATAATTCCATTTCTCTTATAAGTTTCTGAAGGATTAAACAACATAATGCATGTATAGTATTATTAAGACAGTGCCTGAAAAAAGTAAGTACTCAATAAACATCAGCTACTGTTATTATTATTTGGGACTATTCAATGGTTAGGTATAAAACTGAGTCTTAGCTATGCCCATCATGAACTTAATGCTCATGGCTGAACTTACTGGTAGTTCTCAACCTATATCATGCTCTTTTTTAATGCAGTTGAATATAACCCTTTTTGCAATGGGACTTCATATTTGTGTTTTCAACCCTGATTATTCATATTGAATTCCTCAGAATTGCTTTACTGCCATTGGAAATTCCTTGGTCTTCAGTATGTTTGGAAGAACTTCCTTGCCTTTGGAGATAGCTAAAAGAAAAAAAAAAAACACATTTCACCATCTTCATTTCTGGAAATAAAAGCAATAAAATACAGGGTATGAAAGATGATCAAGGGATCTAGCAAGTGAGTCTAACTCAAAGAAGATCTAGGACAAAACATGACTGGAGGCTGAAGTCATTAAAGGGATAGGACACTTAGATCACAGGATTGAAACTAAAGAGAATCAATACCAGAACTGAGAGTGGTTGTTTACAGGAAATCTTTGCAGACATTACCCATGTGCTCATGTACTTTATTTTTGCTACAAGCTTGGCATATGTAATATATAACATATTACATGTGTTAAAAATATTGTGTGTACATCTTACAAAAATAAAATAACTAGATAGGAATATTCTAAGCTACAGGAAGGCTACAATTTATTGCAGAGTGAGGAAGAATTGTACTAAACTTAATAATAAAAAAGTCAAGAGATATTCTTCCACATCTTTTGAAATGACCTATGTCCAATAATGTTCATTCCAGCCTTGTTTATAAAAGCAAAAGACTGGAAACAACCTAAAAGTCCATCAATAGGAGAAAAATTGAATTATGATTCATCTGTACATTGGAATAATTTTCAGCCTTCACAAAGAATGAGACAATGAAACCAATTCTGGGGATATATTATTAATCAAAAATGTAAGCTACTGAACTGGGTGTGGTTTGCTACCATTTCTGTAAAAATTAACTATATACATGTAATATAGTTATATTTGTTATATATGTGTTATATAACATGTATATATACATATACACACATATGTATCCATTATACACATATACATCGATGTATGCATGTAAGATACTCAGAATCATGGAATGGTCCTGATGCTTTCCAGTTCTCATTCTTGTAACATCCTGGAATAGCTTGGATTTTAAAAAGACATCCTGAAAAATTGAAATGCTATCAGCTTTTTAAGTGTCATCTTTTTAGGGAGCTGAGTTTAGCCTTTCTGGTGCTTCAATGAAACAAATTATAATTCCAATTGTAGTACTAAGTAGTAGAGTGGTATTTACTGTGCTCTTGCTCTGTTCCCGGCACTTTCCAGGCACTTTTCCACGCACTATAGATAGTGCACATATGTACGGACCTTCACTATAGCTCTGTGAAATATGTGTTCTTTTTATTCATTTTAAGATAAGGAGAGGCACCTGGGTGGCTCAGTCGGTTAAGTTTCTGTCTTAGGCTCAGTTAATGATCTCATGGCTCTTGAGTTCAAGCCCCACATCGGGCTCCGTGCTCACAACTCAGAGCCTGGAGCCTACTTTGGATTCTGTGTCTGCCTCTCTCTCTGCCCCACCCCTGCTTGAGCTCTGTCTCTCAAAAATGAATAAACATTAAAAAAAAAATGTTTTTTTTAAAATGAGGAAACCGAGGCAGAGAGACTAGGTAACTTGTCTAACTCCCCCTCAAAAGTGAAGTGTGGACTGTGACCATGTTCTTCATTGATCAAAGAGGAGGGACAGCCAGTAACATTAAAAAAAACATTTTTTTTTTTAACGTTTATTTATTTTTGAGAGACACAGAGAGAGCATGAGCAGGGGAGGGGCAGAGAGAGGGAGACACAGAATCTGAAGCAGGCTCCAGGCTCTGAGCTGTCAGCACAGAGCCCGACATAGGGCTCAAATTCATGAACCATGAGATCATGACCTGAGCCAAAGTTGGACACTTAACTGACTGAGCCACCCGGGTGCCCTTCCAGTAACATTTTTATCATCAAAGTTCTCTGATTTCAGCAGACCGCTGCCAGAATGAATTCCTGGATCACTCTGAACACAGTACTTGAAATGCCTGCCCCACCCTACCTCAGACAACTTTAATGAATACTGACAGATGAACATATGTGAAATGTCTTAACATGTGTAAGAAAAATGACAAACATTCTATTAATTCTAAAATACTTAAGGTAGACAAGGTTTTTATAATCTCAATACAGGTAATATCGCCATTTACCTAGCTGGTAATTTCTACCAGAAAAGCCCCTTTCTTCTTTGTATCTAATGCATTTTAGGAAAGCTAGTGCTCCTTTTAAAGAAGTCTAAGAAAACTTCCTAGTGAGGGAAAATTGCAGCAAAAATCCCCAGGTGAGGGCACTGGGGACAACAGACAATACCGGAGCAACTGAAGAAACAGGAGATGGCGAAGGAAAAGCATGATAGCTCCTAACGGCAAGCAGTAAGAAAAAAAATCTATCCAAGCCAAATTGTTTTGTAGCCTTCTACTTCTAGTAAGGACAGAGCTGGCTCAGAACTGGCATAATTCTGAAAATTATAATATATGCTAGTGCTGACACTGTGTATCTTATGAGAGAGTATCAAAACATTTTACCCAAAGACAGCAATTTGACAACCTCTTTATTCTCTAGAACAAACCCCTTGCCCCGGGTATTGGAGGTTTTATTCGAGTTAATACAAAAGCAGACGGAGACTTCTGTCCTTTGTCTTTGGATTTAAACTCCTTCCCCTATAGAAAAGTGTGCTTGTGAAATACACAGCATTAACACTTTAGCCAAACATATTGCCAGGGCATCATGACTCGATCGTGGAAGGCCTTTTCTCAGCAACGCCAGCTCAGAACTATAAGCCAGGATGCTGCTTATGGCAGCAGGAAGTTTACAAAGCAGTAAACATCTTTCCTCTCTAACTAGTCTCACTTATAAAAAGAATTATGTTCAGCAAATAACAACGTGGAACACCATGGGAAGAGAAGAGAGTAGAGCAGAACAGGGTCAGAAGTGAAGAGCTGGGAGAAAAACAACCATTGATTTTATTTATTTATATTTATGGATTTTGTTTTTGAACCTTTAATATCAGAGAATGGACCATAGTCTCGGTCTGGCTCCTGTAGACTTCTGGATGCCAGAAAAGGGTGGAAAAGGGAGAAAACGCCTCCCTTCTTTGCATTAGAAAGAGAAATGTCAGCAAAAGGTATTGGTTTGTTTTCTTTGTTCTTTTTATCAGCAAAGCCAGTGTGCTGCTATTGTTTGCTGGCCTAACAAAAATGAAATCAAGGCTTTCACTGAACAGCCCTTCTATTCTTTAGCCAAATGCTGAATCAACATCCCTGCTTCTGCAACAGCTTGCTTTAATGATCCTAGACAGTTTCTGTTCTTGTCATGTACTGGGTCACAAAGAGGAAAGAGGGATAACAGAAAGCAGAATGGGACAGAGACCAAATTCATGCTTTGAAGGCTATTTGGACTGGTATCAAAACAGTTCCTCAGAGAGGCAGAACTGGAATTATTTATTAGCTTCCTACTACATATGTTTTGTAGTTATTTTGTGTGCTATGGTAAAAATTAATGTTTTATAAAATCTCTATCCTTCTCATTCAACTGAGCACATTTAACTATTTTCAACAAATCCTGTTGTGATCTTCATGACTTCTCTGAGAATTTTCATATATTGATTTTTTTTTTATTATCCATTGCTACAACTATGTTAACACTATCTGACAGACAGAATCAAAGGTTAATGCAAAACGAGATAAACAACCTCCAATCCAGAGGCTTGTTAGGGTCTGGGGGTGCTACACGGTTCACTCTGGCCCTACCCCTGGCAGAACGGGAGATCATCTCTCACAGTCCAAATTGTTAGAGGCTTGAGTGAGCCCCCAGGGCTATGAGTTCACAGTGGTGACATGTAGTAATGCTTATGGCATTCTGAGCCAGAGGAAGTCAGGCTTTCTCTTCAGACAGTCGAGCCACCACTCCCTACTGTCCAGTTTGTGGCACTGGATTTGCCATCACCCAGGACTCCTGCAGTGGAAGAGAGAGTCAATACCACAGTCACAAAGGGACAGCAGCAAGGAATGATTAGTTGCCTTTTTCAACTGAAAACACTCTTAATAATCTGCAACTGTGTAATCAAATGCCACCTAAGTCAGTGCAGATTCTTACAATGTTAATCAGGGTGTTTTTGTAATCAATTGTTGCCTGAGTAAATGGATCATGTAGGAGGACTCTTCAACTCTGTTGATGGTTGAAGACCTTTTGGTCATTTTTTATGTAAAAGTCCCCTTGAGTGAAGTTGGGGGGAGTGATTAGAAAGTGAAGTAAAGGAGTTCCCGGGTGGTTCAGTCACTTAAGCATCCAACTCTTGATTTCAGCTCAGGTCATGGTCTCAGGGTTGTGGAATCAAGCCCCCCAACACCCCTACCCCCACCCCCAGCCACCCCGCCAGTCAGGCTTGAGTTGGGCATGGAGCCTGAGTTGGGCATGGAGCTTTTTTTTTATCTCAAAAAAAAAAAAAAAAAAAGTGAAAACAAAAAAAATGCAGGTGGAGAGAGAGAAAAATAGAAAGGTCAACTATGTATGTTTGAAGATAAAACCAGGTTTCCTTGCTCATCCTTTGTGGGTTGTTACCACCGTTAAGGGCTGTGGTAATATATTCATCTGCTCACTTCTTAAAATATTGGGAGAGTGTTCCCAGTGTTGAAATAGTCCTCCTTTTCCCAAGACACCTTTTGCCAAATGGAAGAACAGGTGAATGAGTTAAGGAGTACCACTAAGGGAAACAAAGAAAATAACCAACAGCTTCCAGGACCTAATTTCTTAATACACCTGATGCCACATAGATGTGGACTCTGGGTGCAAGGCAACAGATAATGTAATAAATCAACTAAAATGCTAATATACAGTCGTTTTACTTTTTTTAAAAAAAGTATGAAAATATCCCCTTTAATCCACCAGCTTTGATCCTATGCAGTTTAATTTCAGTTGATTTTGATTATTTTGCAGTTTCACTTCCCCCTTGTCACTTATTTGATTTCACTAGAAACGGACTATTTACTTTCTATTTGTTACTCCTAATTTAGGCTATCAATGGTTTGGAACTGAGGAAGACTGCAGATGAGAGTAAGTTCTATTTTCTGTTATTTAAAATTACAGACAATATTTTTGAGGAGTTCATTTACCCATAGGTCAAATTTTAACACAAGATAACACAGTATTATGAATGATGTTGATAAGAATAAGGTACAAATGTAGTTCTGCCATGTTATTTTGAGAAAACACACCATAAACAAAGTGTGGAAGAGTTTTCCTTTATTTACAAACCTCCAACATAAATTTTTAGTGGAATTACAACCAGAAGTGACTTGGTAATGATCAAGGAAAGAGGAAATCATGGCTATTAGAGCTAATGTCTTAAATGAAGGTAATCGGTTTAGAGCACAGATTTTGAAATCCAAGGGACCTGGTTGGAAAGGCTCTGTAACTTTTAGTGATAAGACATTGGGAATGCTAAATACCTTCTCTAAAGTCCTGGGTTCCTCACCTAGTAAACGGGGATAATAGCATCTTCCTTTACAGGATTGCAATGAAAATTAAATCAGATGATGTATTAAAGCTCATAGCATAGGGGCACCCGGGTGGCTCAGTTAAGCATCCAACTTCAGCTCAGGTCATGATCTCATGGCCCACGGGTTGGAGCCCCACAACAGGCTCTGTCCTGACAGCTGGGAGCCTGGAGCCTGCTTCAGATACTGTGTCTCCCTCTCTCTCTGCCCCTCCCCTGCTCATACTCTGTCTCACTCTCTCTCAAACATAAACATTTAAAAAATAAAAAAATTAAAAAAAAAAGTTCACCAAATCACTGGGGTACCTGGGTGGCTCAGTCGGTTAAGGGGCCAACTGCAGCTCAGGTCATGATCTCACGGTCTGTGGGTTCAAGCCCTGTGTCAGGCTCTATACTGACAGCTCAGAGACTGGAGCCTACTTTGGATTCGGTGTCTCCCTCTCCCTCTCTGCCCCTCCCCTGCTTGCTCTCTCTCTCAAAACTTATAAACATTAAAAAAAATTTTTTTATAAGTTCACCAGATCACCAAGTTTAATTATTCTGTTTTTCTATATAATGTTAGAAGACATATATTTTCTCTAATGTGGATTTCATTAACCTATGTGTCTGTGTGTAAATATGGATTACTTGAAAAACTATGTAACTATTAGAAAACTATGTTTGCCATAAGATGTCTCTATACATGTTAAATAATTTAAGATTGTTTACAAATATTAAAACAAAATAGTTTTTATTTCTCAATTTAAACTTCTGTCAACAATCGAATTAGTTCTAAAACATGAATAAGTCCGAGTTTTGTAAAAATGTCCCCAGTGAATAATACAGTGAGATATTTAAATAGATGCTGACTCCATGGTGCTTTAGGTCTGAAACAAGCAAAATGTGGTAAATCATTATTTAGCACCTCCCTGACATAAATAATGCTGACATTATTTAGCTGTCAGCACAGAGCCCGACATGGGGCTCAAACTCACAAACTGAGATCATGACCTGAGCCACTCAACCAACTGAGCCACCCAGGCATCCCAATTTGGTGAACTTTTAAAGTGTTCCTTAGTCTAAGCTATCCATATGATTTTTGAAAGATTCTGTTATCAGACCATAAATGATAAACTCAGCCTACATATAAGACTATATGTTGGAAATTCCTTGGTTTAGAAATATTAATGACCCTCACGAAAAATTTAACCCCTAAACTTCTAACTAGTTATTACTGCATACATTTTCTCTCTGGTGGAAATTCTCAGTGTTTATTATTTGGTAATTCTCCTGAAACCATCTGGGACTCCCTTAGGCATCTTTTCCTCTACCTACTGACGGTAATAATAACCACCACAGAATTTGTGTTCTGGTCATAGCAGAAAATCTTTAAGTTTCTAGAGAGTACAGAGGAAGGACTAGAAGAAGATCTAAGTTGTCCATTCTAATTGTTCAAACTGTATCATTTCGCCTGTAATTAAAAACAGTCATCAAATTACTCTTGGAAAATCCTAGGCTTTGGAACCAGGTGGATGTGGATATTTTTTAAAAAATTTTTTTAATGTTTATTTTTGAGAGAGAGAGACAGAGAGAGAGAGCAAGCAGGGGAGGGGCAGAAAGAGAAGGAGACACAGAATCTGAAGCAGGCCCCAAACTGTCAGTTCACAGCTGGATATGGGCCTTGAACTCACCAGCTGTGAGATCAAGACCTGAGCTGGAAGTCTGATGCTTAACTGACTGAGCCACCCAGGTGCCCTTGGTGGATGTGGATTTAAATTCTAACTCTGGCACTTACTTAACTGGGGGACTTTGGGCAGGTCCCATAAGCCCTCTGAACCTTGGAGACTTTCTCATCTATACAAAACAGGTAACAACATGTTATAACAGATCAGGGTGTAGGGTAAACTTTTAGTGCACAGTAATACCCCTCCCTTACAACTCTTCTTTGCTCTGTCATGCCTGTCTTCAACTTCCATTTTCAACATAGTAATATAAAGTCTCCTATTCCATGAATATGTATTCACAGATTAAAAAACAAATCTCCCCAACTCAGAACGGGATTTAGGTCATTAGAGGTCCTCAATTCTACACCCATGAAATCAGTGAAGGGAACTCAACAAAATTCTGATTTTTCCCATGATTATTATTTTGATGCTTTTAATAAAACATTAAATAGCAAATCCTTTTTAGGTTTCTTTCATCTTTGGGGTCTTTGCTTTGCTGGTACCCTAAACACTTGCTTAAACTGCCTGCTGTGTAATCCAGCACTGCCTCAAATATTGCATTATTTTCTTCTAGAATTACAGAGAAAGAGACAAAAGGTATATAAGGAAAAGAGGAAGTTAACACTTAGGAAACATGAGTGGTGCTTACTAAATGCTCCATAAAAGTCTTCTTTTGACCTTCTTTCTTGGTTTTTAACATTTAGACAGTATTAATTTATTCCCTATTATGAAAGATAAGGACTTGGCACATTTAGACTATCTCCCTCTCCCTTATCCCATTTTTAAGTTTATGATTTTTATTCTTCTATTATGTACATTTATAATGTTAAATAATATTGGTCCATCATTATCAGATAGTGTGTCTTGACTCTTAATCCTCAAAACAACTGTAGTTGATATGTATATTACCTTCCTTTCTTTGATAAGGAAATTGAGGTCCAAAGGTTAAGTAGCTAATAACTGGTAGAACTGGGATTTGAACATTTACAAGATAAAGGAAAGGTAAGAAAAACATACATACATACATATCTCCCCAAGTAAGTGAATACATTCGTCAGAAGATAATCACAAATGGGAAAAAAAGGGGACCCTACTTGCTGTAATTAAACCATTGTTTCTTTTGAGTACAGTACACTGCTTTCCACTGTCAAAGGTTTGTTTGATAGGCAGAAGTGTAATAGACCCACTGTAACTGTACCATTTTTTGAAATTGCGTGGCTGCAATGACTAAGTGTGTGAGTGACTTTCATATTAGTAAGATTTTTTTGAAATTGCATTGATTAATAGGTACCTTTTATTTTGCTTTACATTCATTTACTATTTATTTTTTGCAAAACATCCACAGTATAGATTTGAGAACCAGTAGCTGAACTTGAAATACTACTTCCTATATACTAGTTTTATTTTGCTTTATGCTAAGTGGCTGCCACCTGTTTACTGTTGCTCAGAAGGAAAAAAAAAAGATAGTCATGGGTTTTTTTGGCAAAATTAAGTTTTATACAGAAATGGCAGTCATATCTTTATACGTACAAAGTCAGCAAGAATTTAATTGTGTAATTAAGTGTCATGTTCTTAGATGAACATAATATGAACAAGTCATTATCCAATATCAACAAATCGACATCTTTTCCTCATAGTTGTGGTGAATTTTGATGAAATCAATGGGAAGTAGAAGCTTCTGTGCACCTAATTAACTTTAGAGGATGTTTTCTCACCTTGATTCCTAGTGAATGGGCCATTGGCATTCTAATAACTTCATGATCAAATTTTGGCTCATTACTCAAATATTGTACATATGAACACTGCATGTGTCTAGGTCTTTACACATCGTTAACATTCATGTATGACTTTAGCAAGTCAACTGTGTTCTCTTGCAAGAAATAAAAAAATAATGACACCTTTTTGGCATGAAGTATTTTATGATTTTTCATGGGAAGAGTACTCAGATACAGTTGTCAAGAATGAACACTTGAACTTCCCTGTTTTGTGAAGTAATAGTTTAAATGTCTGTTTATCTTGTCTTGGCCAGACAGAGGGAACTCAAGCACAAGGATTATATATAAACTAGTTGGAGACCCCGAGATTAACTATAGTGAGGAAATTAGGTATCGAGTGCTTAGTAGGCAGGTGCTCCATCCACATAAGTTATTTTAACTCTCACTGCTGTCTCTCAAGTTATCAATATCCCTAGTTTACAGATGAGGGAACTGAAGCTCAAAGAGGATCAGAGACTTGCTTGTGATGTTTTACCACCTTATATTTCCTTGAAGGGCTGATGAGTAAAAATGTCTGTAATAATTTCATAGCAGATTGGAAATCTTTACTGCAAAACCCTTTGTGGAAAAGCATACATAAGCCTCTTGATTTTTCCTCAAATCTGGTAATACTGAAAGTGTTTCATTAACTAGTAGGAACGTTTGAACTGGAAAATCCTCAGCAATGCATAGACTGCAAAAAAAAGAAAAAGAAAAGAAAAAAACCAAGCAATTGGGGTTAAGTTTAATAAAAGAACACAGAAGGCCTTTTCCTTAATAAAATAGTATTTCAATAATGGTTTCAAATTGTTAAACCACACACCAGGTATTTCATTTTCCCTCTTGATCCAACCCTGAAAATAAGGTCAGAACTCAATAATTTTCTGTAATTAAATGAAAGCATGTTTTGGGTAATAGAAGTTCAAAATCCTTCCTATATGAACATAATTATACTCTTTAAAAATACATTTTCATTCATATTAATAAAATTAGAGTTCCTGGGATAGGATTAATTGAACAGGTGAAGCCAGCTATGATTGATTGGTTGAATTGATTGATTGATTGATTTCAAGTATGCTCCATGCCCAGCTCAGAGCCCAACTCGGGGCTTGAATTCATGCCTGAGATCAAGACCTCTAAGCGGAAATCAAGAGTCAAATGCTTAACCAACTGAGCCACTCAGGCACCCCTATGATTTATTTATTTAATTGTGAATACTATTTATGTGTACATGCATATGCACATACATCAAGGAATCCATGTACTATCATCATTTGTCACATGTTGGTAATATTTTCAAGTCTGTACAATTATTTGAGTATTATAGAGGAACATAACAAGCTATATGTGGTGAGATAAACCTTAAGAAAAACAAACAAAAAACAACCACATAGAAAATTAAAATGAAGTCCAGTAGAAGGTGATTCTGTGGGAGCTTCAAGCTTGTTAACTGGAAAGTATTTTCTGACTGTCTGTACAAGACTTTCTAAGCCAGCAGTGTCAGAGGAAAAGATAATAGGAGCCACCTATAAAATTTTACATTTTCTAGTAGCTACATTTGAAAAAAAAGAAAACAAGTAAAATTAAATAATGTATTTTACTTAACCAAATATAGATCCAAAATATTCTTTCAACATGTAATCAACATAAAAATTATTAATGCAATATTTTACTATTAAATCTGGTATTTTAGCTTTATTTCAAGTATTCAGGAGGTACATGGGGTTAGTGGCTACTGTACAGAAAACAGGTCAAATCTTGCTGAATTACACAGAGTTCCTAGGGATTTATTTTGGATCTGGACATTGATACAACTAGGAAGGACAATTTATTTATTTTTAAAATTTTTTTAAAGTTTATTATTTTAAGAGAGAGAGAGAGAGAGAAAGAGAGAGAGTGAGTCCCAGGCAGTCTCTACACTGTTAGGGCAGAGCCTGACCTGGGGCTTGAACTCACAAACTGTGAGTTCAATGAGTCACCCAGGTGCCCCAGGAAGGACAATTTAACTGCAACAGGGAGTTTAATCAGGTGTTTGACCATCTTGTGGGTTCCCTAAAATCTAAAACCTCTCCTGCTTTGTAAACTAACTTACACCACTGATGAAAGTAAACAGCTGTGAAATATTGTCAGTATATATATCACACAGTTTAGAATGGCATCTTCTGTGTTCCCCTTTCCTAACTAAATCTGATCTGTGTACACTATGAACGTGTTAGGAAAGCTAATGCAAATTTAAATTTTGAGTAAAAAGACAAATCCAGAAAGAGAAGTCTGAGGGGCCTGCCTTGTATTTGTCGCCCTTTTTAAAAAGAGTGTGTGTGGGGGGGTACGGATTTAACGGAAGAAAAGGGAAATAAGGGACAAGTCCTCCTGTCCTTCCTGACTCCTGTGTTTAGCTCTAGTGTTTTAAGGAGGACACTGACAAACTTGTACAAATCACATTAAGAGCAACCAAGGCAATTGTGAAAAGGCTTGAAACCACATCCTGTAAGCAGTAGCGGAAACCATGAGGAATACGGTTTCTGAAGATGGGAAGCTGTGGCTGGGGTAGTCAGTGATAAACAGAAGAGAGAGAGTGACATAGGTGATTAGCTGTATAGGCAAATACTTAAAGGAATGCCACACACAGGCAAAACAAAAAACCAAAATGCTCATGAAAGAGAGGTCAAGTTGGCTGAATACAAATAAGATAGTTCCTAAACATTAAGAAAAATATCTTGGAAGGCAGGCGATTTTCCACTATTGGGGATGGGGGCATTGCAGTATGCCTAAGTCTTCTCCCAACTCTGAGAACCGATATTTGTCCCAAATATTGAACAGAGAGGCTGTGTGGAGGTTTACTATGTCACTGGCTTTGATGTTACAAGTTCTGTGACTGTATCTCTGCTTAACCTTTAGGAGTTAGGTCACCTTGGGCAAGTCTCTTGGACTGTCTTTGCTTCCTCTAAAAAATGAAAATAACACACTCCATACTGACTTCTGTAATTATTGGCAGGCTTTGCAACCTATAAAATGCCACATAAACCCGTTTCTGTTTCCATGGGATAAGACAAGAAGGCTCCTTAACTAAGCCCTCAAGTTTCTTTTTTCTTCTACCCTTCTACTCTGTTTAGGGTTCTGTCCACACCCAGCTATTCCTGACCCCACCCCTTAGATGCACCTTATCTTACTGCTGCAGTAAAGACTACTCTGAGCTTAAATGCGGTCTTTTTCTGCCCCAAGGTAGGGCAAAGGGTCAACAGAGTCAAGAAGCAAAACCTGTAAAAGTCACTGTCTACATTTTTCATCCTGCAATCACCATCTCTAAAAACAAGTCAACCGCTGAAAAAGACTCTGATAAATCAATTTCAGCATTGCTCTGCAGAATATTAAATCCTTCATCAGACACCTTTAACCCACATGAAATAATGTATCCATGCAAGTCACCCCCATTCATCTTTTGAAGTTTGCAGCAGCATAATTTGTTTTTGAACTGCGGTCTTTAGAGTTCAGGTCTGGGAGGGGAGACTGAAGTTCCTTTAACTTTTGCTCACAGGTGAACACACAATGTCCCTTCTTTCCTCTAACCTGACGCCCCGCCTCCAGCTCCCTTGTGTGCTCAGGGGAGAGGCTATTGAGGGCACTGACCACGGAGTCAGACTGCTACGGTTCAAATACCAAGTCCGTTACTGTGGGAAGGAGCCTTAATTTATCTGCAAAACAAGGACAATTCCTACTTCAGAGTTGAGGATTAACTAACGCAAATAAAACCCTTGACACGTGATCAGCCGACAATAAGTGGAGCTATCAGTATTATCTCCTCGGCCCTACCATCGACGGAAAGCCGGAGGCAACACCTAAGTTTTAGTCTTGGCGACCCCCCCAGACCAGCAAAAATTTAAGCCCTCAAACTGTCGTTCTGGAAGTTTTAATAGTGGTGAACCTGCTGACTCGCAATCCAGCCAAACCGCGTAGTAGGCTGACTCTTCGGATTGCCTCGTGGATATTCCACGGCACTTGAAGTCCAGCGCGAAGCTGCGGAAAGGATTTAAAACAGGACATCTGGGACTTAACAGCGTAAATATACGGACCGCACAACACCCGGCAGGACTCAGAGCCACACGCCGAAGGGCGTGACCTTAGGAGAACACGCCGGAGGGGCGTGGCTCTACCCGCGAGGGCGCGCGCGCTCCGGGGTGGGTGCTTCTCGGCACGCACCAAGGGGCGGATCCCCCTCACGCGCTGCGTGGACTCCGGATCCTACAGCTGGCCTCGTCACTTTGCGCATGTGTAACTTTTGGGGGGCGGGCGGGTCGTAGAACGCGGAATTTCTGGGAAAAGGGGGCGAATGGGATGGGGAGAGCCGAGAAATGCCTGCGGGAGGGCGGGACAGAAGGCGGAAGAGTTGAAATCAGCTGACCGGGTCTCGTGACAGCCTGGGCGGTGGCGACGCAGGCGTATTGGAGCACGGTCGCTGAAAGCCTGAGTGAAGATGGCGGCCTCCAGAGTGAGCCTCTGAGAGGCAGAGGGAGGAGGCGGAGGGGGCGGGGAGGCCGCGCCGCCGCGGCACCAGGAACCCGCGGCAGCGGAGCTACAGGGCCCCGACCGGGGAAAGGGGAAGTGGTGAGGCGGAGGAGGCCGGGGTGCACCTCATCTCACTCCGGACGCGGAGCCGGCGGCGGCGGGAGGAGCTCGGGCTGGAGCCTCTCCAGCCTTCCGCGAAGGTAAACCGCTCTGGGCACCGGCCTCTGGGGGCTCTTTCTTACCCCCTTCTCACGCCACGGATACTTGAGGGGCCGAGGACAGGAAAAAGAGGGGTGGTGTCTTGGCCTTCAGCTGCTAAGGAAAGCAGATTACCCTCCCCCAAGGCTGCTGGTCTGGTTCCTCCCGTCGGATCCCCCGTGTCTAAGTGACAGTCTCCCAGGGTGCTGCCTTGTTCAACCCCACCACTCTTTTTTGGCTTGGTTTTTCGTTTTCTACCCACCGTGGCCCCCCAGATCCCCTCTGTACAGCCTTACCCCCACACACCCCTGACTCCCTTCTGGACTCCGCCCTCGGGGTTCCCTTCCAGCCCTCTAGTCTGAACACACTTTCTGCTGGATGCCGGCAACTCTCGTTTCCTGGGGTCGGCGACCCCCTTTTCCCCCCACGTCCGGTATAGACTTCTGGACTTTCTTTGCTTAGCTTTGTTTCGTTTTGTTAGGAGATGGGGAGCACCCGCGTTTTTTTTTTCTCCAGTCTCTCCTTTTTCCAAAATCAAGTTTATCCTCTAAGGTTTTTCCTTTTCCTGCAGGGAAGCTTATTTTCAGTGGTCTTCTCCTTCACTGCCGTGATTTTTGCCTTTGAATGTGGCCTTTGGATTAGGTGAAGTAGGACTGAAATGCTCAGTGAACTGGCAGTTGAACGCAGATTTGAGTACACCGAAGAGTGTCTTCCCTTAAACTGCGTTGTTGCAGGGTGTTCAGTTAACCACTCTTGTGTTGAGATTGTTTTATCAGTTGATGTCTTGAGATTGTATCCTTTATTAGTTGTTGGGGGGGACAGTAAAAAAATCTCCCCCTAATGTGGCCATGGTTTCCCAAAGTGATAATTTCCCTTCTCTGCTTTCCCTTTTACCCTGCCGTGATTCCCCTAAAAAAGGAGGGTCTCTCTACCTGATGTTTTTACGTTCTCTATTAAGGACTTTACACTATGTAGGGTTATTTTGAGCCTCTTGGAGTGTAATGTCTTCGGGGGAAAAATTCAGAATATTTCTTCAGGATCTACCCTAGTGATTGTCTTACTGTATTATTATTATTCTTTTTTACTTTATAGGGCTGATGCATTTCTAGGTTTGAAAATACTGTCTGCAGAGTTTGAGGAAATTACAGTGGTTAGGTTTTGTAGTATATTATCAGTACTCTCTGAGTCTATAGGGGTATGAAATAGGACTTGCCCTAAAAAAATTTATTTATTTATTTATGTATTTAGAAAACTGCTTGTGAGAAACTCCGTATCTGAAAAGGACTTGATTCGTGTTTCTTGGGTTTCTGGAAAGTGCTTTAGTGTTTAAACTGAATGTAGTATATAACCTAAAACCTTGTTAACATTTTAAATGTAATATGAAACAGTATTTAAACAGCTGTATCTCAAACTTGGCTTTTGCTGTTAATATTACAATGGGATATATGTCCTGTTTAGAAAATGTTACACTGTATTCCTAGCTTGAAAACAGGAAATAGAACATATTACGGGAGGAAAAGAGGAGTCAGAGGGTTATTAAGAGATAGGAATGTCAAGAACCTTAAGCTTATAGTCCGGTTCATGGAAAATACCAGCATTTCTATTCCACTGGGAGGCAATGGATATTCCTCTTTTTCTAAAGTGGCAGTAGTAAATAGTCTATAAAATATATGAACACTTTCAGTGCAAAAGTTAAGGAATGATGGGAAGCAGGCGTTATTTGTAAGAATTTAACTTTACCCACAAATAAATTGAAGCTGGTTGCTAAGTTGGATGTAACAATGCTGGCTTTATTAAATTTGTAGAAAGGTTGATAGTTGAATCTGGTTCTCAATAGATACTAAATTACAGTTGAAAAGAAAAGGACCTGTTTTAATTTGGCTCAGTTCCTTAACCAATTCTGTTTACACAGGTGATTTTGAGATTTCCATTGCACTTTTCCCCTGCTTCTCTGATTGAGGTACTTAAAATGAGTAAATTAGATGCAAGACTGTGCAGATAAACTGTAACAAAAATTTGGTTGCTAATAGTTTTAGGCCTAAATGTTGACTGTAATATCTAGCAGGGGTTAAAGGGGAGGTGTTTTGAAAGAAATCCTTTAAGACAGTGTTTCTCAATTTCATTAAACCTAATAAAGACCCCCTTTTTTATTCCAAATAATTTTTAACACCTGCTTTATTGTCCCAAGATAGTTTTTAAATAATACAGCCACCTCTGGCTTTGGTCCTGGGATAAAAAGAAGCTTTGCTCTCACTGTTGCACCAGAAAAGAATGGGACTAACTTTAAATTCATGACTTTTTTTTTTTTTTTTTTTGGAAATCTGTCAAAAAACTGAGGTCACAGAGCAGACTACTAGCCCAGAATTTAAGGAGACAGAGTAGACTTGCATTCAAATTCACCTTCATTGGACACAGCTGGGTATTGGCAAGAAGCGTTGAGCTGAAAGAGCTGACAAATTGATGAAAGCTGAGTATACCTTTTTCCACGCTTTTTCTCCACAAACTCACTGGGCATTCCTAGAAAAGATTGGAAAGAACCTTGAGGAATGTCTGTTGTTGGTGCTGACTTAGAGGAGGAAAATAGCAGTTCTCAGGAGAGGCACAAAACTCTGATTCTTTCTCTTTGCTTTTATGGAGCAAAAACCTTAATCTGTGAAGGGAAGGATATCTCTGCTGGCCTTGTTGGTGAGCATTCATTGAGCTGGGGGAAGACCAGAAAAGGCGAAAGAATCTTCTCAGGGAGGGGCACTGAGCTTAAAATTGCTGCCAGCGTGAATAAGATCATACCCCTGAGATCCAGAGATCTAGTGTATGCCTAAGACTGAACCTTAATTGAACCACAAAGACTATCTCCAACCCCCTACCATCATAAGAAGTTTTGAGTAACAAGTAAATGCAGAGTATTACTAGGTGAGGAACTAGATTATGCAAAGAGTACAGCACAAAGGATCAAATAGACATTGCTTTAGTAAACTGTCCCTCACCATGGGCACCAGCTATTCTGCACATTTGAAGCCTGTCGTACACTGAGAATAACCACAGCAACAGCACATCAAACCCAGCCTAACTTCTAAACAGATCACAAACACTGCACTAAAGACCTAGCAAAGACAAGCCCATTTTCAGTTACCAAATTTATTTGCCTCAGTCTCTCTTGTTCTGTACATGTTCAGCTTCCAACCAAAAATTACGAGGCATGCTAAATGGACAAATTTTTTTCTCAAGAGAAAGCAATTACCAGAAGTACACTTAGATTAACGTAGATGCTATTATCTGATAGGCAGTGTAAAATAACTATAATGTTAAATGTTGAACAGAAAAGTGGACAGTGTGCAAGATGAGATGGGTGGTTTCACCAGATAGAAACTATAAGAAAGAATCAAAAGAAATACTAGAAGTATTAATACACAGTAAAGAAATGAAGAATGCTTTGGGGCTTATCAGAATTGACATAGCCAAGGAAGGAGTCTGTAAACTTACAGATGATAGAAGAAATTACCCAACTGAAACATGAAGTTAAAAAAAAAACACCCAAGAGCTTGGGGATAGTATCGAACATTTTAATATATAATGACTGAAATCACAGAAGAAGAGAGAACAGAGCAGAAGAAATACTGAAATGTTTGAGGAAATAATAGAAAATTTTCCAAAATTAATGTCAGACATCAAACCACAGATCCGGAATCTTAGAGAACACCAAGAAAAATACCCATGCCCCCCAAAAACTCAAAATACACCTTGACATCATATTTAAATTGATGTAAACAAAGGAGAAAGAAAATCTTGAAGGTAGCCAAAGAGAGACCTGTACAGAGAAACAAAGAGTTAAAGTAGAGAGACCATGCAATCAAAAAGACAATTGAGTGACAACTTTACTGGAAGAAAAAAAGCAAAAATATTTTTCAACAATGAAGACAAAATACATTCTGAAACAAAAGCCAAGAGGACTCAAAGTGTAATCTTTCCATTTACATGATAGTTGCATTCCTAGAAAATTATACTCATATTAAACTCTGCAAAATGTACTTTGTGATTTATATTTAATACAGAATTAAAATTGGCATTAGTTATAAGTAGGTTTTTATGGATGTGAATGCCCACTTGGATATTTGAAAGTCAACTAAGGGTAGTTCTTCAACCCATAGGACTGTCTTATACATTGAGGAGTATCTAGCTCCATTCACTGAATCATAGTACCATAGTTCCCCCATCCCCCTTTATTCACTTTTCACAGTTTGAATTACTCAAGGTCACTAGCAGTCCAGAATCAGATGATCCTCCTGATGTCAGAAGGTCAGTAATAGCTAATGCTATGTTACAGTGCCTGTGTCATTCCCCTCATGTAATCTCATCACATAGGTATTTTATCTCAAATCAGGAGGAGACTGACAGTACAGTAAGATATTTTGAGGGACCATAGTCCCATAACTTATTGCAGCACGTTGTTATAATTGTTCTGTCTTATTATTAGTTATTGTTGTTAATCTGTTACTGTGCCTAACTTCTAAATTAAACTTTATTATAAGTAAATATGTATAAAGACAGTCAATATAGGATTGGATACTATGTAGTTTCAGGCATCTACTAGGGGTCTTGGAACACATTTCCTATGGGTAAGGGGCAGGGGGACTACTGTAGTGTTTCTAATCATAGTGTCTCATGGGGCAGCATCCTGCCCCAACCATTACTGTAAAATCGTAGTCAGTAGTTTTCAATACATTTTTCTGCTTCAGCAGTTTTCACATGCTCAGCACATGCCAGTCAGTAACATCTCTTGCAGTATGGAATGATTCCTAATTGTGGATACTCCTTTGAGAGTCAGTGATTTAGGGATATTTTTGTAGTAAGTAACTTAAGCCAGCATGGTTGTGATCATCTTTGCTAACTTAGACACAGTTACATTTGCAAAGTACAGTTAAGTATGGTTCACTAAGATGTTTATCAATAAAGATAAACATAATTTGCTAGTAGCTCTTTTCACATGCTCCTAACTTTATTCAACAGCCTGCATATTTGAGTTTTACTTGTACTTTTATGGACTGCTTATAAAGAAGAGTGATCTCTAAAACAACAAAGTTAATTCATTGGGATTTTATAGTTGAAGCATTATAAGTTGCCCTTAGAAGTGACCACACTGCCTAAGCAGTGTTCACATATTTAGCACATGGCCGTTGGTAATATCTCTGTGCAGTTGATGAGTAAAAATGTGATACATATTTTTTAAATTTGAGAGAGAGAACGAACATGAGTACCTGTAGGCACCAGCAGGGGAGGGGATAGAGAGAGAAGGAGAGAATCCTAAGCAGGCTTTGCACTGTTAGCACGGAGCCTGATGTGGAGCTCACAATCATAGACCGTGAGATCATGACCTGAGCTGAAATCAAGAGTCGACTACTTAACGAACTGAGCCACCCATGTACCCCAAAATTTGATATTTTGATGAACAGATCAAAAATAAAATCCCAAAGCAATCTAAAATAATTACTTATATGTTTTGATTTTGTCAAGAATAGTTGCCAGAACACAATGGAAGGATTGATAAGGTTATGAATATAGGAGATTCCCCCTAATATTTCATAAATCCTATATTATAATATTTACATTTTTTTACATGTTTTTCAGACATGTATTCCTTAGTCATCTAGTGCTAGGAGGTTTTTCTCTCCCTCAAACTTCTACTTGAGATGCAGAATGTATTTTGGATGTTTATCAAATCTTAGAGTAGTTAAAGCCATTCCCTCGCCCCCAGCCTTAGATCTGCTGGGTTTAATTTTAAAAGTGGAATTTTCCTTTTTTTTTTTGTTCTTTTTTCTTTTTTTTAGTTCACTGATAGATTTGGGAGTGTTCTGTAAAATGTGAAGAACTATAGGAGAGTTAGGAATACTAGGGAAATTTCAGAAAGAGCTAAAGGAAGACCTAAATGTTGTTGCTATTTTGTGTTAGGTGAAAGGGAAATTACAGCAGCCTAAATGTGTCTTTTTTTTTTTTTTTTTAAGTTTGTATATTTATTTTGTGAGGGGGGAGAGCACAAGCAGGAATGGGGCAGAGGGAATCCCAAGCAGGCTCTGCACTGTCAGTGCAGAGCCCAATGCAAGGCTCAATTTCACCAACCGAGAGATCATGACCTGAGCCACCCAGGTGCCCCAACTCCTTGTCTTTTAATAGTGTATTTGCATATTAGGATGCTTACTATTAAACTTCCTCTAAGATGTATTTGTAATATGCTTAGGTAATTAAACCCCTATTATGCATTTACTGTAGTGATAGAAAAAACAGCAACAAGTTAAACATGGCAATTGAAAGTCTCTTTTACCCATTAGGGTCTACTTAGTGTAACAGCAAGATTATTAAGTACCTGTTTGTGAGCTGAAGAAGAGCTTATTGAACTAGTATGTTTTGTTCTTGCAAAAGCCAGGTTAGCTTCAAAGATAGAAATTATGTCTAAAAATTTTCAAGAATGTGTACAAACTAAAAATATGTAAATGATCAGTGACATTGATTTCACAGTATTTGCTTAAGTGGACATGTTTGCAGTTTTTAGGTGAATATTCAGGGCATTTTTTAAGTTTTGGAAAGGAGAGTCATAATCATGTGTCTTTCTTGGAAAAAAACTTTTTTTTGTTACAACAGATAGAGGTCTGTTTTGTGAAAAGTAAGAATTATTCCCTCAGATGAAATCAGCATACATGTGATTAAAATATAGAGAGCAATTTTTTTCAGTGTTTGATTTATATTGAATAGGAAAGGCCAACAAAATTAACTGCTGTGATATTTATGCTTGCCCTTCCCCTGATTAAGATAATATTAAAAGTGTTCTTTTAGATTTAGGGTTTGCTTTTGAGTTTCCCTTGCCCTTTTATTTCATGAATATATGTCTGGTTTCTAATTGGAAAGGAATGGGTTTTTTTTAAAAATGGGTAGGTGGGGGCGCCTGGGTGGCTCGGTCGGTTAAGCGTCCGACTTCGGCTCAGGTCATGATCTCACGGTCCGTGGGTTCGAGCCCTGCGTCGGGCTCTGTGCTGACAGCTCAGAGTCTGGAGCCTGTTTCAGATTCTGTGTCTCCCTCTCTCTCTGACCCTCCCCCGTTCATGCTCTGTCTCTCTCTGTCTCAAAAATAAACGTTAAAAAAAAAATTTTTTTTTAAAATGGGTAGGTGGATCTTAGATTATTTTAGAAGTATTTAAAAGCTCATTTTGATACATCAGTGCAAAGGTTTCAGTATTGTAACTTTGGGGCAATTATTTGGAGATCTGTTGGTCAGCTGAAATTTGATAATACCACTGGCTTTCTTTGCTAACCACATTTATCTCTGGAGTTAGTGGGTTCTTCAAGTTTAGAAAGCTGAGGTAGGATGTATTCAAACCTTATTTTGTGATCTGTTTAATAAAGATCCCTATACAGTAGGTATTATATAAGTTACATTTACTGCTTTGTTGTTTATTTACAAGGAAATGCTTTTACTTATACTTGTGTTCTATATTAAAACATGAAGCTGAAAATTAAAGATTAAAGTTCATATCTGTTTTCCCCCATACACAGAACATTCTAAGACAATCTAGTTGTAGCTTTTTAATCTGGGTAAAAATTAACATTCTGTTAACTATATTTTGTGCTTGCTTTGGCAGCACATCTACTAAAATTGGAATGTTAAATATATTTTTACCTTTTTTTGAAACTGAACTAGCCACTCATATTTTGAAATCAGTTACAAATAAAACTAGGCCTTTAAGAAGCTAGTATTAAGGGGTTCTCTTTTTGGTTATTACTCAAGATTATTAGCTTTTGCCTTAGCAGTGGTTCTCCTTCTCCCTGCATTTTTAATAGGATATAGCTGTATGAGGAAATATTAAGTTGATAAATTAGTTCCTATCATATGACTATATACCATATTTTCTGGTGTAGTGTTACAATGTAGCAGAAAAATATTTCTCTTATAGGAGAATTTGGTCAGAAAATAAAGGTAAATGCAGTTTCCCTCCCCAAATAAATTTTTCATCTATAGCCAGGTTGAAAGAACTTTACATTACATATTCATATACTCGTCTCCCAAGATTTTCACATTAACATTACTGTACTTTATCATATTTCTATCCATCTTATTTTTTAATGCATTTCAAACAAACTCGTGTTTTTAATTCATTACTTGAAAGCAGAGTTAATTGTTCATTTTACAGACTGGAAGTGGAAAAATTAGTATCTTGCCAGTTCTCTCCCAAGTTGTAATTGCGTAAAAATTACTCTGTTGGTCATGCAAAATGTGTGCGCTTTAAAGGCAGATAGCCTTTATTAAAGCCATTTCCTTAATTTATTCACTAGTGTATCACATAAGAATCCCCAACTTAACAATAGTTTGACCTAAACTTTTTCAACTTTATGATGGTGTGAAAGTGGTATACATTCAGTTGAAATGATACTTTGAATTTTGGTACTTTCTTCAGGCTAGCACTATGTGGTAGCATACTCTCATGATGCTGGGCAGTGGCAGTGAGCCACAGCTCCCAGTCAGCCACACAGTCACAGGGTGAACAACTGATACGCTTACAACCATTTTGTTCTTCACTTTCAGTATGGTATTCAATAAATTACATTGAGATATTCAACACTTAATATAAAATAGGTTTTGTATTAGATGATTTTGCCCAACTGTAGGCTAATACAAGTGTTCTGAGTACATGTAAGGTAGGCTAGGCTAAGCTATGATGTTCGGTAAGTTAGCTGTATTAAATGCGTTTTCAGCACATTATGGGCTTATCAGGATGTAACTCCATATGAAGTCAAGGCACAACTATTTTTCTGAGTATACTCATACATGTCTGGCTAAATGAAGTCTCTGTTTTTACTTAAGACTTGCACATAACGTTTAATTTTGCTATGTGTGCAAATTCTTTTGCTTCTAGCTTGGCTGTAATCTGTCTGCTTGGGTGCTGTGGTATCCAGGCGGTTTAACCTGCTCTTTGTTCTTAGTATCAATTTGATGTAGGCTCCTGCTCAGTGTAGACTGTCAGATCCTGTGGTTTTGTGTCACAGTTGTATCTTCTGAAAGATCTTATTTTATTCATAAATGATCTTAAATGGATTGCCAGTTTTTGCTGCCAGTAATAAATTAGAGAATGTTAAGAACATTAGATGTTGTTGGAAAGCATGAAGCAAGGGAACTCATGAATAGGGTGAATCTAGCCAAAATGCCCGTGTTGTCCTGAATTTGACTTTTTAACCCCTGGAAGAACACTTCTCTCAAAATAACAAAATGCAAAATTGCAAAAAAGCTCTGTTGGTGGTGTAATATTAAGATTTGGAATGAAAACAGGTGAAGCCAACTTGCAAACATTGGAGCCGCTTCCAATGTGATTAAGTTACAAAGGAAATGGAAGCTTGTGTTTTCTCATCAAAAAAAGGGTAGGTCTTTAAGAATTTGAAGAGGGACACTATTGCAGGAATGAAGGAGATGAAATTTAAGCAATAATTGGTTTGAACAATATATTCTTGCTAACTTGAGTAGCATCTCAGCAACTGGCAGGGTAGCAAGTGCTGATGATGCAGCTGCTACCAAGATCTCATCTAACAATTTTTTACATGTTCTTAGTTGGATACCTCAATGCTGTTTAGAGAATGTGCCTATAAGTGACTGTTACTGCTATTACCTGGTTGATGCTTGAGGGACTTGATATTAGAAATGTTGCAGATTTTGGGGGGCTTGGGTGATTCAGTCAGTTAAGCATCTGGCTTTGGCTCAGGTCATGATCTCATCTTTTGTGAGTTTGAGCCTGCATCTGGCTCTCTTCTCAGCACAGAGTCCACTTCTGATCTTCGGTCGCCCTCTCTCTGTCCCTCCCATGCACGCTCTCTCAAAAGTAAATAAACAAAAATTGTTGCAGATTTTCATGACTATTAATGGGAATTATGGTTGCTTATGAGTTTTTGCCTGTGAGCAATAATTTTAGAACCACTTTTAGAGCTTATTAAAGAATCTGTAAATAT
The DNA here is from genome assembly GCF_018350195.1 of Panthera tigris. NCBI lineage: Eukaryota > Metazoa > Chordata > Mammalia > Carnivora > Felidae > Panthera > Panthera tigris. The sequence goes on along the minus strand of NC_056668.1, from coordinate 129,164,182 downwards.
TAATGGAGAAATATGTAAATATTAAATGCAGCATAAATTATTTTTAGGGAGTGAAGTTCTTTTTTCCAAAAGTTTCTTAAATCATAGTTAACTTGTAAGTATCAAACATAAATTTATTTTTTTTAAGTTTTTATTCATTTTGAGTGATGGTGGGGGGAGGGAAGGGGAGGGGTAGAGGAGAGAGGGACAGAGAATCCCCAACAGGCTCTGTAGGGAATCTGATGCGGGACTCAAACCCATGAACCCATGAGATCATGACCTGAGCTGAAATCAAGAGTTGGTTAAGTGTTGGACTTCGGCTTGGGTCACGATTTCGTGGTTTGTGAGTTCGAGCCTCGCAGTAGGCTCTCTGCTGTCAGTGTAGAGCCTGCTTTGGATCCTCTTGTCTCCCTATCTCTCTGCCCTTCCCCTACGTGTGTGCGTGCTCTCTTTCTCTTTCTCTCTCTAAAAATAAATATTTAAAAAATAGTTTAAAAATAAAAATATTATGTTGGTTTCATCTAAAATTTCTAACCGATGAAATTCCAAATGTCTAAGAAGGAGGGGGTATTTATAATGTAGTAAGTATCATTGACTTGCAAAATGGTAGTATTTTATAGGACTAAAGTTGCAATAAAGAAAAGCTAAATGTTAGGTTATAGTTGGCTTACGTAATTTTTAAAAATTTCATCTATCGTGGGGTGCCTGTCTCAGTTAAGTGTTGACTTCAGCTCATGTCATGATCTTTTGGTTGGTGGGTTCGAGCCCACCCACCTCCCATCTGTGTCTCCCTCTCTCTCTGCCCCTCCCCTGCTCATACCCTGTCTCTCAAAAATAAATTTTTAAAAAAAGTAAAAAAAAAAAAAAAATTCATCTATCATGATTATCTGGACCTGTCATATATTTTTTTCTTTTTTAAAAACCCTTTTAGGTAAGATAAATTGGAAGAGTAAAATAACAATGGATAATAAAATGACACCCTCATATTCCATCCAGATTAAGAAATATATATTCCTTAAAAAAACTTTTTTTTTTTTAAATTTGAGAACGAGAGCATGTGTGCACATGTGCAAATGGGGGAGGGACAGAAGGAGAGAGAATCTAATGCAGGCTCCAGGCTCAGTGCTGAGGCCCACAAAGGGCTCCATCCCATCTCCCTGGGATCATGACTTGAGCCAAAGTCAAGAGTCAGATGCTCAACTGACTGAGCCACCCAGGTGTCCCTGTTGCTGTAGTTAATTTTGAATGGGCGGGTGAATACTAATTGATTAAGACAGTAAAACACTGTACTTTTGAAAATAACAATTCCAACTGATATTTGTTGGTAATATATATTAAATAGTACAAGGATTGAAATTAATAGAGAAAAGACTTAGGATCAAGTAATTTAATAACACCTTAAGAGATACAGGACCCTGGAAGCCTGAAAGAGAGAGAATTCTAGAAAGATAAATATTTCATATCTAGTACAGTACTATTTATTTAAAGTACAGTAATAACTATTATGATTGCAGTTAATATTTTTGAGTGCTTATTCTGAGCCAGCCATCACATTCTCCCCTTTATTTGAGTTATCTAATTTAGTCTGCACTAAAGCTCTTTGTTAACGATGCTTTTCTCTCCCTTTCATAGATGAACCTTGATTCCGAGAAGTTAGGAAGCTTTTTTCAAAGTTATGCAGCCTGTAAATGGCAGTTATTACTAATATGTCTTTAGCCATAAGTAGTATTTTAAAAATTCACCACCCTTACTTACCTTGGTGATAGATTAAGTATTAAAACTAGTGTGTATACAGGGGTGCCTGGGTGGCTCAGTCCGTTAAACCTTCAGCTTTTTGGCTCAGGTCATGATCTTGCAGCTAGTTGGCTCAAGTCCCCTGTCAGGCTCTGTGCTGGCAGCTCAGAGCCTGGAGCCTGCTTCTGATTCTGTGTCTCCCTTTCTTTCTGCCCCACCCCTGCTCGGTGCGCACAGTGCACACTCTATCTCTCTCAAAAATAAATATTAAAAAACATTAAAAAAAAAAACTAGTGTGTATATTAATGTAGCTTGTGCTAGCCATTAGTTATGTTGATTGTGGTCTGGTATCTGTGCTACAGGGAAGTATTTGAAGGTTGTGTTACCAGATTAAATCATCACTTGAACACTACTTGGAAGACCCCAAGACTTGCACTCACTCATTTTCTAGTGGTTCTCTTGAAGGTGTTCCAAGTCTCACTTTGAATGATACATAATACAGAATTTCTTATCCCGTTTCTTCTGCATTTTCCTGATATTTGTGTATTGCCATTGTCTACTAATGAGTTATCTGTGCGTCTAGAAGTATTCTCATGGTCTGAAAGAGTGCTGTTTCCAGACCAGTTGCCTTCATTAGATGAAATGACTGTGTCACAAAGTGATTGAGGCTTTATGGAGAATATAAAATAGATTGACTTGAAAATTTGGAGATTAATATTATGCTGTTGGAAAGTAGGTCCTAGCCTCAGATCTCATTAATCTGGCTATATATTTTTTTTAATGTTTATTTATTTGAGAGAGAGAGAGAGGGAGAGAGAGCGAGCCAGAGAGAGGGAGACACAGAATCTGAAGCAGGCTCCAGGCTCTGAGCTGTCAGCACAGAGCCCAACACGGGGCTCAAACCAAGAACCATGAGAATATGACCTGAGCTGAAGTCAGACGCCCAACCGGCTGAGCCACCCAGGTGCCCCTAATCTGGCTATTTTAAAAGTTCAGTGTTCGTTAAAAGAATATTTTTGAGCTCCTTAAAGACTATCGTGGAATCATATATTGGTAGCAGATTTCTGTTATCTTATGTTCGTCTTGAACCCTTTGTTTAAAAAGTTTTTTTAAAGCTTATCTATAGGCAGAAATTTTTGAAAGTTTATTTTTAGATGGTAGAGTATTTCAGCCTTGGAGCCTTCCTTTTTCTTTTATTTATTTTGTCCTGTGTTGAGTATGGTAGTTTGTTTTATTGTTTGAAATTGTGTGAAGATAATAATTGGAACTCGTTCTAAGTTAATCCTGGAATGTGCTGTCAAATGATAAATCTGTAGTTACATGGTCAGAATGAATTTATTTTGATTTCCTAAACTTGAGGGAAGGTATTATTATTGAGGTTAAATACATGGAGTGTAGAGTTAAGCAGATTGAGTCCAAAGTCTGGCCTAACTACTTATTTACTTACCAGCTGTGTGACCTTGGGGAAGTGATATAAATTCTCTAACTCAGTTTTCTTGTCAATAAAATGGGGATCATCCTACCTGTACCATGGTAGAGGACAAAATGAGGTAGATAAATGCATAGGGCCTGGCTCACTAAAGCATAAGGAATACGCAGTAAACCCAGGTTTTGCATAATTTCAGGACGTGTTCTAAATCTTTTTATTAGGGTCACCATGCCTCCCCAATTTCAGTATAATCTTTACTAAGGGCTCAAAAAAGCATTATCCTGATTTCCATTATGAGGCTATGCAGACACTAGTAATAAATAGCATTGAATTATTCCATTATTTCTGGGGTTGACTTGGCTACTTAGGTGAGTGTCTCCTCCCTGTCTTACCTCTCAGATATACCTCTGCCTATATATATATTTAACATGGCTAAAGCAAGCTTTTTAGAGAGAGTAATTATCTTTTATAAAGGGCACTTCATTTTACTAGCCTTTTTTGGTGGTTGTTATTCAGGATTAAAGCAGTTATCACTTACTGCTTCCTAAAATATTAGAGATAATGGTCTGGTGTGCTGATTTTGGCCATAGGAACTTCTGACGTCCAGAGAGATGAGTACTTTTAAAATCTTACATTGTATTTTTCTGTCAGCATAGTTACCTACATCAGTATTTCTTCTGTCAGGTCAGGTGATCAATAGTTTAAAATTTTCTTAAATTTTATCGTGGTAAGAACACTTAACATGAGATCTGTCCTCATAACAGGTTTCTAAGTGTATGGTACTGTATTGTTAACTGTAGGCACCATGCTGTACAGCAGATCTCTAGAATTTAATTATCTCGCATAACTGAAACTTTATACCTGTTGATTAGCACCTCCCCATTTCTCCCACACTCCCATTTCCTGGTTGTGTCTAAGAATTTGACTAGTTTAGATAACTCATGATACTGCGTGGAGTCATGCAGTATTTGTCCTGCTGTGACTGACTTCACTTAGCATAATGTCCCCCAGAATTCACTCATGTCATATATTGCAGGATTTCCTTCTTTTTCAAGGCTGAATAATATCCCATTGTTTGTGTATGCCACATTTTCTTAATCCATTCACCTGTTGATAGACTTGAGGTTGTTTCCACATCTTGGCTTTTACAAGTAATGCTACAATGAACATGGGAGTGTTGGCTCTTCAAGATGCTAATTTTAATTTCAGTTCTTTTGGATAAATACCTGGAAGTTTGAATCATGGATCCTTTGGTAGTTCTGTTTTTAATTTTTTAGAAACTTCCATACTATTTTTCATACTGCCTACACCATTTTAAATTTCCACCAACAGTGTATAAAAGTTCAGTTTCTTTACATCCTTGCTAAAATTGTCTTTGGAGTTTGTTCTGATAATAGCCATTGTAACAGGTGTGAGTTTAAATCTCATGCTTTTGAGTTGCATTTCTCTGATAGTGACATTGAACATCTTTTCATATACCTGTTGGCCATTTGTATATCTTCCAGTAGTTTACTTTTAATATGTTAGGTCTTCTCTCCCTTTTTCCTTTTATCTATCCTAACCTAAGAACTCTCTGGATTGAGTTGGCTACTTAGGTATCTCATCACTTTCATCACTATCAAGTTCATATGTCTCCAGAAAGTTGTAGGTAAACCTTCTTGATGTAAACTTGTTTTAATTCCTCTCCTAAAAGATCTGTTTGAGTTACATATTTGCCCCCAAGTCAGCAATACTTATGAAATCATTCTTAAGGTTTTTTTGTTGCTTGTTTTTTTTTTTTTTTTTTCTGGGTTATGCTCTGAGTTTTTTTGGTGGGGGGGCTGTCATTTTTTTTTTATTAAATTAAAAATTTTTATGTTTTTATTTATTTTTGAGAGACAGAGCACGAGTGGGGGAGGCACAGAGAGAGAGACATACACAGAATTCAAAGCAGGCTCTAGGCTCTAGGCTCTAGGCTCCAGGCTCCAGGCTCCAGGCTCCAGGCCCCAGGCTCCAGGCCCCAAGCTGTCAGCACAGAGCCCCACGTGAGGCTCAAACTCATGAGCCATGAGATCATGACTTGAGCCAAAGTTGGGTGCTCAACTTACTGAGCCACCTAGGCACCCTTTCATTAAAATTTTTTTAGTGTTTATTTTTGAGAGAGAAAGAAAGAATGGGGGAGGGGCAGAGAGTGAGGGAGACACAGAATCCGAAGCAGGCTCCAGGCTTGAGGCTCCAAGCTGCCAGCACAGAGCCCGATGCAAGGTTCGATTTCACAAATCATGAGATCTTGACTTGAGCCAAAGTTGGATGCTTAACCAACTGAGCCACCCAGGCATTGGGGGTTATCATTTTAAAGTCTATTATTTTTCTCTCACTTCCATTTTAAATTTAAAGTCCCTTAATGATATCAGTCACCCTTCACTCAAATACATTTTCTTTTGCCACTTTTCCTAAGGTAGGCCCTTGGTACAGAGTCTGACATTCAGATATCTTAACTTATGACTCTAGGAATCCAAACTCCACTCTTTAATATCAGCCATCATCTTTTTTGTCTTCTTTATTTCCTTATTCCAGTCTTCAGTCATAGTATATAAGGGAAAGAGAATATCTCTAGACCTGTATTTTTCACTATTTTGGCACTTTATCGGAGATCCTATCTGAGTTTCTTTTCATCAGTATCATTTACTGCAAATGATTTAGAAGGCTGAGGAAATGTTTGCTGGTTTACTAAGTCTTCGTTGGCTGTTTCATCCCAGATACACGATGCAGGAAAAAACCAACAAAACACACCAACTGTCAGGACTATATTTAGCTGTCTCCATACACACTAGTAGGAAGATGTCAGTTGACTGTAATTTCCTCTCTGGTAACAGTAAAGGTTTCCCTAACCTTGCTGTTACTTGTGATTCTCTGATTCCTCAGAGCATGAGTTGATGCTTTTGCAGGTTTGGCAAAACTTTATTTAGGAGTACTTGTTAGAACATCAACTTGAAATGGATATCAGAGTTTCCCACGGGGTTGCTGTATGTCATTCATTCACTCAAATACTTAATGAGAACCTGTTTTGTGTCAGGCACTCTTATAGGCTCTGAGGTTTTTATATATATATATATATATACATACATACATATATATATATATATATATACACACACACACACACACACACACATATATATACATATATACACACACATGTGTGTGTGTGTATATGTGTGTGTGTGTGTGTGTGTGTGTGTATAATGAGCTTAACACACAAAAACGCTTCTGTCTGGATATGGTAGCAGGATTAAATAATAAATTTAATAAGTTGCATATTAGACTATTAAAGTTGCCATAGAGGAAAAATGAACAGGAATCAGAAGGATTTAAAGTGTGAAATGAGGAGAATGATTATAATTTATAACAGGATGGTTAGGGTAGGCTTTATTATAGAATTGACATCTGGGGCGCCTGGGTGGCTCAGTCAGTTGAGCATCCGACTCTTGATTTCAATTCTGGTCATGATCCTCATGGTCATGAGATAGAGCCCTGCGCTGGGTGTGGAGCTTGCTTGAGATTTTTCTCTCTCTCCCTTCCTCTCCTTCTGCCCCTGCCCTGCTTGCAGGCAGGTGTGCACACCCTCTCTCTCTTAAAAAAACAAACAAACAAACAAACAAAACTGACATTAGCACACAGATTTGAAGGAGGTGTGAGCCATATAGGTATCTAGAGGCAGAGTGTCCTACATAGAATGTAGAGGACCTTGCCAGTTTGCTAATACAAAAGCAAGTAGTAGGAATGAAGAAAGCAGTTTCAAAATAGAGGTGTCTTTTAAAATGTTTTTGCCCTGCAGGTATATGTACTCAAGAGAAAAAACTGTTCATACAAATGTTCATAGCAGCATGATTCATAATAGTCAAAAAGTAGAAACAACACAACTGTCCATCAACTGATGAATAAACAAAATGTGGTATATCTCTACAATAGAAGGAAACTAATCCATGCCAGAATGTGGATGAACTTTGAAAATGTCATGCTAGATGAAAGAAGGCAGTCACGGAGACTGCATTTTGTATGGTTACAATTATATGAGATGTTTAAAATAGGCAAAGTCATAGTGACAAAAGGTAGATTAGTGGTTGCCAGGTGCTGGGAGTGAGTGGAAATGAGGAGTGACTGCTAACTGCTAACAGGGTTTCTTTTTGGGGTGATAAAAATGTTCTAAAAACAGCCTTGGTTGTAGAACTCTGAATATACTAAAAACCCCTGACTTGTACACTTAAAAAGGGTGAGTTTTATGGTGTGTGAATTGTATCTCAAAAAGCTATTGCAAAAATGTTTTTGAATGAAAACGGTTTTGTTAAAATTATGAAAATAATACTTGCTGATTAAAAAAAACAAAACAAAACATTAGACCAGTGTATAAAGATATAAAGGGAGTTGAAGTGAACCATGATTCTAATGATTCAGTGTGCATTGACACTTTGGTATGTATCCAGTATTTTTAATTTTTTTTAAAAATGCATTTCTAATTAAAGGTAAGGAGAGATAGTCAAGTCACAAAAGATGAAATAAATGACCATATTCATTTTTTTTTTAAAGTTTATTTATTTATTTTGAGAAAGAGCAAGCAGAGGGGAGCAGAGAGAGAGGGAGGGAGAATCCTACAGGCTCCCCACTGTCAGCTCAGAGCCCGACATGGAGCTCAAACCCACAAACTGAGATCATGACCAGAGCCAAAATCAAGAGCCAGACGCTTAACTGACCTGACCAAGCCATCGAGGTGCCTGACCATGTTCATTTTTAACTTTTATGCAGTATGAAGCAAATTATGTAGCATTTTCAAAATTTATCAGCCTTTCATTAGTTAACAATTCTACCGACTTATCCTGTACAATTAGCTAAATTTAAATTTTCTCATGAAATAAGTAGAGTCTGGATTTTATATACTTCTGGGTTATAGTCAATAAACTAATTTTTAAATATTGCATGTAACATGGTCCCTGTGCATATGGCTGGTAGGAAGCTATTACCGTGTGGTTTATCACACAAGTTTGAGAGTCCTGAACTATTTGGTCTATGTAACTCTTCAGCCAGAGGAGTCCACATACCGAATTGCTATAAAAGTTTCTAAACCCTTAACTGTCAGTTTCTGTACTTGGCTTGATGTTTGCAGTTACACTTTGAGTAGCATTGTTATACTATATTCATACAATGGAATAGCATGTAGACTTTAAAAATTTTAATTCCATAGAAGAAGGTTAATATTGTGTGAAAACAGGCTTACGCAGTACAATTGACAATCACAATTTTGTTTAAAAAACCCTATTCTAATTAGAAGAAGGGAGGCTAGGATGATTAGCTTTGGATGCTAGGATTTACTTTGTGAGCACTTTAGGTTTTTTTTTTTGTTTTTACTATGGACATGGATAACTTCTTTAATGAAAATGTTATTTTTAACTAAAATCGTATTTAGAGTGGGTCTCCTTTAAAGTGACAATGATAGCAGAATGGCTGGCACTTAGCTCAGCAAAAACTTTTTGGAATTGATTGGACACCTGGCAAACATTTTTAGGTGCTTGTATTGTGCCAAGGCATTGTTTGGTAATGTGAGATTTAAAGATTCATTTACTTTAACATTTTTTATTAGATTCTCTATTCTTGGGATGTTGAGGGCAATTTTTGTCCTTAAGAAACCAAGTGTAGTGGAGGGGAGCAGACAGACAGTCACAATATGGTGTGCTAAAGTGTGTGACAGAGAGGGGAACAGACCAGTACCTGTCCCTTTAAACCTTATGGACTTGTAGAATAAGTTGTGCCTTAAAATTAGTACTATATGGCAGGCTTTGACAGTATGGTATGTGAGATTCAGGAAAAACTCGAGGGATAACCGTACTAAATTCAGCCATATTTTTATCTTCTAGGTTTCAGCACAAAATGAACATGATTAGGGAAAATAAGGATTTGGCATGTTTCTACACAACAAAACATTCATGGAGAGGAAAGTAAGTATTTCTGTTGGTTTTATTTTTCGGTGCATCTATGAAGTATCATTTTAAACATAACTTTCAATATCTTGAGTAGTACCACACAGCTCAGTTATGCCATTTAGTCCTTCTCTTCTGAAAAATATATGTGCATATTTTAAATGCAAATGCTACACTTAGAATACATTATTGTTCTTTTTTTCTCTTGACATATCTGGTTTTCTGCTTCTGTGTTGGGAAGAAGTTGTTAAGAATTAAAAGTACCAGTTAAAAGGAAAACAGACCATCTATCTACCTCCTTAGATGCTGTCAGTTAATTATATGGTAGTGGCAGAGTATTAGCTTCACAACTTTATAGCCTGTGTGTGATCGCTCTGTTTTCATGTCCATTTGACTGTCAAGAGAGAATATGCTAGTAGTGCTTTTTGTAACCTTTCTTTAGGCCTATAATGAATTTTGAAAATTGGATTTGATCTTACCTTTTCCTTGAGAGGCAGTGACATTTTTTAGTAGCTTGCCTGGTCAAACCAAGATGTTGATGTTTGTGTTTCTTTTTTGTGAAATGAGTGGTAATTCCTACCCCTCACATTGCTGTAAGGATTAAATGAAGTGACATGGAGGGTGTGAAGGTTTTAAAATTATGACTTAAATAAATTGAGTATTCAGTGAATGGCACCTGTTGACCATCACCAAAAAAGTTTCCTCTCTAGCCCTTTTAAGTAGTAATAAGTATAATGAGTGTCCCACACTGTGACGAATAAGTGACCACGTTATTTCAAATCAGGCCTCAGATAAAACGTGCCATGTTCACAAAGCCAATACCCTTAGTTCTTTTTCTGAACTTTTCATTTTTTAGGTAATGTAGTAACTTAGAGTGGTGCAACATGTGATTCTGTAGTGTTTCTGGTTTGCATTAGCAAACTGACTAATTTTGAAAGATTAGAATGTTTAATTTTGTTTCCTTTTAGTAATTCAATTGTAGGAACTCCTAAATTAGGGAGCATAACGGTTACACTTGTAGAATATCTGTCTTGAAATTTTCTCTTCATTTAATTTCATTGAGCAAAGGTAGAAAATTGAGATATCCAAGGTAGTGTGAGTCTCTTTAATTCTTTGAATTAGCCCTAAAAAAATTGTATATTGGGATGATTTTATTTTTTCCTCAAGTGGTAGATTGCTCTGGTCATCATAATATAACTTCTATTTTTAATACAATTATACCATACTGATGTATTCTAAAGAACAAGCTTACTGTAATACTTCTTGCTTTGCTTGTCAGTAAATGTGATCATCTGGAAAAAACTTTTTTTGATGTTCTAGGAAAGTTGTGACTAAGACTTAAGATATTTTTTTTTTCTTTTGTAATAATTTGGAGAACTGTTTATGTGTTGTCAGTACATTTCCTTGCTTCCATCATTGACACCTTGAAACTTTGTTTTTATAACAGTTTTATTAAGATATAATTTACATAACATAAAATTCAGCTTTTTAAAGTGTACTCATTCAGGGGTACCTGGGTGGCTCAGTCGGTTAAGCGTCAGGTCATGATCTCATGGTTTGTGGGATCTCTCTCCTCTCCCTCTCCCTCTCCCTCTCCCTCTCCCTCTCCCTCTCCCTCTCCCTCTCCCTCTCCCTCTCCCTCTCCCTCTCCCTCTCCCTCTCCCTCTCCCTCTCCCTCTCCCTCTCCCTCTCCCTCTCCCTCTCCCTCTCTCCCTCTCCCTCTCCCTCTCCCTCTCCCTCTCCCTCTCCCTCTCCCTCTCCCTCTCCCTCTCCCTCTCCCTCTCCGCTCTCTTGTGTGCTCTCATTCTCTCTCTCTCTCTCTCTCTCTCTCTCAAAAATAAATACTTAATAAAAATAAAGTGTACCACTCCACGGTTTTTAGTATATTTAATAGAGTTGTGAACCATCACCACTAACCATTTTTAGAACACTTTCATCACCTCCCCAAAAATCTTCTGTAATAATTAGCAGTTGCTCCTCTTTTCCCATCTTTCCAGCATCTGGCAGCCACTAATCTACTTTCTGTCATAGGATTTGCTTATTTGGCATATGTTACATGAATAGCATCATAAATTATGTGGTCTTTTGTGACTCTCTTCTTTCACTTAGCATAATATTTTCTTTTGTTTTTCACTTAGCATAATATTTTCAAGGTTCATCCATATTGTAACTTGTGTGAGTAGTTCATTCCTTTTTTTTTTTTTGTGCCAATTGTATGGATTTATCACATTTTGTTTATCCATTCATCAGTTGATAGACATTTGTTTTGTTTCTACTTTTTTACTGTTATGGATAATGCTGCTATAAATGTTTATGTGTAACCTTATGGGTGAATGTGTATTTCCTGTTCTCTTGGGTACATACCTAGGAGTGGAATTGGTGTTGTATGGAGTTATATGGAGTTATATGGTAATTCTGTATTTAACTTTTTGAGGAACAGCCAAGCTTTTCCAAAGTGGCTGAAACATTTTACAATTTTATCAGTGTATAAGGAATCCAGTTTCTCCACTTCCTCACTGACATTCGTCATTGTCTTTTTTTTATTTTAGCAATCCTAATGGAGAACTGGTGTCTTGTTGTGGTTTTATTTTTTTAATTTACTTTTTAAGGTTTTTAATTTTTATTTTAGAGGAAAGCGTGTGTGCATGCATGCATGTGCACAAAGGAGGAGTAGAGGAGGGGGAAAGAGAAAATCTTAAGCAGGCTCCATGCTTAGCATGGAACCTGACACAGGGCTTGATCCCCTGACCCTGGGATCATGATCTGAGCCAAAATCAAGAGTCTCAGATGCTCAACCAACTGAGCCACCCAGGCGCCCCTCTTGTTAGGGTTTTAATTTGCATTTCCCTGATGACTAAAGTATTGAATACCTTTTTTGCATGTTTGTTGGCCATTTGTATATCTTTCATAAGATGTCTTTTCAAATCCAAACCCATTTTAATTGGGTTATAAATGCTCATTATATGTTCTGAATACAAGTTGCTATCAGATACATGACTTGCAGGTATTTTCTCTCATTTTGTGGGTTGTCTTTTCACTTTCTTGATAGTCATCCACTGAAGCACAGTGTTTTGATTTTGATGAGATCCAGTTTATCTTTTTCTTTTGCTGTTTGTGCTTTTGTTGTCCTAAGAAGCCATTATTTAACCCATGTCTCAAAGACATATCCTATATCCTAAGAATTTTATAGCATTGATTTTGGGTTAATTTTTGTATATAATGTGAAAAAGGGATCCAACTTCATTCTTTTGCATGTAGATATCCAGTTGTCCCAGCATCATTTGTTGAAGAGATTATTCTTTCCTCATTGAATTGTTTTGGCACTCTTGTCAAAAATAATTGGCCATAAATGTAAAGGTTTATTTATGAATTGCCAGTTTTGTTCTGTTAATCTATATGCTTGTCCTTATGCCAACACTATACTGTCTTGATTACCGTGGCTTTGTATTAAATTTTAAAACTAGGAAGTTTCAGGTCCCAACTTTTTTTACTTACAACATTTGGCTATTCTGGGTCTCTTGCATTTCCATATGAATTTTAGAGTCAGCTAGTCAGTTTTACAAAAAAGGCAGCCGTAAGCAGTAAAGATGAATAAATATTTTTCCTTTTTTTTTTTATTTATTTTTTTTAATGTTTATTTTTGAGACAGAGAGAGACAGAGCATGAACGGGGGAGGGTCAGAGAGAGGGAGACACAGAATCTGAAACAGGCTCCAGGCTCTGAGCTGTCAGCACAGAGCCTGACGCGGGACTCGAACTCACGGACTACGAGATCGTGACCTGAGCCGAAGTCAGCCGCTCAACCGACTGAGCCACCCAGGCGCCCCTTTTCTTTCTTAAGATATGCCTAAATTACCATCTTTACTTCTTAACATATTTCCCTTGTTCCCGTTTCATGTTACCTTTGTAATAGTTTTCATGTGTTTCATTTTGCAGCCACTACTCATGTTGTTACCACTTCAGGTCTGTTCACTCAGTATAGTCTTCCTGGCTAGCAAAGTAACCTTTTCTCCTACACTTGTCATTTTCCCACTTGGAAAGTACATAATTCTATGCTTGCTCTGGAAGGAGCAGGAAGAGGGAGTAGCTTTCAGGAGTAAAAAGCACTTTCATGAAAGAGCAAAGTTTCCTTTTTGGCCTAAGCACATCATTTCCGATAGGAAGGAAGATACATATGTTTCAGTTAAAGCAGAAGTGCGGTTTCACTTTGGGAAACTTGAGGGTGATATTCAGAATATAGTTCTTTGTTTTTTCTGGATGGAAATCACAAGTAAAACGTGGGCATTTACTTCTGGGTCACTTTGATATTTGCATATATTAATTGTAGCAAATGCTCTGAATTTAAGGGTGGCATTTTAGTATCTGAAAGGGATTTTAATACATTGGGATATATGGTAATCAGTCCATGAGATTAAATGGCAGATCCTTATGACATTCATATACAGTCAGTGCAGTGACTAGATACAGGAAATAGGAAAGGCGACTCGAAGTGAAGATCACAAATTTCTGATACCTTATGTGTAGAAATTGGAATCCTAGAAAAGAAGAGGTACTCTTTAGCTGCCTGGTATTAACATATGTCACCAACTCTGATCATCCTAGAAATCCTGAGTGTTTTTTCCCTTGATTTATTGATCCTGGCTCTTGATGCTGCCAGTCTCTAAACCTCAGATGAGTTCATCCTGAACACTTTTTGTGTATTCTTCATATAATTCTTTGTGCTTAATATTAATCTGGGATTTGAACATTTTTCACCCAGAAGTGCAAATAGGAATGTATCTGCTTTATAAGATTTTCATATTTTACACACAGTGTTGCATTAAAAGCTAGCTTCAAGGAGCAGAAGATACTCTTTTTGACAAATGATGCTATTCACCTGGACATGGACATGCAAAAAGGAGGGGGAGGGGAAGGATCTAAGTACACACTTTATACGTCTCACAAAAATTAACCCAAAATGTATCACTGACCTAAATGTGAAACACAGAACTCTTAGAAGATAACATGGGAGAAAATCTAGATGACTCTTGTGTTTGGTGATGACTTTTTAGATACAACACTAAAGATGTGACAATACATTCAAAAAAATGAATTGATAAGCTGGGTTTCATTAAAATTAAAAGTTTCTGCTTTGTGAAAAACCCTGTCAAGAGAATGTGAAGACAAGCTGGGAGAAAATATTTGTAGAAGACATTTAAAAAAGGACTATTATCCAAAATACACAAAGAATCCTTAAAATTCAACAGTAAGAAAACAACCTAATTAAAAAAATGAACCAAAGACTTAATAGAGATCTCACCAAAGAGATATACAGTTGGCAGATAAACATACGAAAAAATGCTTCATATCATAAGTCAGGGAAATGCAAATGTAGAGATACCACTATAAAACTATGGATTGGCCAAAATCCAGAGCACTGAACACCAAATGCTGGTGAGGATATGAAGCAAAGGGAACTCTCATCCAGTGCTGGTGGGAATGCAAAATGGTGCAGCCACTTTGGAAGACCGTTTGATGGTTTCTTAAAAAACTCCAAATCCTCTTTGGGAGGTTCTCGGGCCACATGGGGAGAAGCGGTTCCACTGCTGTAAGGACATTTGGTAGAGGCTGTAAGGCCACCTGGGCCCAGCAGACCCCAGAGAACGGCCATATTCGCTGGTGCTGGAACAAGGTCGTTGGGGGTGAAACCAGATGTGTGTTGTGATTTTCATAATCCCTGAGACGCTGCTGCTACAGTCTCGTGAACCTTTTCTGGGGCGGGCTGGCACCCGGTGGTTGCTCAGTGAGACCCTTCACAGAGGGGTGGAGCGGGTCAAAGCTGCAGTCCCTCAGAAGTGGGGGGCTGGGGAAGGCAGCCGCATCTGAGACAAAACTCAGGAGGGAGGTGCTGCCTGGGACCTGGTCATGGACGGCGTGGAAACGGCGAGTGGACGGAAGCTGAAGATGAAGGATAGGTGATTGCTAATCAGGGAGAACAGAGTTCCGATACTAGAGACTGGGTATCTGGGTGACCCCATTTTCACCGCTCCTCAGCATGCATATACGCACCTACAAGTGCCACAACAATCCACCCCGGAAGGCTAGCAGCGCCATCTAGTGGAGAATGGAGCCTTTACACTAAGCCCTGCCTAACTGAGCCAACCTCCCTCTTCAAGAACACAAGTCTCACCACTTGCTTAGCTTATGGACTATAAAGCGCTTCATAGTTTGACTTTTAGGGGAAAACGGAGTAATTTCAGTTGTATTTCAGTCTATTACCTGGTCCAACTATTCAATTTTCTTTCTTTCTTTTTTTTTTCTCTTTTTTGTTTTCTTTTTCTTGAATACAGAAAAACTTCATTTTTATTTTAAATTTTATTAAAAATATTTTTCTTTAATTTTTTTCTATATTTTTTACTGTTGTGTAAATTTTTTCAAATTGTTTTACTTCCATCATTTCATTTTCGTCTGCTTTAGTGTATTCATTTTTTCAAATTTTCAGATGATTTCCTTTTTCTTTTTTTTCTTTTTTTTCTTTTTTCTCCCTTTTTTCTCTAATCTGTCAAGCCACTTTCAACACCCAGACCAAAACACACCTAGGATCTAACATCATTTATTCGATTATTTTGTGTGTGTGTGTGTTTAATTTTTAAATTTTAATATTTTTTTAATTTTAATTTTTTTAAATTTTAATATTTCCTACCTTATAAATTCCTTTTCTCCCTTCAAAATGACGAAACGAAGGAATTCACCCCAAAAGAACAGGAAGAAACAACAGCCAGGGACTTAACCAACACAGATACAAGCAAGATGTCTGAACCAGAATTTAGAATCACAATAATAAGAATACTAGCTGGAGTTGAAAATAGATTAGAATCTCTTTCTGCGGAGATAAAAGAAGTAAAAGCTAGTCAGGATGAGATAAAAAATGCTGTAAGTGAGCTGCAATCTCAAATGGGTGCTGCGGCCGCAAGGATGGCTGAGGCAGAACAGAGAATCAGCGATATAGAGGACAAACTTATAGAGAATAATGAAGCAGAAAAAAAGTGGGAGATTAAGACAAAAGAGCACTATTTAAGAATTTGAGAAATCAGTGACTCGTTAAAAAGAACAACATCAGAATTATAGGGGTCCCAGAAGAGTAAGAGAGAGAAATAGGGGTAGAAGGGTTATGTGAACAAATCATAGCGGAAAACTTTCCTAATCTGGGGAAAGACACAGACATCAAAATCCAGGAAGCACAGAGGACTCCCATTAGATTCAACAAAAACCGACCATCAGCAAGGCTTATCACAAAATACTCAGGCAAGGAGAGAATCATGAAAGCAGCAAGGGAAAAGAAGTCCTTAGCCTACAAGGGAATACAGATCAGGTTTGCAGCAGACCTATCCACAGAAATTTGGCAGACCAGAAAAGAGTGGCAGGATATATTCAATGTGTTGAATCAGAAAAATATGCAGCCAAGAATTCTTTATCCAGCAAGGCTGTCATTGAAAACAGAAGGAGAGATAAAAAGTTGCCCAGACAAACAAAAATTAAAGGAGTTTGTGACCACTAAACCAGCCCTGCAAGAAATTTTAAGGGGAACTCTCTGAGGGGAGAAAAGATGAATGAATACATGAATGAATATCAAAAGCAACAAAGATTAGAAAGGACCAGAGAACACCACCAGAAACTCCAACTCTACAAGCAACATGATGGCAATAAATTCATATCTTTCAGTACTCACTCTAAAGTCAGTGGACTAAATGCTCCAAAAAACTCCGCATTCTCTTACCATATGATCCAGCAATCACACTCTGTAGTATTTACTCAAAAGAGTTGAAAACATGTCCACACAAAAGCCTGCACACAGATGTTCCTAGCAGTTTTATTCATAATTATCAGAAATTGGAAATAACCAAGATGTCCTTTGCTAAGTGAAAGGATGGATAAACGGTAGTATATGCAGACAATGAATATTATTCAGTGCTAAAATGAAATCAGCCATCAAGCCAAGAAAGACATGAAGAAACTTAAGTGAAAGAAGCCAGTCTGAAAAGGTTGTATGCTGTTGAATTCTAACTGTATGACATTGCAGTAAAGACAGATTTTTGGAGACAGTAAAAAGATGAGTGGCTGTTAAGGTTTAGGGGGTAAGGAGGGATAAAAGGTGGAGCACAGAGGGTTTTTAGGGCCGTGAAACTACTCTGTATGATGCTGTAATGGTGGATACGTGCCATATGCATTCATCAGACCCATAGAATGTACAAACCAAGAGGGAACCCTAATGTAAACTGGACTTGGGTTGATAATGATGTTTCAGTGTAGGTTCAGCAATTGTAACAAATATACCCACTCCTGTGGGTGGAGGATGTTGATAACAAGAGAGGCTGTGCATGGGTAGGGACAGGAAGTACTTGGGAAATCTCTGTACCTTCTGCTTAATCTTTCTGTGAACCTAAAACTGCTCTAAAAATTAAAGTATTTAAAAAAAATAGCTCTATCTGAAATGGAAAAAATACCTTGTATCATGAAATGTAAATCTTTACATTTCATGGGATGCCCTTTATTTCCTCTGAAAGAAATGGGATAGTTTCTTAGTTATTGGGATAGGTTTTGCAGAGACATTCCCTCTCGCTCTTTTCTGAGGAGTACAGCTTCTGATATGAATGAGCCATCTCATGTGAACTTAATCTTACAGGTGGAGTTTGACCAGAATCGGAGTATACTGGTAATATAGGCATAGGAATGATCACTTTGCCTGTTATTTTTGTTCTATGTATTATGAATTTAGCAGTCATGGTTACTGGAAACATAATGATACTAATTATAACTAATTCAGTGACTCTACTGGAGTTTTGAGCCCCTCCTCCCTGTTATTTAACAGAATAATAACAATAAGAATAGCTAACATTGGGGCGCCTGGGTGGCTTCGTCGGTTAAATGTCTGAACTTGGCTCAGTTCATGATCTCTGTTTACGAGTTTGAGCCCTGCATTGGGCTCTGTGCTGACAGCTCAGAGCCTGGAGCCTGCTTCAGATTCTGGGTCTCCCCCTCTCTCTGCCCCTCCCCTGCTCATGCTGTATCTTTCTATCTCTCAAGAATAAATGTTAAAATAGCTAATATTTATCAATTATAAACAGCAAGTGACAAGTACTCCACACGGATTCTTTTACTTCTCATATTATGAGATAGGTATATATACTGTCCACATCTTTCAGATAGAGAAACTGAAGCTTAGGTTAAGCAGATTATCAGAGGATGCATAGAAAGTGAATAATGCAGACAGTGTTCGAACTCAGGCAGTGTGGCTCCAGAATTGGTGGGCTTTAACTGTTAAACTGTAGTGCCTCCTGTAGCAGTGCTTAACATTGATCTCCTAACTCTTTGAGAAACGTTGTATTTCAGTTATCCTTAGTTTCACTATTTGATGAACTAAAATTCTAATTCAATTAACTGGATTTTCAAGCTTTTGATAATAAAAGGAAAAACCCTATGTTCTGTGTCCTAATGGCTTCCTAGAAATTGGTAGCCAAAACTTATTTTAAAATGGTCAAAGGAACTAGGGTGTTCAGCTTAGGAAGAGGATTCAAAGTGAAAGTCTGGTTGGCACAAAAATTATTATACCTTTGTGAAGCTGAAAGACAGAACTTGGACCAGAGGGTGAAATTTGTGGGGAAGTCTATATTGGCTTAATTCTAAGGAACAATGGGCAGTATCTGCAGTACAGGAAAATAAATAGAATTACTTTTTTTTTTCTTTTTTTTTTAAGTAGGCTCCATGCCCAGCGTGGAACACAATGCTGGGCTTGAACTCATGACCCTGAGATCAAGACCTGAGCTGAGATCGAGTCAGCCACTTAACAGACTGAGTCACACAGGCACCGCGAAATAGAATTACTTTTAAGGAAGGTTAGTTAGTTAGTTCCCTTGCACGAGTAATGAACAATTAAAACTAGCCAACTTTGCCCAGAGTACTGTAAATGTTCAAGCTGTATGTTATGGGGACTAGGCTCCAAAACATAAAGTCTGTCTTCCAACTCTGATTAGATCCGTTTGGCTTATTTGAGGCACATTGCATAGGCTATCTACTGAAAGGATTGAAGATCTTTATGTTTGTTTGTTTATTTCTGAGACAGAGACAGAGCATGAGTGGGGGAGGGGCAGAGAGCAAGGTCCGAACCCACAAACCATGAGATCATGACCTGAGCCGAAGTTGGTCGCTTAGCCGACTGAGCCACCCAGGTGCCCCGAAGATCTTAACTTTAAAAGTAATACACAAAGGTTTTATGAACTCGAGAAATTTGACAACCATTATTTTATAGTAAACATAAGCTTTTTCTCTACTAAAACAAAGTACCGTTGAATTTTCTCTATTTTGAGAGAGTTGAATGATAACAAATTTTTGTGCAGAAGAGTATTGTGATGGTGGCCAGTATTTTTGCAGTCTCTTTCTGTTGACACTATTGTATATGCCTAATTTTTACACAGTTTGCCTAAAATGCCTAAATTTTACACAAAAGTGATACATGCCAGCTAGGAGTATTCAAGTCTGGAATTAACTTTGAAACAATGACAAGTATCTTAGCTCTTAACTACTTTGCAGTTCATTTCAGATGTCTGAATTAGTTAATAATACATAAAATATTGGGAGGAAACTGGGTCTTTGAGGGGCTGACTCCCTCATTCACTGCCATGTCCTTGTACACAGCACTGATTTGTGCTCATTTAATATTTGGGCAATCCATGGTAATACTTAATACAGTATCTGATCTAACAGGTTTTTTTTCCTAAGAAAAAACTTGCCCTAGGGAAAAAATCATGTTCTAAAAAGTTATTCAAAGAGGAAAGCAATATTTATAAGGACTAGGATGTTTAAGAATGGAATAACATTTTAATCTGCAGGAGTTAAGTAATACAGGAGTGTTTATTTTAATGTAAGTTAATATAAGTTTAGTCTGTTAAAAAAAACCTGAACATCACCTGTCCAATCCAAAACCAGATTACATCCCTAACTTCTGCTTCGGTGGTCTTTCTTTGTTACAGATTATCTTTCTTGTCTCCAGTCAGCATGGTCATTAGCACCTTTTTACTTGTTTTTATTTTTATCACCAACAGTTATGGGAGCAAAAAGAACCATAGATAAGGCACTTGCCTCAAACATGTTTTTATTTATTTGAATAGCATCAATTTCTTGATTCTAAATAACATTAGAGTTAATGGGTAATGTAAATTATATTTATTATTAAGCTGTCCTATTAGAATAAATGAGTTATGAAAACTTGAGGGGAAAAAATGCCTATTCCCTATAGACATTTAATGATGTGTATACCTTCACTTCCTGAATAAAATGGAAACAAGTGCAGTAAAGAAAATCAATAATGAATATTAATTTCTCAATTGGGGGAAAAGATGTTTGCTTTCACATTTCTTCATATACATATGGCATCTTTCATAAATTTCTCATACATTTTATTTTAGTCTTTATTCCTTTTTTTATTTGATTTTATATAACTTTTTATAGGAGCTTTATAATAATTTCAAGGAATTAGCCAACAAATTCATCTTAAACCCATAAGAATAGCAAATTAAGTTATAATTTATAAATGGTATTTTTTGCAGATAGCAAGTAAAATGGGAATATTTTCTTTCATAAAAATAAAGACCTTAGTCATTTCCTGATATTATAGTGGTTATGAAATGAGTAAAACCTGGTGTGAAAGTAGTTGCTATTCTGTTTTAAAGGCAAGAGTAAATTAGGTCATAGATTTGAATGCATGTTTATTATTAGATGGATTGGCCTATTTAGCTATTTGGTAAACACTGAGCATGTGCTGTATGCAGTCCTGGGTCTTATGTGAGAAGTTAGTTTCCAAGACAATGAAGACCTGTACCTCCCTGAACTTAGGGGATCTTTGTCTATTCTTCATGACTTAGGGTACTAATGACTTAGTAAAAGATAGGAAAAAAATCTTAAGTTTGCAAGTACTGTGACTAACATACCATACATGTGAGATCATTCAGATTTTAATTTCTAAATCTGATATCCATGGAGGCTTTATAGGTAATCTTTGAAGGTTTAGGGCTGCTTATTAAGGTGTTTTTAATGACCTAGAAGTATTTGTTCTATACTTAAAGGAAGTGCAGCAGCCATTATAGAGGACTGAAGCAGGGGGAGCACTCATGGAATAAGAGAAGGGGAAGAGAGAAGAATGAAAGAGAAATCTGTTTCCTTGTAACTTTTTTCTTATGGAGGCTGTAGAGATCAGTATTTATCTGAAAGATAGCTCTGAGTTTGCTAGTCATAACAGTGCTTTGGGCCTAATGACACTTAACTCCAGGATCCTTTTGCTGAAGTATCTAGAATGTGCTCTCTGCCATATGGCAGTCACTAACCACCTGTGGCTGTTTAAATTTAATCACATATAAATGTAAAATTCATTTGCATTAGCTACATTTCAGGTGCTTAATAGCTACATGTGGCTCATGGTTGCCTCATTAGCGTAGATAAAGAACGTTTCCATTTTCTTGGAAAGTTCTTTCGCATGGCACTGATCTAGACAACAAAGTTAATGAGAAAGATGTCAAAAGGGGTTTGGTTGTGTGGAGGAAATTAGTACATGATTGAAAAGAATATCTTCCTAGCTGGTGTTGAATGTGACAACACGAGTTGACATTGGAAACATTTCAGGCATTTAATTCTTCTTTAGTTCTTTCTTTTGCTCCCAAAGTAAAATAAAGAAATTCTGTAGTTTCACTTCAAGACTATAAAAATTGGCATGTTTGGCTCTCAAGATGATTCTGAAAGTTAGAATTGTGAATTCACATTTCTATCATACATTTGATTTCATTGGGTAATCTTTTAAGGCAGATAGTGGTTTAATAAGATCTTATTTCTTTGTTCTTATAAGTTGTTAAAGCCTCTGAAGTTTTGAGACTTTTTCGCTGTTTAGGTTAATCCTTATATACTTCGCCAATCTCTCAATCCTCACTCAGCTTTAGAAAGCAGCAAATGAATGTTTTTATATTAGGAGGTAGTCTCTCTTTGGATCATTTCCCACTCCCTTTTACTTTATTTTTTAAGTTTATTTATTTATTTTGAGAGAGAGGGAGAGAGAGCATGAGTGAGGGAGGGGCAGAGAGAGAGGGAGAGAGAGAATCCCAAGCAGGCTCCGCACTATTAGCACGGAGCCAGATGTGGAGCTCAAACTCAAGAACTGTGAGGTCATGGCCTGAGGTGAAATCAAGAGCCGGACACTTAACTGACTGAGCCACCCAGGTGCCCATCCCACTCCATTTTAGACATGTGAAATTAGGGAAAAGATATTTGTAACGTGGCAATACTTTGTAAATAAATATATGGTAAAGATCAATAAAATCTTTTTCTTTTTTTCCCAAATGGAAATAACTATCATTTTTGTTATATAATATACTAATTAGAAAAAAAGACAGGCAATAGAAAAATTGTGAAAGCCCTCTCGATCTCAGTGGAAATCCTTCTAGTGTTTTACTGTTGAGTCTGATAATGGCTGCTATTTAAGGTATGTATGTCTTTTTACTGTATTAGTAGCTTAAAGCAGAAAACTGTGATCTCCATAAATATCAAAAAAGCATTTGATTGTATTTAACATCCATTTTTAGTAATTTAAAAATCTCTTAACTAAAATACTAATAGATAAAATATGACCAATCATATTAATAGATTTTTCTTACATTGAAATCTGTTTTCCTAACATGAACCTTCTTTGGTCATAGTATACTGCTATTTTAATATGCTACTTGATTCTTCTTTCTAATACTTATTTATTTTTTTAATGTTTATTCTTGAGATCATGCACATGAGCTGGGGAGGGGCAGAGAGAGAGGGAGACAGAGGATCTGAAGCAGGCTCTATGCTGACAGCAGAGAGCCGGATGCGAGAGGCTTGCACTCACAACCTGTGAGATCAATCATGACCTAAGCCGAAGTCGAGTGCTTCAACCAACTAAGCTACCCAGGCACCCCTATTGCTAATATTTATTTTAAAAATAGATTGGTGTATCTTTTTTTTTTTTTAATGTGTGTGTTGTCTTACCAGATTTTAGTATCCCTAAAAGAATTTAGAAACTTCCCTTAGTCTGTTTCCTGGAACAGTTTAAGAAGCATGGTATTTATCTGTTCCTTTAAAGCATTCATCTCCTTGTTGGAGCCATGGTTATTTTGTAGGTTGTAATTGTTTACAGCTATCTCAAACTCTTCTATATAGGGGTTGGTTTATTCATAATTTTCAAAGTTATCTGCATAGAGTTATACACATCTTTATGTCTTCTGTATGATTATGAATTCTTACATTCTTAATTTTGTTTTTTTAGACTAGCTAATGTTTTATGTATTTATTTTACTTTTAACATTTTTATTTTTGGAGACAGAGTGCAAGCGGGGGAGGGCAGAGAGGGAGGGAGACACAG
The DNA here is from genome assembly GCF_018350195.1 of Panthera tigris. Classification (NCBI taxonomy): domain Eukaryota; kingdom Metazoa; phylum Chordata; class Mammalia; order Carnivora; family Felidae; genus Panthera; species Panthera tigris. Next base: position 129,140,683 of record NC_056668.1, on the reverse strand, counting down.
AATCTGAAGCAGGCTCCAGGCTCTGAATTGTCAGCACAGAGCCTGACGTGGGGCTTGAACCCACAAACCACAAGATAATGACCTGAGCTTAAGTTGGACGCCTAACCGACTGAGCCGCCCAGGCGCCCCTGTATTTATTTTATTTTTAAAGAACTAATTCTTTATTTTTAAGTAAGTTTTTCTATTCAGGTTCTTTATCATTATGAGTTCCTCTCTATCCTAAAGGATTATTGATATCCAAGTGATTTTTTTCCTTAGATATGATACTTTAAAGTGAAGGAAGTAAAGTGGGAAGTGAAACTTGGGGGCTTGCCTGTGTATAAGCTTCCTACTTCTATAGAGTTGCAACACTTAACTATAATAGGTAGTTGCTTAAATAGAAATTATTAAGATTCCAGAATATTGTTGTGACTGATCAGTTACAGGCCATAGCTTTTCCTTCCTTTGCATCATGGTTTTGTTGAAAGTGTATTTTGAAAGAATTAGTAGTGTGCAGTGTTGTTGTTGTTTAATAAAATTTCCCATTTAGAATCTTGGCATCCTCGGGTGGTATCTTTTTAACTTCATGTATAGTAAGTCAATACAAGCTTGCTTGCATAGGTCATATTTCTCTACTTAAGGATCTCCCTGGTTCACGTAAACTGAGTGGTAGGTGGGTTTTGTTTTTTTTTTAATCTTTATTTTTGAGAGAGAGAGATGGAGTGCAAACGGGAGGGGCAGAGAGAGAGGGAGACACAGAATCTGAAGCAGGCTTCAGTCTCTGAGCTGTCAGCACAGCCCCATGTGGGGCTCGAACTCACAAACTGTGAGATCATGACCTGAGCCAAATGCACTCTACTGACTGAGCCACCCAGGTACCCTGGTCGGTGGGTTTTAATACCAATAATACTTTCTTTTTTTGGTCATTTTGTTTTATACTAGGTTATTTAGGAGTTCCATTTTCAGTCCTCAGTAGATTTTATGTTTTTCTCATATGCTTCTTCACTCATTACTTCATCCAGTTCTGAGGATTACTGAGTAATCTTGATCAGCCAACCATCTTCTTGATAAAATTCGTTCAAGTTCTGGATTTTCTTCAAGAGTTCATTAATTTCAGTTATTTCTCCTGGTAGAGGAGAATAGAGCTCTAGCAGCTTTTGCACATTTCATCTTGCTTGTTCAGTTTTGTCCCAGCTTCAGACAGACTACAGTAAACATCTCCCTAAGTTTCCCATACAAAATTGTTGATTCCACTGTCCCAGTACCCTTTTCAGTTGTTACCCATTCATGTCTGTTTATGAATTTATGCATGGAGAGCAAAGCAGAACCTGTGAACAGTATCCAGACGGCACCCACCCTCCCCGATAACACTTTAGAACATCAAAAAATGTGGGAATATAAAACTAAGCTCTATTTAGTTAGTATTAATTGTTAAATTTTTATGTTTATTGAAATATTCTTTTTGTGTTAGTATCATATTTTATTATAAAATGTTTCTTTTATTTAAGACTAAATTTAAGTACTTGTCTTTCTTTGTAGGTATAAGCGTGTCTTTTCAGTTGGAACCCATGCGATTACTACGTATAATCCCAATACCTTAGAAGTAACAAATCAGGTAATCATGTTAGAAACTGTTAGGCATGTTTTGAACTCCATTTGAATTTTAAAAGCCAGGATATGACCCATGATTTCCCTTTCTTGAAATCTGTACTTTAGGTTAGAAAAGTCAACTTTGAAGGAGATTGATATGCTTACATAATGCTTGGTACTGGTACCAAAAGTAAATAAATAAAAGCGGGTGGTGAAGAATGTGTTTATTTCTAGGCTCTAAGGAGTATAACTTTTTGATATGTTACTTTTGATTGCCATCTCTTTTATGTGAAATTGGTACATTAGTTCATTATAGTTCTAAAGGCGGTATTAGTATTGTAATAAAGGTATACAGAAGTTGCAGTGCAGTAAATGGAAAGTACTTGTCATGGAAGTAGGATTACTGTTTATAAAGGCAAGACTAGCTTGAATATGGATAAGTAAACATATTTATAATCTAGTTTATTTTTAATTCTAAATTAGGCATGTTTTACAGATTCCTTTTTGTTGTTTTAGCAGATCTGCAGGTAATCATAAAATTTTATTCCTCACTTCTTTTCACTTGTATGTATTTTAATTGCTTTGGATTAATGTCAGTAATCATTAAAGTTGGAACACAGATGGGATTTTTTAATTGTTGTCCCTGATAACCGAAAACCTTAAAAAGAATTTGTGTTACAGAATTACTATAAGATGTGACACCTTCTAGACCTCTGTATTATTTTGTAATTTAATCGGTTATTGTGAAATTAAAGTAGGAAAAACAGTGTTGTATTTCACCATATTATAGCATCATTTGAGAGAATTTCTTTTTGTTAGTGGCCTTATGGAGACATTTGCAGCATCAGTCCCGTTGGGAAAGGACAAGGAACAGAATTCAACCTCACATTTCGTAAAGGCAGTGGAAAGAAGTCAGAAACTTTAAAATTTTCTACAGAGCACAGAACAGAACTTCTTACAGAAGCATTGGTAAGAACAGTTCCGTGTTAATAAGCTAAATTTCTCCTCTTTTTTTTTTTTTTTTAAAATTAAACAGTGATGTTACAGTACAGATAGTAATGTTTTGAGTCTCTGTGACCACAGTGTTTGTTTTTTCTTATTGACTGTTAACTTGATTCGGTGAAACTTTCACTTTCTCTAATGGAAAGTCTGGAAAATCCAGATATGTTTGATAGTGTTTAGTCTTTTTAAGCACATATATAGAGCAAAGCAGTCGTGTGTTTATCTTGTTTTTCAGTGAAGTTCCACACATTTTGTATTGAACAGCCTTAAACTATATCTTCAGTAACATTTTTTTAATATCAAGGTTATCAAGTTGGGGTTTTACATGTTTTGGATAGAAAGAACTGAACTGCAAATCTTCCTTACCAGTCTGTTGTCATAAGTTGTGATTATGTTTTCTCTTTCAGAGATTTAGAACTGATTTTTCAGAAGGAAAAATCACAGGAAGGGCAAGTATTTAGCATTTATTAATATCTATTTTTATTCTAATGTTGCCCATTATTATATAGAAATGCTTCTGTGGTCTGTGTGTTCCTTTTATGGCAAAGCTGAAGGGAAAAAAGGAATCATCATTAAATGTTGTCTGGCACTATGTGATAGATGAATGTAGTTTAACAGGAAACTCAGATATGAGGAATTAGATATATGACTTAATGCTTATGATAGGGAAAAAAGTCTTCAGGCAGAACTATGGAGCAATAAAAACAATGCTGTTACCACTCAGGTACTTTTTATTCAATATTCTAAACAGCAATCGTAAGCAACACACTGTGGATGATACCTGTTGGAACCTGCAACAGTTGTTTTGTGTAGGATTTTTCTATTTCAGAAGCATTAAGTTTTTAAGAAGTTTGGGGTATATCAGAACTGTCTTATTATATGTGCCTGCACTGGATCTGGCTGCAAGTAAGGCTTTGCATGGTGCACTGACAGCTTTGGGGAAGTCACGGTTGCTTATTAGAATCTTCCTAACTTTCTCATGCATTCTGTAATCATGTTACAAAGGCATTTAAACTAAATTGGAGACTTCTGAGGGGGGAAAATGGGAGTCCATGCTTTTTTTTCACTCCCTTGAAATACTGAATTTCTTTCCATGAGAAGGTATTGGTTTTATAATGGGCAAGGGGGCAGAATAATGCCTAAACTGATAGCACTGTTCAGAACTCTGGCTCTTCTGGTAAAAGGCAGGAATTGAATTCTGAGAAGCTGGCAGCACCGTCTCCCTGCCTTTTAAGCCCTCATTCTTTCTGTGGATGTTCTGCTAGTTTTAGCATCCCAGAAGCTTCACTGATCTCAAGTCAAGCAAGTGACTGCTCAGGAGCCATTTAAAATAGATTAATGGCTGTTGGCAAGCTGCTTGTTTCTTGTTCCTCATGAGCCACAGTCACATTTCTATAAATTACAATTTCTTTCATGTTGGCAGTTGAGTTTTCCATATTCCTCATCTGTTTGGAAAACTGCTGCTTCCAAAAGCAAACTTTAGATTTTGTTTTAAGTTTCCCTTTATATCAGTTAACTTCAGCAACTTAGTATGTTTCAGAACTTTGAGGTAGAAACAGTGTCTCTAAAGACAGTCCACTTAATTTCATATCAGGAATAAATGGTACCTTCTCCTCCCCCAGATTCTCTGCTGCTGAACACTCTTGCATAAATTGAATTTGACACTCAGGCCTTCAATTGAGATATACCTAAATTAGGTCTCTGAGTCTCTCTCAGCCTCTGCAATTCTGAGGGATAATGATGTGTTTCCATCAGCCCATCTCATTATGGCCATTGATTATCACCTGGGAGGAATAGAGACTGTCCTGCAGAGTGGGTTGGGGCACATGAACAAGCATAGTTTGGAAAAGCACCACCATTTTCGTGGCTTCCCTTCTTCTGGAGAGGAGTGGCACTGCTCCATCCTTTAGTTCAGAGTCAAGGTGCTGAGCATATTCTTGGGTTAATGCAGGCCCTTTGTTCTGCAGAATTCCTTTTATGGAACTATAATGTGCATTATGTCATCGATCAGTAGTAGTGCTAAGGGGACTTGATGTCATATGATCCTGAGCCAAACTGAGGCTCATTGCTAGGTTCAGTGTTGGGGTGTTGTAGAGGTGTTTATTAATGCCCTTCTCGCTTTTCTAAACACCTACAAGAGAATTTCTCTCATTTCAGTATTAGAAATAGTTGTACTATTTTCTTTTTAAATTTTTTTTAATGTTTATTTATTTTTGAGAGAGAGAGTGTGAGTGGGGGAGGGGCAGGTAGGGAGACAGAATCTGAAGCAGGTTCCAGGCTCCAAGCTGTCAGCACAGAGCCTGACACGGGGCTCGAACTCATGACCTGAGAGACCGTGACCTGAGCCGAAGTCAGATGCTTAGCTGACTGAGCCACCCAGGCACCCGAGAAATAGTTGTATTCTTGAGCATCCAATTTACTTTTACCTTCAGAGTCATGTAACTGACTGTGTGTTCCTCTTTGTATTGTCGGGTAGAGAAGTGGGTGGGTGAGGGGAGATTCATTTCACATCTGACACTTGATTATTTTTATTTTCTCTTGCCTCATTTTGTCTTTATTTTGAATTATTTTCTCTTGTATCATATCATTTTGGTTAGCAGCCTCACTGAAGCCCTTTTTCTTTTTAAGAATAAAACTGGGTAGTAAATGGATGTTAACCATTCTAATCACTTTTTAAATTTTTTTAAAAAATGTTTATTTAGAGAGAGAGTACATGCGCATGCTAGTGGGGGAGGGGCAGAGAGAGAGAGGGGGTTGGAGAGAATCCTAAGCAGGATCCCTGCTGTCAGTGCAGAGTGGAATTCAGGGCTTGATCTCTCAAACCTTGAGATGGCTTGAGCTGAAATCAGGAGTCGGACACTTAACTTCCGGACCCATCCAGGCACCCCTCTAATCATTCTGATAGTAGGTACTTTATAAAGAAATGTCATTATCTAAATGGAATTTCACTTACTAATGTGATCAGATTTATACCTTTGGTGTGAATAGAAAAGTGTAAGGTCAAACTGAGGCTTCAGCATTTTTTATGTGTATAGGAAGAAAATCTGTATTAGTATACTGAACCAGCTCAGGTTGTTTACATTGAATACTGTAACTTCCCCAAAATGTGACTTAGCTTTTTTCCATATGTAAGTTGGATTAAAAGAATCCATCAACAAAAGTTGAAATCTTTTTTCCCCGGCAAAAATTTCAGAGTATTCTTTTAGGATTTCCTTTTTTTAAAAAATAGATTTGCATAAGACTGACTTAAAATTGTTTCACAAAATATTGTGAAAATATTGTGAGGGGGTTAAGTGCCCCCTCCCCCACTCCTGCTCACACACTGGCTCTCACTCTCAATAAACAAAACCGATTGGATAGTAGCTGTAAATAATTATAATATTTGGATTTCTGGTTGTTTTGGCAGTGACTGATAGATTAAACGTGATTTTATTTTATGGTAATTTTAAATATGAACCTAAAAGTAATAACTGTTTGTCTCTCTAGAGGTATAACTGCTATAAGCACCACTGGAGTGATACAAGAAAACCTGTTGTTTTAGAAGTCACTCCTGGAGGCTTTGACCAAATTAATCCTGCAACCAACAAAGTCCTCTGTTCCTATGACTATAGAAATATTGAAGGCTTTGTAGATCTCTCCGATTATCAAGGGGGATTTTGTATACTGTATGGAGGATTTAGTAGATTGGTAAGTAGTATTTTTAAAAAGTCATTTAAAAAGAGACATAACCATTTGAAGGAAAGCGGGGTTTTTTTACACTTCTATTTCACATTTCACATGTGTCTTGTGGAAGGAAGTATGGTATTAAAGAGTACGTGCTTTGTTATCAAAGAGACCTGAGCTTGAATCTCAACGTGGAGCTCTCTAAAGTGACAAGAGTAATATGTATGTCATAGGTTTTTGTTTTTAGGGTTCTGTGAGATAATTTATGTGAAATGCTTAGCATAATATTTGTCTTAGTATTCAGTAAATGGGGGTTACAGTTGTTATTTTCATTATATCAGTGTCTTAACTGAAAGAATCTAAGCTTTCTTTGAAAAAGTAATTTAAGATCTTTTATTTTTATAGTCTTTACTCCTTTCCCCAGCTGTTTGTAATCTGAAATCTGAGTATTCATTGAAACTTCAAATTTGGAGTTCATTGCATGTTTTTGTCTTGAAATTTTGAATTATATGTGAATTGTGAGGTATAGCAAAAGCCACTTAAGATGCTCAGACCGTTTGTTAATTGGTAATAGAAGCTGAACTCTAAATGATGACCATCTTTTTTTATAAGAAACATTTCGCCTTCCTTAATGAAATCTCACCTCTTCAAGATGAGCACTGGAGAGTTTCCACAAGGAAAGGCTCAGTTGAGCTTACTCTCAAGTTTCCTTTCTCTTGAGAATTTAAATTTCTGTAGATATCTTAGTGGCCTGGGAACAGCTACTTTATGATTTAGTGTTCTATGGATAAATTATCCTTCTCTTGGTAGTAGAGCCAGGGCAAGCCTGGAACTTTTCGATAACACAAGAGGATAGGGTAGCAGAAGGGAATGATGATGGGGGAGGGGTGCTGAACTATTTGATTTACAAAATATGTCAGCTCTTCAGAGTTAGAGGCCTTTTTCCATCTTGGATTTCACCTTTGCCTGGGTGATGGGTACAATTCTGGTGTCCTTCATCTAGGAACACATATCTAGACATTTTGTTACCTTTGAGTCTAGACCCAAAAGATCTAGGCCCAAAGAGAAAATTAGGTTCCTTCCCCACCCTAGAGCAGCCTAAAGCCTGTTGTTGAAGTGCCATCCAAAGGCTTATCTTATCTCTTCCATGGACAGTGGAAATTTGTAATGATTAACCCCTTGGTGGAAACCATACCTAATTACAGGAGTGTAGCCTTGCAGACCTTAACGGGACAACTATATCACAGTAATTCAACTAAGCCTTACAGTGCGTGAGGTAAACATTAAGGATGAGAATTATCTGATACTCCTCAGTTACCAACAGTTTTTATTGCTTTCATGGCATCAAGTAGTTTTAATTTTAATCATCCATTTTCTAAGCATACTGTGCTTTTTAAAAGATGCTAGCTAAAATGAGTTAATTCACTGCAAATATGATACCATGACAGATTCATTTAGCAAACCTTTATCTGGTACCTTCTGCGTATATAGTAACTGTTATAAGCAGCTGGGAATAAAATCAGGGTTTAAGATTTTGTTTGTTTATTTTAAGTAATCTCTGCACCCAGTGTGGGACTTGAACTCACAACCCCGAGATCAAGAGTTGCCCACTCAACCGACTGAGCCAACCAGGCGCCCCTAAAATCAGGTTTTAAAACGTGATCTCAATCTGTTACTCAGCAGGGGAGGTATTGGCATATGGACAGGACAGTTCTTATTATTGCATGGCACTCTCCTGCCCTGTCCTTTGCAGCCCATTTAGCATTTTTGGCTTCCAGGACTCAAATGCAGATAGCAGTACCTTATCCTTACCTTTGTAAAGTACACTCTTGGAGGTTGATTTGTAATATCCATCAGCCAATGACTTGTAAACATAAACATTCCTCAAGGTGATCTTGCAAGAAAGCCCACTATATAAAAACATTAAATCAGAGCTACTTTCGTTGAAACTGGGAATCCTACCCACGTAGTACCCACTACCCCTACTGGACTTGGCTGGGGTCCCTGGGACCACTTTGGGAAGCCCCAGCATTCTGTTTTCCACATGATGATGGGAACCAGACCCTGAGAAGTTATGAAATAATTTCCATTCAGTTAGTTATTTGCAAGGTTCTGTATCCCAGACTTTGCTATTTTAATTTAGTGGTTCAAATATAACGCACTGCCTATTTACCTTTGATAAGATCCACTACCTTTTTTTTTCTTTAGAATTGCTACTTCAGTCTCTTTCTTGTGAATTGATTCAAAATGGTCACATTTTAGTTGTTTCAATCCTGACTTTTCAAATTTTAAAATCTGTGCAGCATTTATTTGCTTCAGAGCAAAGAGAAGAAATTATCAAAAGTGCAATAGATCATGCTGGCAACTACATAGGTATTTCATTGCGCATCAGAAAAGAACCTTTAGAATTTGAGCAGTATTTGAATCTTCGCTTTGGAAAATACAGCACTGATGAATCCATCACATCGTTAGCAGAGTTCATAGTCCAAAAAATATCACCTAGACATTCGGTAAGACTCTATATTAAAAATGATAATTTGTTCATCTGATTTTGACATTTTTTTAATAACTTTTTAATATGTTTAAATTTTGTTTAAAGGAGCCTGTAAAACGAGTTCTAGCACTTACAGAAACATGTTTAGTAGAACGTGATCCAGCAACATACAATATTGCAACTTTGAAGCCTTTAGGAGAAGTAAGTTTGACATTATTAGCTTTAATGAGGTTTCTTCCTGTTGATAATATAGGATAATATTCTATTTTAGTAATTTTTCATGTCCAACAAATGGAAAATACGGAGAATCTATTTAATTCTTCACATTATTGTATTTATTGTACTTAGAACAGTGATTGTTAGAAAATTTGTTTTCCAAGTATACAACGAATGAAACTTTTTATTCAGTAATGGTATGACAATTTGAGACTTTTAAGCAGCTCTTAAATTCTGATCCTGTAAACAATTTTTAAATACTGACTTTTGTAAGCTAAAAGGGTAGTCTGTAGTTCTAAGGAAATGTCATAAAACTAAATACCATTTGTTGAACTTGTTTTTTGTTTTCACTAGGTATTTGCATTGGTTTGTGATTCAGAAAATCCACAACTTTTTACCATTGAATTTATAAAAGGGCAAATACGGAAATATTCTTCAACAGAGAGGTATTTTTTTTTTTAATTCATCCAGCTTTTAATATCCTAGTATGTGCAAGGCAAAATATTCCATCAAAGAGGAAAAACAAAGTTATGATCTAGATCTTTAAAATCCTATAACTTAGGAAAGGCAGCATTATTTTGTTGCAGATTTAAAATGACCATTCACGATAAAGAAATTGTGGTTTATATACACAATGGAGTACTACATGGCAATGAGAAAGAATGAAATATGGCCCTTTGTAGCAACATGGATGGAACTGGAGAGTTGTGATGCTAAGTGAAATAAGCCATACAGAGAAAGACAGATACCATATGTTTTCACTCTTATGTGGAGCCTGAGAAACTTAACAGAAACCCATGGGGGAGGGGAAGGGGAAAAAAAAAAAAAAAAAAGAGGTTAGAGTGGGAGAAAGCCAAAGCATAGGAGACTCTTAAAAACTGAGAACAAACTGAGGGTTGATGGGGGATGGGAGGGAGGGGAGGGTGGGTGATGGGTATTGAGGAGGGCACCTTTTGGGATGAGCACTGGGTGTTGTATGGAAACCAATTTGACAATAAACTTCATATGTTGAAAAAATAATAATAAAAATAAAAAATAAAATGACCATTCACTGGGGTGCCTGGGTGGCTCAGTCGGTTAAGTGTCCGACTTCGGCTCAGGTCATGATCTCATGGTTCGTGAGTTCAAGCCCCACGTCGGGCTCTGTGCTGACAGCTCAGAGCCTGGAGCCTGTTTCAGATTCTGTGCCTCCCTCTCTCTCTCTGCCCCTCCCCCACTCATTCTCTGTCTCTCTTCATCTCTCAAAAATGAATAAATGTTAAAAAAAAATAAAGATCCCGTTTTCAAATTTCTAAAAAATAAAAATGGTGATTTGATTTTAAATGAAATGATGAAAATAAGGTGTATTTCTGTAACTTATGCTTTTAAATAAAGCATTTTAAAATAGCACCTTTCACTTTTCATTGTTAACTTGTTTGAATAACAGCAGCAAGTTACTTTAGATACACTTTTAAGTTAGGTTTTTGTAAGTTAGTATCATTAGTCTAGTTACTAATTTTCCAGTGGAATGAGCCTGATTATTTTTATATCACTGACTTGGCTGTTGATGTGAAAAGCTGTGAGATGCTATAGCTCATCAACTCCTGTGAGGTAAAGAATTTGAATGCTATCCTAGTGTGAATGACTAGAACTCTCTTCATATACTAAGCCATTGTCATGGTATTGGCAGCTTTTACATTCCAGGCAGTTCTTTTGTGCTGTTTAAAAAGGTTGAGACTGAATCTGTTTTTAAAGCATAGTTGAAATGGTTCTGGCACATTTTGCCACTGTTCAGAATGCAGCCTTATTGAAGTCCTGTCACTTCCTGTAGTATGACCAGTAACTCTTTCTTACTTTGGAAAGCTTTTGATCTAAGTTCAACAAAAATGACATTTTAAGCAAAAAGGTGGTATTTTTTCCTGTCCTGAATTCAAGGAAGAGAACTTCTGGGGGGAAAAAAAACTGCACATGTCCTAATCAGGGAAGGGATCTCAACATTTACAGTTTGTCATGTGCTTTATGTACATACATTGTTTTATCCTGATCCCTAGGAAGAAGATGCCATTATTCCCAATAAAGTTTATATGCAAAAAGTAAAACAGTTTGTGACTTTGGATTAGGACAAGGTTTCTTTCTTTCTGTTCTTTCTAAATGTTTATTTTGAGAGTGAGAGGGCGTAAGTGCAAGTGCATGCAAATGGGGGAGGGGCACAGAGAGACGAGAGAGAAAATCCCAACCAGGCTCCATGCTGTCAGCACAGAGCCCAATACAGGTCTCAGTCTTACAAATCATGAGATCATGACCTGAGCTGAAACCAAGAGTCGGACGCTTAACCAACTGAACCATCCAGGTGCTCTAGGAAAAGGTTTTTAGATATAGTTCCAAATACATAATTCATGAAAGTCTGATTAATTAGACTTTGTTAAAATTTAAAACTTTGACCCCATTAAGAAAAGGACAAGCAAGCCACAGACAGCGAGAAAATATTTGGAAAACATATAGGTAGCAAAAGACTTGCTTTTAGAATATATAAAGAACTCTTAACTCAATAGTAAAAAAACTAAAAACCCAAAAAATAAGTAGGCAAAATATTCAGATAGACCTCTCACCAGGGAAAATATGTGAATGGTAAATAAACACATAAAAAGACCATGATTCATTAAGGAAAAGTAAAACCACTACATATACAGTAAAATGGGTAATATCGAAAAAACTGGCAATGCTGATTGTCGGCAAGCATGTGGATTCTCCTACATTGCTGGTGGGAGAACATAAAGTCATAAACTTTTGAAAAATAGTTTGGCAATTTCTTAAACATAAAGTTATCATATGACCCAATGATTCTATTCTTAGGTGTCTACCTCAAGAGAAATGAAAACATATGACTGCATAAAAACTTGTATCTGAATGTTTATGATAACATTACTCCTAATAGCCAAGACTAGAAACAATTGATATATATATTACCTGGTGAATGAATAGGCAAACATGTTGAGTATCTACATGGTGGAAAACTATTCATCAATAGAAAGGACTGAACCTTAAAAATTTATGTAAAATGAGCAAGACCCATAACACTACATATTATTCTGTTTATTTGCATTTTTAAGAGACTATTTTTTAGAGCACTTTGAGGTTTATAGCAAAATTGAGCAGAAGGTACAGAGATTTCTCATATACTTCCTGGCAGAGCCTCCCCCATTACCAGCATCCCCTACCAGAATGATACATACGTTAAAATTGACTAACCTACAATTGTATAATTGGAACAAATGTATAATGACATTTATCTACTATTATAGTATCATACAGACTTTTCACCACCCTAAAAATGTCCACAGATCCTCTCTAGCAGTAAAAATACTTTGGATGAGGAAATCCTAATGCTCCACTAATTTCATCTCTCCCTCCCTCCTAAATCTTGACAGCCACTCATCGTTTTACTGTCTCCAAAGTTTTGCTTTTTCCATAGTGTCATAGTTGGAATTGTACAGTATGTAGCCTTTTCAGATTGGCTTCTTTCATTTTCTCCATGTCTTTTCATTCCTGGATAGCTCATTTCTTTTTAACACTTAATAATCCATTGTCTGGACATACCATGGTTTATTTATCCATTTGCTTACTGAAGGACCTCTTGTTGCTTCCATTAAAGCTGTTGTAAAAATCCGAGTGCTGGTTTTGTGTGGACGTAAGTTTTCATCCTTTGTGTAAATACTAAGGAGTATGATCACTGCATCATAGGGTAAGAGGATGTTGAGTTTTGTAAGAAACTGCCAAACTGTCTTTCAAAAGTGGCTGTGAATTTTATATTCCAATCAGCAGTGAATGAGAGTTCCTGTTGCTCCATATCCTCACCAGCATTTGGTATTGTCAGTGTTCAGTTTTGGCCATTCTAGTAAGTGCCTGGTGGTATCTCGCTGTTTCAGTTTGCATTTCCCTGATGACATATGTGTTGAGTATCTTTTCATATGATTATTTGCCATCTGTGTATTGTTTTTGGTGGGGTACATGTCTGTTAAGGACTTCGGATCATTTTTTAATTGAGTTCTTGGTCTTGTTGACTTTTAAGAGGTCTTTGTATATTTTGGATAATGGACCTTTATCAGATAGGGCTTTTATAAATATTTTTTCCCAGCCTGTAGCTTTCCTTTTCATTCTCTTGATGAAGTTATTTGAAAAGTCAAAACTACAGAGATAGAAAATAAGGAGTTGCCTGGATGCTGAGGAGTCTTTTGCAGATGGGTACATGAAAACTTTTTGGGGTGATGGAAGTATGCCACAGATGGATAGTTGCACAATTGAAAAAACTTGCTAAGATTTTATTTATTTATTTATTTATTTATTTATTTAGAGAGAAAGGGCACAAGTGAGCAAGGGGCAGAGAGAGAGAATCCCACAGGGGCTTGTGTTTTACTCAAAGCAGGACTCCTGTTTTACCCAAAGGGGGGCTTTACTCACTTAGAATGGGGCTTGAGCTCACCTGATGCGGGTCTTGAACTCATGAACTGTGAGATCATGACCTGAGCCAAAGTCAGGTGCTTAACGACTGAGCCACCCAGGTGCCCTTTACTAAGAATTCTTAAACTGTACATTTTAATTGGGTGAATTTTTGATTTGTAAGTTGTATCTTAGTGAAACTGTTTTTAAAAATCTTAGAACAAAAATGTTACAGCGCTTTAGTAACTTGTACAAGGTATGTGACCGCAAAGTGCAGAGCTAGCACTGGCACTCCAGGCTCTTTCGTAAAGCCCCATTTCTTTCGTGCTTCTTCTTCTACTTGAGTGCCCTCCCTGAACAGGTTACCTGCTGAAGGGCCTGTGCTGTGTTCTGAGTCAAAATTCCCTTTAATTATCAGTCCTAAAATCTTTTTATTTTTTACCTTGCTTAGAGATTCCTTATTAGCAAGTTTGTTGGATGGAGTAAGAGCCTCTGGTAACAGAGATGTTTGTGTAAAAATGACACCAACTCATAAAGGTCAGCGATGGGGGTTACTCAGCATGCCTGTCGATGAGGAAGTAGAGAGCCTTCATCTCAGATTTTTGGCCACACCTCCGAGTAAGTATTGATTTAAGTGTAATTGCATTTCCGTCCATCTGCTTAATAATTGAAAAGTTAAGAATGCATACCTCTAAATCTTTTTGAACCTTTTCATCTTACAGATGGCAACTTTGCAGATGCTGTATTCAGGTTCAACGCTAATATTTCATATAGTGGAGTTCTGCATGCAGTAACACAGGATGTAAGATGAATTGTATTTTAATTTGTTCATAGTCACTAACTTTTGGTATGGAAACTTTTTTGAAACATTCTTCCTTTACCTAGGGTCTCTTCTCAGAAAACAAAGAAAAACTGATCAATAATGCCATAACAGCATTATTGTCTCAAGAGGGAGATGTTGTTGCTTCAAATGCAGAACTTGAGAGTCAGTTCCAGGCTGTGAGGAGGCTTGTAGCTTCCAAAGCTGGTTTTCTGGCCTTCACTCAGCTTCCAAAGTAAGTTGCTTTGAACTTCTTATAGAGTATACGAACAAGTCAAAATAGCAAATGATCAAGTTTGTGTCTTTATATCTGTCTAAACCTGAAACTTTTTCATATGATGGTATGGTAGTTTTTAATCATGAGAAATTAAAAAGGAAAGGGCAGTGGTACTAAAGGGGGTGGATATTGTTCTCATACATACCTGTAATATTACTGACTCTTATTTTAGTGAATTTGAACAGGAAGTGAAATCCATTTTAGTTTTAATTAGTTAAAACAAAAAATCTTCCCCCCGCAAAGAACAAAACTTACGGGAGTGGATGTGTTCTGGAAGTGGAATTTAAAATAAGTACCTAGGGCACCGGGGTGGTTTAGCTGGTTAAGCATCCAACTCTTGATTTAGGCTCAGGTCTTGATCTGGTGGTTTGTGAGTTTAAGCCCTGCATCGGACTATGTGCTGACAGTGCAGAACCTACTTGAGATTCTCTCTCTCCCTCTCTCTCTGCCCCTCCCCCGCTCACACTCTCTCTCAAAATAAATAAATAAACTTAAAAAAATAAATATATACTTGCTGGGGTGCCTGGGTGGCTCAGTTGGTTGAGCATCTGACTCTTGAGCTTGGCTCAGGTCATGATTTCATGGTTAGTGGGATCAATCCCTGCATCAGGCTCTGTGCTAACATCACGGAGCCTGCTTGGGATACTCTCCCTGCCCCTTCCCCACTCTCTCTCTTTCTCTCTCAAAATAAAATATGTACTTGCTGAATGCAATAGAAACTTACAAAGACTTATTATGTCACATTTTAATGATAAAGTAATGCTCTGATACTGCTGTTATATGCTTGGGGGTTTTTTGTTGTTGTTCCACAAGGTTTCGGGAACGTCTAGGAGTGAAGGTAGTAAAAGCACTCAAGAGGAGCAACAATGGAGTAATCCATGCAGCTGTTGATATGCTCTGTGCCCTCATGTGTGTAAGTAGTATTTTTTAAAATCCATCTACTTAATGTCATTTTACTGGTTTTTCTTAAGTTGATTGATGGTTTAAATTTCCACAAACCTAGATTTCCTGGATTGTTCTCATAGCCATTTATTTATTCAAATAAATGTGATTTTTTTTTTTGTGGGTTTTGTGTGTGTGTGTGTGTGTGTGTGTTTGTTTTTTTGTGTTTTTTTTTTTTTTTTAGCATATCTTATAAACTGGCACTGTGCTATCTACTAGAAATAGAATTCCTTCCTTTCTTGAAATGGCTAACAGTCTAGTAAGGTAGGCTTGTATGTATAGTCTAACGTAGTAGAGGTTACCTGATCCCTAAAAAGCAGCACTCAGTTTTGGTTTTGTGGTGAGGAAAAGATAAAAGATTCTAGGCCACTCTTTCTGGAAGGTGTTACACTTGAACTCAATCTTAAAGGATAGACAGGTATTTTCCCTCTGTGAGCGGCTTTCCTGAGAAACGGGATAGCATATACAAAGGCATGTTTAGGATGAAGCGCATAATTGAAATGGCTGGGTCATAAAGCATGTATGGAGGTATGTGGGATTAGGAGTTAAAGTTAGAGATGTATTGCAGAGACAGTTATCAAAAGCCTTTTATATCAAAGAAGCTAGATTTATATTCTTTAGTAAGGAACAACCTGAAAGGTTTTTCAGCAGCGGAGTATAACATTAGGTTTGGACCTCTGAAAGCTGATTGATGGTATGTGGAGACTGCATTAGAGGTAAGGTTAGAGGCAGACTAAATATGTAAGAAATAAGATGGAGTAGGTTGGGGCTAAAGAAGGCACATTTGAAGGCTGAGGGCAAAGGTCTAACTTGGTGACAGTTTCTTTGGGAGGAGAAGCAATGAATTGTTCAGTGTAACTTGAAGTTCCTGATTAACTTCAATGTTGTATATAGTAGTGGGACTTTTATGTTTCATATAAAGTGCTGTAGGCAAGCTCAGTGGTATAGAATAAACCTAAGTAATCACTTACATAAAGTCTTACATTTATTCTTCAAAGTGAATTTTACTATCTTTACTACTCCGGGTAACTCCATTAAAAGAGTTAGTGGGATACCTAGAAAATAAACTGTGGTAGTGTGAAACACCTTGAGCTTTCATTACATATTAGGTTTTGGCTGTGTATCTTACATGAATTATCTCATTTAAGCTTCATAGTAGTCCTGTGAGCTGAGTGCCATTAATCCTACTTGATGACTGAGGAAAGGGAAACTTGGAGTTATAGCAATTAACCTTGCCTAAGGTCAGCTGTAGTCAGTAGCAAAGTTAGGATTGGATCTTTACTCCTAACCTTCATGTTAGAATCCGTTTTCCATTCTCCTTTATTCCACCAGTCAAAGGGACAAAGAAGTATTTGCTGCTCGTTTAGTACCTGCTTTTAAATGCTGTTTAAAAATATAGGTAAATAAATGCTAAGTTTTACCATTTCAAATTTAAATTATAAAATTGGGGGAGAAGAAATGGATGTCATATGCCTTTAAGGAGGAGACCTGGACTTTTGAGAGTGTGCCTTATATAGTACTCGCTACAGATACTCGGATTCATTATCTGCAAAGCCTCATCAGACCCTGGGGGAAATCATCACTTTTGCCTGTTTGTCTTATCACGAGTTTCCTTTCTGCCTTCAACCTTAAAGGCTATGGTTTTTAATTTTTTTTAGTATTTAATGAATACTCTCTATAAATGACTTCCGTGTGATGCCAGCATATGGGTTGCTCATGAATTATCACTGTTTTTAATCAATAGCCCATGCATGATGACTATGACTTAAGGCAAGAACAGCTGAACAAAGCTTCTCTTCTCTCTTCAAAGAAGTTTCTGGAAAACTTACTAGAGAAATTTAATTCCCATGTGGTAAGTTGTAATTAAATTTGTCTTAATGAGAAATACCATACATTATTGAAAGGTATTTCAGAAGTGCAGTTTGGACAGTTTTTTTTTTTTTATTTTTTTTTATTTTGAGAGAGAGGGAGAGAGAGTGCATGCATGGGAGTGGCCGAGAGGGAGAGAGAGAGAGAGCCCCCAAGCAGGGGGCTTGAACCCATGAACCGTGAGATCATGACCTGAGCCAAATCAAGAGTCGTACGCTTAACTGATTCAGCCACCCAGGTGACCTGGACAGTTTTTATTTAATTGGAGCTCCCAGCTTTGGTCAGTTGGTCATACACAGTTTGGTCAGCTTGGTCACTCACTAATAGTAAAATACTCTGTTTTAGGACTGTATCCATTCATCTGAAAAGAGTTGCAAAGACTTTAGATTTTTGCAGTGATATTCCAGGGTTTTTTGTTCTTTAATAATGTCATTATGAAATAAGCTGCTCTTAAAAATTAGTGACATCCTTACTCTTCAGTCACTGGTAACAGTTTTGGAGATGGGCAGTCTGTAACATTTCGAAGGAACAAATTTTCAGGGTTTTATAAGTTTTGTCAAAGATTACTTTTTATATGAATTCTATACATGTTAACCTTTATTATACGTGTTTGAGGAGTCTTGGTTATTCTCTTGAAATTGGACCAAATTTTAATTATTTTCCTTTTGAAATATGGTAAGCAGTGGATTTATTGCATTAGTAAAACAAATACTCCTTAGTCAAACTTTAAACCTCATGTTGAGGAATACTTTTAACATATAGACTAGCAGAAGCATGTTACTACTGTTTTGCTTGAAATTCTGCCCTAAGTCATGGTAATATGTTACTTGTTTCAGGATCATGGGACTGGTGCCCTAGTTATTAGTTCACTCTTGGACTTCCTTACTTTTGCCCTCTGTGCTCCATATAGTGAGACAACAGAAGGACAGCAGTTTGATATGCTCTTAGAGATGGTAGCATCCAATGGAAGAACCCTCTTCAAACTCTTTCAGGTGAGAGAGTTTGTTATCTTCTTTATCAGCTAACAGCTACTCTAAGAGAGACCCACTTAGAGTTTGGTTTTAAAATAATGGATGTGTGCTTCTGTAATAATGTTGATAAGCGAACACAGCCTAGTATGTTATCCTATTAAGGATATTTAAATTCTACAGATTTCTTGGTGTTTCATGTAGAGCTCTATCAATGGCTTTTGACCACTGTTTTGACCCTGTTGCCCATCTTTTCCATCTCAGGAGTGAGAAATGCATTTTTTTCTATGATAGGCCCAGAGTACCCTTTTCTTTATAAATTACCAAATAATAGGATGAGTTTTAGTAGAGCTGTTCATAAAGAGCTGAAAACATTGTTATTTCATATATTACAGTATTACGTATATGTGATGTGTTTCTATATACTTATATTTTTATTTCATATTAATTTGTATAATGTCAGTGTGTATCATTACATTTGATATTTATTCAAATAAGTATAATTATTCAAATAAGTACCAGCTGTTTCCTGCTGATGCTTTGATTTTCTTTAAAGCTATGTTGTAAGGATACCTAAAATTTTTAACCAAACTGTGATCTGACTTTCAGATGTATCCTTTACTAATTTTATGACTTATACCTTGAATAAAATTGTATATCCTCCTTAAAAGCAACAGCTAGCCATGTTGGAATGAAATTCTTTCATTCTGTGATTCTTTTTTCTCCCCATGTTAAAGCATCCTTCCATGGCAATTATCAAGGGAGCTGGATTGGTTATGAAGGCAATAATAGAGGTGAGAACAGCTTGGAACTTTGAAACTTACTTGAATGTTGATTGGCTGTTTTCATTGAAGCTGACAAAATTACCTTTCAGCCTGTTATGGGAAACATGCACTTTTTCTGGGTAAGAAAAGTAATTTTAAATCTTTATTCAGAAGTTAGTTTTAAACTACAGAAACAATCCTCAATATTAAACTAAGAGTTTGAAAGTTCTGAGGTAAGTGGGTTTAGGGCAAATAAATCTTTCTTGTTCCTATATTATTTGTGTTGTGTTTGTTTAAGAGAATTAAAAGTTAGCATTCTCCCTCTCTTGCTCTTTTTTTGGGGGGCATGGGAGATGATGGTATTGATGCTACTGAAATCTTTAGGTACTGAGGTTACATGGAAATCTGTTAATGGAGTTAGTTCATAGCAAAGTGGTGTTAAATAAGAATGGTAACAAATATAAGTTCCTCAGGCTAAAGTGCATTTGTAAGTGAGCTCTAGAGGTTAGTTTATGTTATTGGACAGACACAAGATATTGTTTCCCCAAGATAATTTCTTTAGCTTTCTGTGTTTTTTAGTAAACAAAATCATGGCTATGAATATCAACTTGCATACTGATGTTTACAATAACATCAGTTTAAGTGGCTTTGAATTCTTACTTTTTTGTCGTCATAGTAGTGGTTTGGATAAAATGTAAGAGTGCCCCTTTTATCAAAAACTCTCAGTGATTGTAACTCATAAATATAACATGTTGCTAAATAAAATGCACATAACTAGTATACCTCTAAGTAGATGTTAAAAAATTCTATATAGGTGTTATACATCAAAGGTTGTTTTCATTTTTAGTGGGTATATAAAGGCTGATTTTCTTCCTCTAGTTAATGGGTTG
The DNA here is from genome assembly GCF_018350195.1 of Panthera tigris. NCBI lineage: Eukaryota > Metazoa > Chordata > Mammalia > Carnivora > Felidae > Panthera > Panthera tigris. The sequence continues at coordinate 129,120,793 of NC_056668.1, read as the reverse complement.
TTTCCAAAGTAAGTATCTCTCACAGAGCTGACAATAGCCAAGGACGGTTAAGACCACGAGACCAAACAAAAGTGTGTTCCTGACCCCCATCCACCAATATGTTGCCATTCATTCAGAAATACTTATTGAGGGCCATGTATAACCAAAATGTGGACTTAGGGCTTCAATATAAGCTACACATGTCCGTTTCATAGCCAGTGACTGGAGCTGGAGGTATCTATGTAAGGAACACCTTCTTTATTTACACTGAAATCCTGGCAAGTATCTTAAATTATTTTTTCTGGTTGTAAAGCAATATATGATTTTTGAAGAAACATTGGAGTTTATAGAAAAAATTCAAGGAACAAATAAATCGTTTGTATTTTTATCATCCTGAGGTAACTACTCTTAGCATTTTGGTAAGTTTTCTCTCAGACTGTAGTATTCAGAATTATATGTGTACATATACAAACCATGCACTGTATATATTTGTATTGATAGTGCTGTCAGAATGATACATGTACATATATATTCACACTATGTGAATATTTGTATACATACTGCATACTCAGTTGTACTATATACTTGTACTTTTTTTCACTAACATTGTGAGCATTCATGCTTTTCAACAGATTGTCTTAAATATCACACTGCTTACTTAATTCATAGTTCTGTGATTACCTTTGATCAGTAGTCCTGTCCTGTCATACTCTGTTGCCAAAATGAGCCCATATAAGCAAAGTAAAATCTAAGAATAAAAAGAACTACCCCAATTATCAATCATTCTTTAAAAAAAAAAATAACTGTGTTCACCATGAAAATGTATGTATTGTTAATAATAAAAGCAAGCCTGGTTTGTAGATGCCTTTGGTAGGAATTGCTGATTTCCCTGAGTTGCATTTCCCTTTCATGGGCTGATAAATACTCAGAGAATGAACCTAACTTTAATGTTAAATTAAGCAAAGCATAATTTATTGGATAAATGTACTTGTAAACATTTAAAACCTCACACCACAGTCAAATAATATTTTTTAAATTACTTGTATCACCTGTGTTGTTTTTGGGTAAAGTTGCATTTAAAATTTTTATTACGTTGTATACTGTATAATTTTACTTAGAGATGTAAAATTAGTTTTATAAAATTAGGATAGCTTGTTCTAGATTGCTGCTTTAGGGATCATCTCACCCTTTTTCCAAAGGAAGGTGACAAAGAAATTGCTACAAAAATGCAGGAGCTTGCCCTAAGTGAAGGTGCCTTACCTCGACACTTGCATACTGCGATGTTTACAATAAGCTCAGATCAGAGGATGCTTACAAATAGGTAGGTTAAATTTAATTTGCTGTAAATTAACTTGCTGCTTAGAAAATGGATTCAGATATTACATAAAACAGACTGAATAAGTATTTGGATTACACGAATGATTCATTATCTTTTGATTCACCTAGTTCTCCTTTTCCTTCCCTTATAGAAAGATTGTGCCCAGATGATCATTGTCCCTGCCCCTGGATAACTTGGGAGGGACCCATAGTCAAGGGCCCATAGTCAAGGGAGTAGAATATGAAAAATAGTGCCTAGAAGCTTATGGAACTAGAACCACATATCCAGGCCTTTTCTCTTTGTATTTCCTTCTGGCCATGATGTCAATTTGTAAATATCTTTGGTTAGGTACTCTACTTTAAGAATAAAACGGGCGCCTGGGTGGCGCAGTCGGTTAAGCGTCTGACTTCAGCCAGGTCACGATCTCACGGTACGTGAGTTCGAGCCCCGCGTCAGGCTCTGGGCTGATGGCTCAGAGCCTGGAGCCTGTTTCCGATTCTGTGTCTCCCTCTCTCTCTGTCCCTCCCCCATTCATGCTCTGTCTCTCTCTGTCCCAAAAAATAAAATAAACGTTGGAAAAAAAAAAAAAGAATAAAGAAAACAGTGGGGCTCCTGGGTGGCTCCTTCAGTTAGGCATCTGACTTCAGCTCAGGTCATGATCTCACGGTTCTCCTTTGTATTCTGTGTCTCCCTCTCTCTCTGCCCCTCCCCTGGCTCACAGTCTGTCTGTTTCTCTCTCTCTCTCTCTGTCAAAAATAAACATTAAAAAATGTTTTTTAAAGAATAAAGAAAACATTATCTAATCAGCCTAATGTAGGCCTATCCTAAATCTATTGGAGTTAAACAGTTTCCACTTTGGCAAATTCTTTTTTTATAATAATCATTTAAATATAAGGAAGCATATAAACCTATTCATTTATTCCAGGCCATGTGAATTCCATCCCTTTTAATCTTTCTTTATGATTCCTGATGTGTGACTCTTCAGATAACCTTAGCATACTATATTATGACTCATGATTCATTAGTTTAAAAAAAGATGTTTTTGATTATGTTCTTTTTGACTTTTTAAATGATAGCATAAATTTTCACTTAGGTTTACTTTATGATACCATAAATTTGCCTTTTTTGTCACCTATATTCAGTTATTGGATGCTTTGGTATGCTCCCTTGCCAGTAGTTTTCTGCTGTTAGTATTATAAGAAGCTGTCTGCATCCCTCAACTTATAAATGTTAGCCCCAAAAGTAGTCTTTTAGGGCTGAGAGGACAAAAAGATCTAAAAGAAAGATTATTTCCTTGGCATATTGCCTTTTTAGCGTTGCTAGATACCATCTTTCATTAAAATAGACACTATTTGATGTCTTATTCTATTAAACCCCTGTGTTAGATGTTTGCTTCTTGTGTTCCTCTTATTAATCAATTACATTCCCTACTGTGATCAGTTACACTAATGAAAAGCTATCAATTTATAATATAGATACCACTTGTTATTTGCATTGCTTTATTTTTTATTATATCTTTGCTATTATAAAATGTTATCCTGTTTATCCCTGATTAAAGCCTTGTTTAAGGAATCACTGATAATGATACCTACCTGATGCAAGTGAAGGAAAAAATAAGTGTAATTACTTCATTAGTAATTTCCAAATAGGCGCAGAAATGAACAGGTTTGTTTGTTTTTTTTTTTTAAGTTTATTTCTTTTTGAGAGAGCATGAACAGGGAAGGGGCGAGAGAAAGGGGGGGAGAGGGAGAGAGAGAGAGAGAGAGAGAATGAATGAATGAATCCCAAGCAGGCTCCACACTGTCAGCACAGAGCCTGACATGACTCGATCCCATGATCACAAGATCATGCGTAACCTGAGCTGAAACAAAATGTCAGACACTTAACTGAGCCCACAGGTGCCCCAGAAATGAACGTTTTAGTGGTGTTCATTTCTTTTGGTAACGTAACAAAGTGCAGTTTGGGTTTTTAAGCTTTTTTCTTCTGGGAATGTAACCTATTATAAATACATATGTCTGTAGGTTTGGTTATTTCACTCACAGGTTTCATGCCTATTCTTGAAGCACATGGCAATTTGAATCCCTGCGGAAGCACAGAAGGGTCAACCATGAAATATATTTTCTGCTTATGAGGAGCTTTTTAGCCTCATTAGGAGACAGATGTTATCATGAGGGTTAAGATTAATAAATGATTAAGTCATAAGTCAACATGGATCTTAGATTTCCACTTTGAACCAAAATATGTTTTTACCTCGAAGGTGGCATGATTAAGGGTGCCTGGGTGGCTCAGTCAGTTAAGTGTCTGACTTTGGCTCAGGTCATTAGCTCACAGCTCCTGAGTTTGAGCCCCACGTCGGGCTCTGTGCTGACGACAGCTCAGAGCCTGGAGCCTGCTTGGATTCTGTGTCTGTCCCTCTCTGCCCCTCCCCCACTTGTGCTCTGTGTCTCTCTCAAAAATAAACGTAAAAAAATTAAAGTGGCAAGAGTAGAATAATTTGCTCTGAATGCTTTGAGTCTTTGTCTAGGCTCCAAAACTGAAAATATTTTCTATCCCTGACCTTGCTAAAAAGGTTATATTAGAACATAGTTACTAACTTTTGCTCATGTTGAGATTTCCAAGGAATGCCAGAATGCTACATGATCACTGTTTTGGGACTTACTATGCAAACTAATTGTATCATCCAGTCTAATTGCTTTATTTATTGTCCCTGTCTTTAAATGAGGTAAGAACCTACTTCATGTTCAGGTCCATTGAAAATCAGGGAGTTGATCAAGGAAGCATTTTGATTGGAGAAAATTCTAAAACATTAGCAACATTTTGAATTACTGTCTGATTCACCTCTCCACATTGAAGTACTAACTTTAAATATTAACATCAGAATGATTTTTTTTTCCTGTAGCCATATTGCTTATATGATATTTTGTTCTTAAAAATTCCTTTCTATTCTAGCTGAGATAAAGCAGCAAACCTTTCTCAACGTCTGCTTTTTTCAGACAGCTAAGTAGACATTTAGTGGGACTCTGGACAGCTGATAACGTAACTGCGACAAACCTGTTGAAACGCATTTTGGTAAGTCTGTTGAATGACCAAGAAGATTTATGCATTCTTGTCCAATAAAATTTAATTGAGTAAGTTTATTTATACTGTTAAAGAATTTTTTTAGTCTGTTTTTTATTTAAAAGATGTTTATTGTAGAAGTTGTCACATAATAAATGCTAACCTCAATAGCTTAAATGATAGTATTTATTTGAGTTTGGAAGCTAAATTTTCTTTTGTGTGGTTGTTTTGCAAATGGATTTTATGTTTTGTTTTTGTTTACTTTTAGCCGCCAGGCTTGCTGGCATACTTGGACAGCTCAGATCCAGTTCCTGAGAAGGATGCTGATCGCATGCATGTTAGAGATAATGTGAAAATAGCAATGGTAAATATGATTGTCCTAAGTGTCTTTTCAGGTTGAAAAGAACACTCTTCTCTGAAACACAATAAAATTTTTAGAGATAAACTAAGAATTCACGGAATTGAATAATAGTACTCTTTTTGTATCATTAACCACTTTATTAAGGTAAAATTTACATCCCATAATATTCTCTTGTTATAAGTATACAATTCAGTAATTTTTTTTTATATTTATAGAGTTGTAAAACTGTCACCGCAGTCTAATATTATGAATAGTAGTAATCTTGTATGTTTTGTTTCCCTTCACTCAGCTTATTGCCACATTCAGGAATGGATTTTTTTTTAAAGTTTCAAATGTATAATGTGATATTTTGCACGTAATATGTGATTGATAAATGTTGTTGGTGAAAGGGGCCAACAGTGAAAAAATTAACTTAGGTAGGACTTTTTTCTTACAAAAGCTATCTTTATTATTAAGGTGGGGCTATCTCTGAGAAAATTTACTTAAACATCTTGCAAGATACACTGTTGTAATAATGTCTTGTATGTGTTCTTTTCCTTTCCTCATCCCATTTTTCTATTTGCACCCATCTCCCATTCACATCCCACCACCCCTCACATAGGAATCATCTTGAAACTTAAGCAGAAAAGTTAAGATTTCTTGGACAAAAGTGTAATTTATTGTAGAAATTTTCACTTTGTTTCTTCACTGAGCCCCCAACATCCAGTATGTATTTTATCATGTAAAACAAATAGTGTGACTCAGCTTTACTTAGATTTTAAAAATAAATTTACAAACAGGACTGTAATGGATTTTAACATTGTTTTACAGGATCAGTATGGAAAATTTAATAAAGTTCCAGAATGGCAAAGACTAGCTGGGAAAGCTGCTAAGGAAGTTGAAAAATTTGCCAAAGAAAAAGTAGATCTTGTGTTGATGCACTGGAGGGATAGAATGGGCATTGCACAAAAAGAGGTAAAAATAAAATCTGCGTCCAAACTTCTAGCACTTCTGTATGTCCCAGGCTTACGTTCGTTGTTCCTGTTCACAGAGATGGTAGTCCAGTATTTCTGATTGCACATACGAAGAAATGTCACCTAATTGATTCATATTTTTATATAAGTTTTTCTTAATTCATAGTTTTAAGAATCTGTGATTAGGTTTTTACTTAGGTATTTTATATTAAATTGAATGTAAAATTTCACTCTTAAGTTTTCTTCCATGTTTTCAGTTCCTATACTTCTTTATCCATATGTTATCTCTTTTTCTTCCTTCTCTGAATTTTACTTTTATTTTAACTTTATTTTTTGAGGGAAAGCACGTGCGTGCAATTGTGTGAGGGACAGAGAGAGAGAGTCCCAGGAGGGGCAGAGAAAGAAGGAGAGAAGTAGGGCTCATTTGTACCCAAAGTGGGGCTTGAGCTCACAAACTGTGAGATCATGACCTGAGCCAAAGTCAGATGCTTAACAACTGAGTGACCCAGGCACCCCTCTGAATTTTATTTTATAGCTATAAAAGTAAAGGTGCTCTTCTTGTTTAGCATTTTTATTCAGAGCTAGCCAGACCAGTGTTTTGGTAATAAGTTTTGCGAATATATATATATAATATATATATTATATATATATATATTCACGTATAAATATATATATTTACTTATTAAAAAACATTTTTTTAATGTTTATTTATTTTTGAGAGAGACTGATTTGAGAGAGACTGAGAGAGAGGGAGACACAGAATCCGAAGCAGGCTCCAGTCTCCAAACTGACAGCACAGAGCCTGATGCAGAGCTCAAACCCACAAGCTGTGAGATCATGACCTGAGCCAAAGTCAGTTGCTCAACCGACTGAGCCACACAGGCACCCCATAAGTTTCATATTTTTAAATTAAACTTACTGTATGTACTTAAATTTCAATATTAGCTCCTCAAATCAGGTCAGGTCTGATTCCTCAGCATGTAGTATATATAATCAGTAGAACCTAATTTCAGTAATACACTCTTCTCTCTAGGATGTAATGTGCAGTGGTTAAGTCAACTATAAAAGTTGACTTGGTCTCACAGTTTTTGTTAACCACACTGAGATGCTTTGCTTTTAAGCATCTTTTCGCTTATGGTAGCTATTTCTTTATACAGAGAAAGTAATATAAATATCTTGTTAAACAGGTTTCTTATGAATTTCCAGAACTTCCAAACATAAGGCATCAGGTGTAGCAGAACATAACAGTCTTGTGTGTCTATGTGAAAATGAGACCAAAATTCAGTTCTTTAGAGCTTGAGCATAAATGCGTTCGTGCTGATTTGTGTGAGTGGCATATGCAATATAAAGAATCACTAGATAGGCTTTCTGAATGGCTACGATAGTGAAAATACTGAAGGTTGAACTGTTTAACCTACATCTGAGCCTAGTTTTATTTTGTTTTAAGTTTATTCATTTATTTTGGGCATGGGGGGAGAGACTGGGGAAAGGAGAGAGAGAGAGAGAGAGAGAGAGAGAGAATATGAATATCCTAAGCAGGCTCCACACTGTCAGTGCAGAGCCCCCTGTGGGGCTCAAACTCACAAACTGTGAGTGAAATCATGTGAAATCATGACCTGAGCTAAAATCAAGAATCAAATACTTAACTGACTGAGCCACCCAAGCACCCCTAGTTTTATCATTTATTAACCCCAAACATAAGTTACAGGTTTTCAGAACATTACTTTCCTCTTTCATAAAATCAGAATAAGAGTATCTCCCTTCTCTGTTCTGTAGTGTTGCTTTGCTTTTTTATTATAACAAAGTAACAATAGAAACACTGTATACATATCTGGTCATGATAATATTGCTGTTACATTTGGAAAGTCAAAAATATATAAATAGGGATATAAATGATTTTCAGTTAATAAAAAATTAGGAGCTGACTTCACGTAGTTAAGCCCATTTCTAAAATAATAGTTATTCAAGCTGTTGGATATAATTATCTAACTGAAAATAAGTTATTGGAATCAGCTTTCATACGTAACATTTATCCAGCATAAGTTTTAGCACAAAGTTACTTTATTTTAGTTCTAAATGTGGATAGCATTTGTTATTTAAAAAAAATTTTTTTAACATTTATTTATTATTGAGAGACAGAGCATGAGAATGAGCATGGGAGGGTCAGAGAGAGGAGGAGACACAGAATCTGAAGCAGGCTCCAGACTCAGAGCTGTATGCACAGAGCCCACGCAGGGCTCGAACGCACGAGATCATGACCTGAGCTGAGGTCAGATGCTTAACCGACTGAGCCACCCAGGTGCCCTGAAGCATTTGTTATTTAAAGAGAACAATTCAGAGGGAAAAGAATATATTTTTTAACATAAATAATGTTTTATTGGTCTATTGGTTTCATTTACGAGTGTTATCTGAAATGTTGAGCAAAAAATGAAGCCCAGTATATATGCTGGTCAAGAAACTGTTTTGGTAGCAAATGGATTATTTTTGCCATGGTACTATTTTTAACATTAATTTCTTTAGAAAACAGTGAATAATCTTTGTGACTATTTTCTTTGTAGAAATATTAACACCCATATATGGAATGATCATGTGCTTTAGCTAGTCTGAAAACTAACCATTGTCAAGATTAACTGGCTAGCCTTGAAATGAACTGCATTTCTTATATAATCAGAACGTTTAGTAAGTCAATTTCATTTGTAGCTAATGTTCTGTGTCCAATTAATAATCTTTGGCTAATGTATAAAATTACTTTTATTTATTTATTTATTTATTTATTTATTTATTTATTTATTTATTTATTTATTTATTTATTTATTTTTTAGTTGAGGAATTTGTTTAGCTAGTTAAGGGTTTTAGCCTAAGTTTCTGAGTCCATGAGCTCTGTTTATGGAGAGCTGGTTGTATTTTTTATGTATAGCATTTACGTTTTCACTACTCTGGACCCCCAGCTTTTTGTCCTGAGAGCAGGGGAAATTGAAGAAAGTGCTCCTTAATTACAAGTTTTAGAGAAAGGTTTATCAATAAACTAAATTTTTGAATTATTTATTGCTTTATTCAAGTCACTTTACATGAGTTTTCATGAGAGTGCACAGAATTACAACTTTGTAGGAGACATTTCCTTATGTAACCAATAGATTTTATTTTTCAAACAGCATTTACTTTTTAAAATTCATTACTCATTTAGCCTTTATTCTTTTTATGTCATCTGGTCTGTTTTCTTGCTTTATTTTAGGTAATTTGCCACTTCTTTAATGAAGTTACACTTTCATGTTTTAATTTATAATACTTTCTACTTTTTGGTTCTGTCACATTAAGGACTAGAATTTTAACATCTGCCGTATCTACAGGTTTTACTTGGAGCAGAGATACCTAACTGCCAGCCCATATATAGACTTCAAGAAATCCTTGAAATCTTACCCTCCAGTTATAAACCTTATGTATGTCTTTCTCTGGAATAGGAGGCCATTGCTTTCTTTGAATTCTCAAATGGGTTTATGACTGCCTAAAATCTGAGTCACAGACTTAGAGAAGCAGGTGTCTTAAGGTGAAGGTAATTTGTATTGGTGACAACCTCATGGAATTTGTGTGATAGATACAGCTTAACTCACGCTCACTCTGTTATTTTTATTTTCTTTAAAACTTTTATTTTTTCCTTTTTACAATTAAATTCAGGACAGAAACAATATGGTGAGTTTAAGTCCCTGCTACATGTGTGAAATGCATTAAACTGCCTGGCATGTGGAGTTGTCTTTGAGATTCTTTGTCTAATAAATTAAATTCAAGTCTCACCTCACGTGTCTGAATGTAGATTCTTATTTCTTGTCTGTTAGCTATTTCAATTTATACTTGCGCATTATGGCTTTGGTGGCAGTTTAATAACCTATAATCTTTTGCATTTATTATTTTCCCATGACTTGTGTATTAACTGCATGTAAATGTTTAAAACAAGTCACTGTTTTTGACTCATAAATTTTATCAGTCATCACTGTAAACTGTAACAATTTGGTGTTGGAACAACTTTAGGCTACAATGGAAAATATTTCAACAACACTGTGGAAATACCTGCTAGCACAGTAGTATTTTGTGAAATAATCTAATATTTTATATTCATATTTTATAGATTTTGCTTCATTAACTTGTTTCTGCCAAAATTTGATGTAGGAAATGTCTCTCATCACTTAAAAAGTGATGATTTTCTGACTGAGCCTATTTGGTAGTCCCAGATTGAGCACTATGAAGTTTTTTGTTTTTGTTTTTGTTTTTCCAGAATATAAATCAAAAGCCAGTTGTTCTTCGGAAGAGAAGACAAAGAATAAAAATAGAAGCAAATTGGGATCTCTTCTATTACAGGTAAACTTAAAGCCTCTCTTCCAACAGATAGAATTTGGCATTGCCATTAGAGGAATCATCATAGGTTTTTCTTGCATGAAACTAGTACTTATGCGATGAGTACTTTTACAGCATGAAGTTAAAAAACTGTAACTGTTAAGATCGGTATGATTAGTGATGCTTCCATAAAATTAATGTCTTTTATAGAGTGTTGGTTGTCTGAGGAGCTAAAGTCACTTTTAAAATTTTATTAAGGCTTTGAGATAATCAGTTTAAGCATTACAACCTTTAAGCCTTGTAAGAAATGGGGTCTTAAAAGAGGTAGATGGATGAAAACATGAGACTTGAGGTAAATGGGTATCCAGCTTAGCTGGCCTTTTTATACTTGTCCAGCCTTTCTGATCTATTGACTCCTTCTCTCCATCTACTGCTCCTGCCTCCTGTTCCTCCACCCCAAACACACACAGATATATACACACTGAAAGACTTAGAAACATTTTGGGGATTTGCTAAACTTTTGGGGATAACTTACTGTACTTATTCTGGAAGCTGACATTGATTATACCTTGGCTAATAAAGGAAAATACTGCTTTGCTTTGGAAACTTCCCAAATACACTTTTATATATAATATACTTCCCAAAATATACTTTTAAAGCATATAGTATAGTATATAGTATGGCCTTAAGAGTATTGGTTTCTTCCTCAGGAATTCTTTTATGTTGTCTTCCCTAGAACTGTCTTGGAATTCTGACATTAGACTTTCTAGAAGGGTTGCAGAATGAAAGTGAAAAGGATATGATGCCCCTCTACCTCCAGTTCAGACCTGGGTTCAAGTTTATCACAAGTTAAATTATTCCAGGAACAAAAGGAAGATATTTTGTAAATACCAATCTGAGTTTGGCAGTTTAGACATATTCTTCCTTAGGTAGTTTGTAACGTTCTCATCTAGAATGTTGCTCATCCTACACACTTCACACTCCATAGTTCAGAAATTATCTCCAATGTGAAATTTGATTTTTGATTATAATTATTTTCTGACTGGAATTTATACCAGTAATAAATACTGAAATTGAAATAACAGTTCCTTGGTTTGAAATCTACACAGATTTGTTTTACAGTTCAGGTTCATTTTTTTCCGCTAGCATTTTATTATGAAAGCTTGAAAATACACAAAAAAGGTCAAAGAATTTTACAGTGTGTATCTGATACCTGTCACCAAGACTCTATATTGTACTGTACTTTACAGAGATTTTATTTTCTTTATTATACTTCTTGGAGTTTATTAATTCCACTGTTTTTTTTTACTATAAAATGTAATAAGGGGTATTTATAGTTTTTTAAAAAGTTTATCGTTTACTACTATTTTCTGATTATATACATAGGTTTGGTCAGGATCATGCCAAGTCAAACCTAATTTGGAATTTCAAAACACGAGAAGAACTGAGAGATAGTCTTGAATCTGAAATGAGAGCATTTAATATTGATAGAGAGCTTGGTAGTGCTAATGTGATCTCTTGGAACCACCATGAATTTGAGGTAAAGTTTAGCTTTGTAATATTAATTTTTTTTTAAAGCACATGTTATTTTTGGAGGTTTTTTTTTTTTTTTAAGATTTGTGGTTATATAACATTTTTACCTTTCCTTCTTAATTTTGTGGGGAAAATATGTTAAAGAAATGTTAAAATGTTAAAAGAAAATTTTAACATTTGCCTGAGACAAAAACTTAAAATTACTTATGTTAAGTAACTCAGCTTTGTGCCTGAAAACCATGTAGAGGGTTAATGAATTGGATCCTGTACTTTCCAGATCTGTTCTTTGCTTGTTTTTTTTCTCCTTAGATTTTTTTTTTCTCCATTAAAACATAGCCTGTTCTCCCTTTTTCCTTCTATTTGTACCTTGTTTAATTTTTTTGTGGTAGTTTTGTGAATGTGGCCATATTTTGCTTTTCTATTAAAATATTGATGTGAAGAACAACAAAACAAGATCAAGAAACATGTTGGTAAAAAAAAAAAAAATGGTGGTGGTAGATAATCTTATTTGTGTGTATAATGTAAACTCTCATAACAGCTGTAAATATGAACCTACTCATGACCCCACAGGCTTTGATCTTGAATTCAACTGCATTTCCAAAATAAAACAATTTGTGCTCATTCTCTCCTCCTTGAAAAACTTCCTTTACTTGGTTTTGGGACCCTGTGTTCTCCTGGATTTTCTCCTCCTTCACGGTGCATTCCCCCTTCTTTGTTCATTTGTCTTATTTCCCCAACTGCTAAATTGTCCCAGTGGACCAGTGCTTGGACCCCTTACTTATATTCATTGTCTCAGTGATCTTCACCATTCTCATGGCTTCCAGTATTTTTTATTTGCTGGTGGCTTCCATATTTTTAGCTCAGGTTTTCTTTTTCTTGACCTCATACTTTTATCTTTAGAAACAATTTTTTAATATTTATTCTTGAGAGAGAGAGAGGGAGAGAGAGACCACAAGCCAGGGAGGAGCAGAGAGAGAGAGGGACACAGAATCAGAAGCAGGCTCCAGGCTCTGAACTGTCACACAGAGCCGGACGCGGAGCTCGAACCCACAAGCCGTGAGATCATGACCTGAGTCTAAGTTGGATGCTTTACTGACTGAGCCACCCAGATGCCCCAACCTCATACTTTTATCTTCTAATTGGATATCTAGTAAGCTTCTAGAGTATAGCTCTTAAACTGTGCTCTTATTCTTTCCCTAAACCTACTTTTCTTGTAGTCTTTTTGATCTTAGATAATGGCTCCTCCTTATTTTCTAGTCAAAACCCTTGAAGTCATCTTTTCTCTTACACCCCAAACCTAATTTATCAGCAAATCCTATTCAGTGCATCCTCCAAATTGATCCAGAACCCAACCATTTTCTCTCTATGGGGTTATATCAGTATATCTGCTTCCACTCTTGCCTCCCTGTAATGTTATCAACATAGCAGCATTATGATCTTGTTAAAATGTAAGTAGATCATGTCTCTCCTGTGCTCACCAGAGCCCTCTGGTGCTTCTGTCACTGTCACTTCCCATCTTACTTTGTCAAAGCCTGGGTCCTTGAAATGACTTACAGGATCTGTGCACCCCCTGACCCGCAGCATTGTTTCTTTGTTCTCATGTTCTACTACTGAGCCTTTCACTTTTGCTCCAGCAACACTGACTTCCCTGGAAACACCAAATTCACGTTCTTGATTCAAGGTCTTTCTGCTTGGTATTCCTGCTTAACTAAAATACTATTTTTCCTGGATAGCCTCACAACTTGTTTTCTCCTTCAGGTCTTTTCCTGCATATCATCATCTGAATAGACCCTTCCTGGCGAGTCTGCGAGTCTGTTTAAACATGCAGCCCTCTTTGTACATGGATATCCCTCCCCCCCCCGCATAAGCACACACACTGTCCTTTTTCCCTGCCTTATTTCACCATAGCACTGTCACCCAACTGTTAATTATACTTTACTTTTTAAAATATTTATTTATTTTGAGAGCATATATACATGTGCACGATGAGAGGGGCACAGAGAGAAGAGAGCGAATTCCAGGCAGGCTCTGGCACTGTTAGCAAGCCTGACAGGGGGCTTGATCTCACAAACCATGAGATCATGACCTGAGCCGAAACCAAGAGTCAGACACTTAACCGACTGAGCTACCCAGGTGCCCCCATATTTTACTTTTTTATGTGCTGCTCCTATAAGGACAGTAATTTTTATGTTTGTTTATTGCTGTATCCCTGATGACTAGAACAGTGCATGGCACACACAGTATTATATGCTTAATAGATAGAAGTTGAATGAATTGAATGCTCAGAATTTATAGAAAGTGAAATGTGTGTGTGTGCATGCATGATTTTATATAATTTATATTTTTAGAAATCAGTTATTTTAGGCTTTGGAAAAAGAATTTAATAATAATCTGGTCAAGGAATTCCTTTTTGTAATAGTCTGAGTACAAGGGTTATGGTGCTGCCTTAGCTCCTGATCATGGGCTCCTCCTTCATGTATCACCTCTTTTGTAATCTGGGGTAATTTGACATACAGAGAATGAGTAAATAAAAATATACAATAGGGTCGTCTGGGTGGCTCAGTCACTTGATTGTCTGGCTCTTGATTTCAGCTCAGGTTATGATTCCAGGGTCCTAGGATCAAGCCCCACTTTGGGCTCTGCACTGAGCATGGACCCTGCTTGGGATTCTCTCTCTCCCTCTCCTCTGTTCATATTCTCTCTCTCTCTCTCTCTCTCTCTCTCTCTCTCTCTCTCTCTCTCAAACAAAACAAAACAAAACAAAACAAAACAAAACAAAACAAAAATTACACCATAAAATGTAGTTGATATGTTGGGAGATGAGGGAAACCTGAGGTTCCTTGTGTGAATTGCACAAGCCGTGTATGATGCCGGATCATTTACTCTGTAGTTGGTCATGGCAAACTGAGAAGGGAATGAAGCAGATAATCTGTTAACAGTGTTTTGAGTTTTCCTTCCCTTAAACCTCATTAATACCATATAGTCCTGTGGAAGTTTTTATCAGCAAGTTTCATATTCATAAAATTGGTATGTAATTTCTGCTCTTTAACACTTACCTAAAATAGTAGGTCTTATTAATCATAATTACCAGATATTTTAAGAAATGATGACTTTTTTTTTTCTGTTAAAGGTGATCTTAACAAGAAAAGAAAAAAGCTCTGAACAGAATTTGAGAAGTGATTCTGTGGAAACTGTCAAAAACTTCCTGTAAACTAAAATAATCTAATTTGCATTTATTAATAAAGGTTAAATATGAGTGCCTCGCAGAGGAAATCAAAATAGGAGACTATTACCTGAGGTTACTATTGGAGGAAGATGAGAATGAAGAAAGTGGATCAATTAAGAGATCGTAAGCTACTCTTCATATCTTGTTGTACTTGTTTTCACTAGTAGTTTCATGGCTAATTCTATTGTGAACTTTTTTTTTTAATCTAGGTATGAGTTTTTCAATGAGCTCTATCATCGTTTCCTTCTCACCCCAAAAGTAAACATGAAGTGTTTATGTTTACAAGCCCTTGCTATTGTTTATGGCAGATGTCATGAAGAAATAGGACCCTTTACAGATACGAGATATATCATTGGAATGTTAGAGAGGGTAAGGATATCATTTAAGGAAATTGCTATGTGGTAGTGCATTTGGGGTACTTGTTACATTTTTAAAACTAAATATAAATTCTGTTTGATTACATTGTTACCATAACTTTCTGCATGAGTTTTGTGTAATTTACTTAATACTCAATTAAATATAAGTTAGATGAATAGGAAAATGACTAATAAATGGGTTAGTGTTTGTCCGTTCAGTGAAGTATGGATGAGCTGGACAGGTGTGTAAAAGAAATAGTGACTCTTAGATTTGTGTGTATATTTGGTTTTCCACTTTGGAAAAAGTCTTAAATGATGCTAGCATACTAAATTTCAAAGTGTGAAGATAGTAAAACTTTTTAGAACTACAGTGGTAACCAAAAAAAGGGAACCTTGAGTTAGCACATTTTAGAAAGTTTGTCATTTGACACTTGAGCTTGGCTGGGGGAAAGAACATACTGATCCATTCATCTAGTGCAGCCCAAATTTGAGTGTTACCTACTTATTGCAGTATAAACACTTTGTTCTTTCATTTGTGCTTCTCTTTCTCTTACATTTAACCATTTAAATTTCAGTGAACTGCCTTTGCACCATTTTACCAATTTTTATTTAAAAATTTTTAATGTTTATTCATTTTTTGAGAGAGAATGAGAGAGCATAAATTGGGGAGGGGCAGAGAGAGAGGGAGGCGTAGAATCTGAAATAGGTTCCAGGCTCTGAGCTGTCAGCAAAGAGCCTGACGCGGGGCTCGAACTCACGGACCGCGAGATCATGACCTGAGTGGAAGTCAGACATTTGGCCGCCCGCGTGCCCCTATTTCACCAATTTTTAAATGGTTTTTATAATCAGTGCTTGTTATAGTTACCTTATGTGTCAGTCATGCTTTGTACATTAAAAAACTGATTCTGGATAAGGTTACAAAATGTACCTAGGAAATAACATAACCAGATGAAAAATCTTTCTTTGCTGTTATACCAGTTTGTACTATTGAATTCCAATTCACTGTTACTCCAGTGAACCTGAGTATTTGTGGCATAGCATTTGTAATTTTAGGTAGATATATTTTTCCTTCTTGTTTTGTGTTCATCATGATGTGATTTATGTGACACATCATTAATCATTCTTTAGAATATTTACTTGAGAAGTATCATTTGGGCCAATTCTTTTTTTTTTTTTTTTTTTTTAATTTACATCCAAACTAGTTAGCATATAGTGAAACAATGATTTCAGGAGTAAATTCCTTAGTGCCCGTACCTATTTAGCCCATCCCCTCCCTCCCACAACCCCTCCAGTAACCCTCAGTTTGTTCTCCATATTTATGAGTGTCATATTTTGTACCCCTCCCTGTTTTTATATTATTTTTGTGTCCCCTCCCTTATGTTCATCTGTTTTGTCTAATCTTAAAGTCCTCACATGAGTGAAGTCATATGCTTGTCTTTCTCTAATTTCACTTAGCGTAATACCCCTCAGTTCCATCCATGTAGTTGCAAATGGCAAGATTTCATTCTTTTTGATTGCCAAGTAATACTCCATTGTATATATATACCACATCTTCTTTATCCATTTATTCATCGATGGACATTTGGGCTCTTTCCATACTTTGGCTATTGTTGATTGTGCTGCTATAAACATGGGGTGCATGTGTCCCTTCGAAACAGCACACCTGTATCCCGGGGATAAATGCCTAGTAGTGCAATTGCTGGGTCGTAGGGTAGTTCTGTTTTTAGTTTTTTGAGGAACCTCCATACTGTTTTCCAGAGTGGCTGCACCAGTTTGCATTCACATCATTTGGGCCAATTCTTTTATTTATTTCATTTTTATATACATTCCTAAAGCTATATATCTGTTTTTGACTTTTAAAATAAATGCCTTCCGTGCTAGCTTCGGCAGCACATATACTAAAATTGGAACGATACAGAGAAGATTAGCATGCCCCTGCGCAAGGATGACACGCAAATTCGTGAGGTGTTCCATATTTTTTAAAAACTGAGAACAAACTGAGGGTTGATGGGGGGGGAGGGAGGGGAGGGTGGGTGATGGGTATTGAGGAGGGCACCTTTTGGGATGAGCACTGGGTGTCGTATGGAAACTAATTTGACAATAAACTTCATATATTGAAAAAATAAAATAAATGCCTTCCTAGGGAAATTGGATAAGTTATATAAAATTGCAGAGAATGCAAGACATTGATGAATTACAGTCTTCTCTCATTTTCTTGATGTTTAAAAGATCTTATTTTGGGGCACCTGTGTTGCTCAGTTAGCCAAAGCATCTTGATCTCAGCTTAGGTTTTGATCTCAGGATCGTGATTTGAAGCCCTGCGTTGGGCTCCATGCTACGTGTAGAACCTACTTTAAAAAAAAAAAAGATGACACTATTTCTTATTGACTGTTGTTGATTTTGTCCAGTGATGATGATATCTTAATTTGTGTTTCTCTCACTTCTGACTAAATTCTCATTTATTTCATTAGTGCACAGACAAACTTGAACGAGATCGGTTGATCCTCTTCCTTAACAAGTTGATCCTTAATAAGGTGCAGTATCTTTGCCTAAATAAGCAATTATTTTCAAATAAATCACATAAGTATATAACAAAAAATAAATTATTACAGTTTGGGTTAATTATCCAGATGTGATTCTTTTCTTAGTTTCTCCTTTTAGATGAAAGGAGTGTGCTCTACCGGAGTGAAAAATTTTTGTCAGATATTCTCTGCACATTCTGTCCTACTCTTACAGATACTAAATAAATTAAGACTAATCAAATTCTGAATGAAGAATAATGAGGGATGAAATCATTATCCGATTATTCTTTAGGGACTCTTTAAGATTGGACTTTTAGTAAAACAAATGTTTGACATAAAATGGAAAGTTTCTAATTTATTCAGTGTTTATTTTGATGATAATTAATTTGAAGACATAAACTGAAGACTCCCATTAGCTCTTCACATTTTCTTTTTAAGACATTTTAATAGGCTCATACTGTTTCCAACAAGAATTTATAGTTGTAAATATAGCATCAGTTCGCAATTATATGGTGTTGCGATGAAATCTGAGCAGATCTTTATATTTTAACTTGCTTAGTTTCAGTCTCATCTTTAGAAAATGATGCACATGTTTTAAAATGAAGTGTAATTAAGAAGTCTTAAGGAAATTTAAATTGTACCTTTCTAACTTGTAAGAAATTACCAGTTTTGCCTTAAGTTTACAAAAACAAACTGGAACGTTAAAAGGTTTTTTAATATACCATATTTTATTTCTGATTATAATCTGTTTATTAACAAAAATAACCTAGGAAAATGCAGGATACTTGGAGAACCAGAGAGTTTATCATGGGTGTTATTCCTGCTAGGCTTTATTTTTAATTTTCTCAGAATATGTTTAAGTAAAAATTCTTATGCGATCTCTTGGCCCTTTTCACATTTATCTAAATTCATGTTCCTCGAATTCATGTTCCTTGAATACTAAGTAGTATCAGTTGTAGGTCAGTCTTTCCAACGAGATTCTAAATATTTTCTTCTTTGGGAGTCTTGTAGGTAATAGTACCTATTTGGAAGAAACATTTTCAATTATGTAAAAGTGTCTTTGTCTTCCAGAGAAATGTTAAGGATCTCATGGATTCAAATGGAATTAGGATCCTTGTGGACTTGCTTACCCTTGCACATCTCCATGTAAGCCGAGCTACAGTACCACTGCAAGTATGTATGCTTATCTAGATTTTACAAGTTTAATAGTCTTCGAGTACAATTTAGGATCAAAAGAATCATAAAAATTTGACATGAAAACATGTCAGTATACATGGCCATGAATATAGCCAATAATTAAGATATCCAATAATTACGATAGAACTAATGCCTAAGAGATTAGGTCACACACAAAAAGTTAAAATAACCATAAAAGCAGTCTAAAATGGACAGTGTTGATCCAGTTTTATTTTTCTTGTGTCTCTTGTCTTTTAAAGTAACGGTATTTCTAATGTGGCTTATTTTGAGGCAATGTGATCTTTAAGATTTAAACTGACTATCAGTTATGGAACTAGAACTTTTAGTTCTAGCCACTGAGAATATACTTTGTCTTTAGCAATCTGGAGCCCTTATTGAAACCAGCCAGTAAGAGGGTAGAGCTGCAAGTCTTTACTAAAAGGCCTTTTCTGACACCTAACTTGTACAAGAGACCTATACCTAGCTTGGTGATATTTATGGTGGTTTGTTTTTGTTTAATCTGGTTTGAGATATTCTGTCTTAGTTTTTGGCTGAATTGTGTACAAAAGTGCTATTTGATGAATATTTAGAATATGGCATTTTCTATTATCAGGGATAAATGCTAGTAATTGTAATGCGTGTATAGCATTACAGTATACCAGGTACTATTCTTGTATATGTGATATACCCACTCTTTAAAAAAATTTTTAATGTTTATTTTTGAGAGAGCACGAGCAGGGGACGGGCAGAGAGAGAGGGAGACACAGAATCCAAAGCAGGCTCCAGGCTCTGAGCTGTCAGCACAGAGCCCGATGTGGGGCTCGAACCCCCAGACCGTGAGATCATGACCTGATCCGAAGTTGGATGCTCAACTGACTGAGCCACCCAGGTGCCCCAATGATGTATCAACTCTTTAAATTCCATGACAGACCTCCCATTTTACAGATGAAGAAATTGTGGGACAGAGAAGCCAAGTGTATTGTCCAAAGTCATGCATTAAGAAACAGCCAGAGTTAGAATCTGGAAGTCTTTGCTCTTGACCACTTTGCTGTGCCTCTCTATATGAATCAAACCAAAAGTTAATAGGGTAGTTAAAACCTTGTTTTAATAAAATACACTAACTACATAAAATTTTTCTCTTAGGTTCTCATAAACAT
Organism: Panthera tigris; assembly: GCF_018350195.1. Classification (NCBI taxonomy): domain Eukaryota; kingdom Metazoa; phylum Chordata; class Mammalia; order Carnivora; family Felidae; genus Panthera; species Panthera tigris. Next base: position 129,100,829 of record NC_056668.1, on the reverse strand, counting down.
TGACCTATAAAATTATAAGTATCTGTAGCGAGGGTAGTAAATTGAAAGTGTTTAATAGTATTAAAAATTTTTGGTATTTTAACTCTTTGATCTTGGATGCTTATTGAAACTTTTAGTTGGCTGAGTTTTTTCCCTCAAAAGAATTTAAGGATTTTCAGCATTGTGGTTTAAGGTTAACGTGTTTATTTATATAGTTATTTGTAATATTCTTTGCTACTAAAATGTTATTGTACTAAGAATTTATTAATGACCATAGGGAATGTAGATGTCTTTGAATTTAACTTCGATTGCCAAGTGAATTTAGGAAACCATTTATTTCAAATGCATATTAATAAGGAAATAGCTTTTTTGAACTACTAGGTCAGACATCTGATCCTTAACTCTGAAAAAGTCATGTGAAAGGTGATTTTCTAAAGGAATGTAAACCCAGGAAATTAGTACTGTGTTACTTTTTATGATATCTGGCCACTTAGATTTCTGCCTTGGAAAATAACTAAATCTTTTTAAAACTTAGAGCAATGTAATTGAAGCTGCTCCAGATATGAAAAGAGAGAGTGAAAAGGAATGGTACTTTGGCAATGCAGACAAAGAGAGGAGTGGCCCATATGGATTTCATGAGGTTTGTGTCTTAGAAGAACTTTTTGTGATGGTCTTAGTCTTTCTTATGCCCTGCTGCTTAGCAAACTTAGGGGTGTTGAAGATTGTTAAACTATGGTTTGAATTACTATCATTAGCTCCAACGGCTCTGCCATTCATTTTCCATATGAAGGATTAGATGGCTTGCAGTTCTAAAGAACCACACATACACACAGACATGCAGACACAGTCGTGTCTTCAAACCTTACTGTTTATGGGCCCTTGTTATGGAGGTAGCATTCAGATTTTTAATGAATTTTAAAATAATAATAGTTGCTACCTTAATAGTTATAAGGTATTATAATCTTATAAGTATTAATAAGCTTTTTAAACTGTAACACTCTATTATGGAATGAACAGGTAAACTTTAATATGAAGTCTGAAATTCATTGAAAGTTGCCTGTGCAATCCAGGTATAATTTCCATCTTAACGTTTGCTGATACTTGATCTTGCCCTCCCAGGCTCAGTTGGAATTTAGCCAAACATAGTTTTCTAGAAGACCAAGCCTTTAGCTTGTTTATATCTTGATCATTTTACTATCTGCCTACTGTTTGCATTCTTTCCAATGTTCTTTATGCTCTGCAGGTTGGCCAACTGTATGGTAATTTTCTTACATCAGTAACCTAATTCAGGTTCCTGAAGGCTTGTCAACAAAAGTTTGTTACTGTTTTTTTGATTGTACACTTGCATGTAAATTCCCATAGTTCATGTATTTATCACAGAATAGAAGACATTAGCAAACTTCATTTTGCTTCATTCATGTTTGTAATAATGGTGCTTTCCATTCATTTAGATGCAAGAATTGTGGACCAAAGGAATGTTAAATGCAAAAACCAGATGCTGGGCTCAAGGCATGGATGGATGGCGACCACTTCAGGCAATACCTCAGCTTAAGTGGTGTCTGTTAGCCAGTGGACAGGCTGTACTAAATGAAACTGACCTTGCTACCCTTATATTGAACATGTTGATCACAATGTGTGGATATTTTCCAAGCAGGTAAAATGTAATTGAACATTTCCATGGTTAAGAGGTACTCTGAAATGTCTTGTTCTCTCCCAATGGGTGCTTCCTCAGTAACAACATGGGATTGGTCTGGTGATTTAGAGCAAAGATATTCCTTTTGTGACCTTGAGAGAATGCTGCTGAGTTTTGGAGCTTTTGAAACAGAAGAAATAACTTGCAAATTATACTGATAAAGTAGCTAGAAAGTAACTTTCTCTGGGAGACTTCTCTGAAGCTACCAAATTGAGGCTTACTAGCTACACTCTGGCAACAGTAACAATTGTCACATTCATAGGAAGCAGACATGAACATTTGAAATAAATACACTGTAGTCCTAGACAGCAGTGAGTGCCACCAGCAGCTCTTCATCTGTCACGTTAGCCACTCCTGGTATAGAACTTGAGCCTAAGCCCACATCTTGCCCCAGGTCTTGTTCCACTTTATCAGTAAAGGTGAGAGTTTGTTATACAGTGATAATTATAACTGTTGCAGGGAATTTTTCTATCTTTATAAAATATTTGTATATGCATCATTTTGTTTATTACTGTACTAAGGATATTTTGTGATGGAAACTACAGAGGGACTATCAATTTTATAACACTTGAAGCTTTCATAGTTCCAATTCTCTTTAAAACTCAGATCACACTTGAAAGCATACAGTTAGCATTTAGAAAAAATGTAGCATTAAAATTAAAGCTATACGTGGAAAATACTGAGAGTAGTTAAACTAAGGTTTAAATTTATGTAACAACGTTTGATATGCCCTTTGGGGGGAAATATCCTCTGACAGTGTGTTGGACAACACCAAGTTTAATCAATTAAATAATAAATAAGAGTCTCTGGCTCTTCTAGGGTACTGTTTTTCAAGGAAATCTTATGGAAGGAAATGAAGTCATATTAAGCAGCCAAATAGATTTAAACCAAAATACCTAATCATGTTCCCAGCTGTATGAGAGCTTAGTCTTCATTAACAAAAAAGTAAGGTAACATGCTTCATGCCTAGTAGAATGTCCTATGCTCTGCACATACAAATTTTAATAGATATATTAAATGCCGACCTTAGAAAATATTTTCTAGGGATCAAGATAATGCCATCATTCGGCCTCTACCCAGAGTGAAAAGACTGCTATCAGACAGCGCTTGCCTACCCCATATCATTCAGGTGAGTTACTTTATGTTATCAAATTAAAAACAGTATTTTAAGAATCATTCTCCCTTGTTCAATTTTATTATGAACACTAGTCTTTTTTTTTTTTATTGTAGTCTATTCCATTTCCAAAAAGCCTCAACTTTGATTTACATTTAGTTTACTTCTAATTGAGTTGATATTCTGAATAAACTGTGGAAGATTGTGTATCCAAGAGCCTAAACATGGGAAGCCCCCAGAGTCCAGAATTATTTTCAGAAGGTTTTCTTTATTCGCTCTTAAAATCACACCATTGAAGTTAGGACTCTTGGGAAGCACACTAGTGGGCTGGAAATGGACATGTGCTGGGCTGTGTCTCAAGAAATAATCACAGCTGTCTTGCCAGTTTGCCTCAGTGTTTTGACTCTTTTCAGTTAAATGTTTCCATGGACAGCAGCTGATCCAGTACATTCAGTTGGAATTATGCAGGATATACTAAAGTATCTTTTCTTCTTTTTTCCCCCCTCATTATTCTGCTGGTCTGGAATTAAGGTATCTCCAGATTAGCATTAAATCCAAATAAGTCAGGTCCCAGAGATTTCAGGTCAGTGCTTCCCTCCTGTCTATGGAGTGTCCTATTGTTAAATCTCATTTTTTATATTAACCACACATGATGTGACTTTAAAGTATATGCCAGTAACTTTGCTGTTTGTACATATCACTTAAACATTGATGTAAAATGGGAAAGGAGAATTAGTTTATTTTTACATTCATGGATAGGTAAGTAAGTGGCTGTGCAAGTCACTGATAATGAAAAAGAGTTCTGAAATACAGTGCTAGTACCCTATTGACTACCCACCCCACCCCCCGCTGACTTCTGTTACTTAAGCATATCAGCATTGCAAAATTTGTATGCTTTTCTGTTGTGGACCGTTCTGTTTCAGTGCTTACATGAAAGAACACTGCAGTTCTTTCTTGTAACCCACCATCCACCCCAGCCTAGAGAACTGTGTGGCTGCTTATGTGAGGTAGAATGAAAAGAGGGATTTGCCTTCTCTTCTGGACATGTAGATAAAGGCCTAGAAAATCTACCTCTCCCAAGCATTATTTTCAAGAATCAGGGAACTGAAAAGAAAGAAGTGAATGCGAACATTGTTGAATTTCAGGCCAGGAAAGAATGGGAAAAAAAAAAAGATGTGGTTGGCATAACATGAAGCTTTCGAGGGGAAGAGTCCGTTTAAATTAACTAAAAAATCTCTAGTAATAGCTGAACAATTAAAATGACTCAGGAGAAGAATTTAATTTTTAACTCTAACTGCTCTTAATAGTGTATATATTTTATATATACTGAGTTCAAAAAATACTTTTAGAACATATTTTATTTTTCTTTAATTTCCTGTATTCTGGGAGACCTTACTCTTGCTAAACACAGGCAGCTATAGTAGTTTTCAGGAACACATTATCTACATCGGTTGGTACAGATTTCTGTACTTCATTTGACTTTAAGAGCACACCGGTTTTACCTTTTGATACAGCTTTGGAATTTTTAGAGTGTGTCTAAGATACAGTGAGTGAATGTGCTAGGTTTTCTGGTATAGTCATAATTTCAAATATTCTGAGTTTTTGCCTGCTTATTCCCATATTTTAATTAAAATGATGTCAAGTCTTGAGCTACGACTGCTACTAACACTAGGGAAAATCCTGTTACTGTATCTGTTTTTCCTTTGTAAAATATCTCATAGTACTAAATACTACATCAAAATACCTTGAGGAACAGATAAGACACCAGAACACAGAGAAATCTAGTTTACTAAAAGGCAAGACATACACCAGTTTAGTCTCCTGAGTCTGGAACTTTGACCTCCTAGTGTGAGCTAGTATTTACTCTTGTTATTTTTTTGTACTAGTAGCATTTGACCCAACACTGGGGATTCTTTGGAAATGTTTATAGAAAAGTGAAGTGCCACTTGTGTTAAGATAAGACTTAGAAGATTTCTTGATCAAATGTTTATTCATGGCAACTCTATATGATTTTCAAAAGCCCAGACTCCTTATGGTGGCCCCAGATATTCCCTTCAGTGTTACTAGCTCAAATTTTTTTTAGAGATCACGTCTCTTGGTACTTTCGGCCAGCAGTAAACGTACCACTAGTATTTGGTCACCCACGTTCCTTCTACTTGTACTTGTAGATTCATTTTTTAGTACTGCTAGTGTGCACTGATAGTTTTTCTCTGTTCCTTGAGTTCTCAAGTAGTCTCCAGGGAGTTCTTCACATCCTGAAACTAACCCAAAGCATACCTACCTTTTTCTTTTTTATTTTGTCATTAACAAAGAAGGCCACCTAAGAAGATTCCTGCATAAGAAACGGTTTTATCTGTAATCATGACAGCGTAGTTTCAGGCATCTTTGGGTCTTTTCTGAATAAGTTTTGAACAATTCTCAATATTTTACTATCTCTGCATTAAATGTTGTTAAATGAATTAATTTTCAAATCTGATGAGTCTGGTAGACAGTAGCTTACTAAATCCCACAGATTTTTATTTTGTAACTTATTACATATAAGAAAGTGTAACCTCAGCACATGAAGTACATAAGCCTGAAGTAAATGATGTTATTGCAAGTTTTTTATAATCCAGTAACAAAAACATTTTATTTTTTTAGCTACTGCTGACCTTTGACCCTATACTTGTTGAGAAGGTTGCGATTTTGTTATACCATATCATGCAAGATAACCCACAGTTACCTCGTCTTTATCTTAGTGGAGTATTTTTCTTTATCATGATGTATACAGGTTCCAATGTGCTTCCTGTTGCTCGGTAAGAACTTTAATGGTAATCTATTTAAAATTATTTCAAATGTACATGGACAGCTGTTTAACTATATGTCTGAGAATTTGGAAATTAGAAAGGGGAAAATATATCACTTTACCACATCTAACGTGAGAATTTATCACCATCTTTTATACAGTTTTAATATGTATTTAACATCACTATGTTCATATTGCACGTACAGTTTGACATTTTGCTTTTTTCTTCAAATTAGGTAATTTTTCGTATTATATATTCTTAATATGACCATCATTTAAAAATCTTTCTAATTCATTTAAGTTCTTGCCTTCATTAGAAATTAAACAATTTGGGAGTATGTATTTTTACAAGTTGCCTTTCATGGCTTTTATTTAAGTATTAAAAAATCTGATCTTTAGAAAACTAAGATTACTTAATTTAAATCAGTTCCTATGTCTGACAGGTTATTTCTTTTTCTAGATTTTTGAAGTATACACATACCAAACAGGCTTTCAAGTCTGAGGAGGTAAGCCAGATTAATTCATGTAACTTGACGCTGCATAAGCTATTTGGCACTAAACTGTCCTGAGCTGTGTATGTTTACTAGATTATAAGCACTTGAGGGCAGGTACTGTTTTACTCCTCTTTCACATTCCTTGTGGTACCTTGTACAGAGAAAGTCTAAGCTAATATTTTTTAATGAAAATAAATGTAGCCCATTAGAAATTGCAGATATGAATTATAACATGACCCTGCTGTGAATATAACTTGTTCCCGTTGTGTAAAACCTGGATTAATAACTTCCATAAATACCTCAGTATATATCTGAATCTCACATTCAGCTAAAATTCAGGAAAGACTTCATCCTTCTTTTTGTTCAGATCCTCAGGTGGCAGAAGTGCCAATTTCTTTTTTGAAGCTATTTAATTCTTCAGGTGCTCTCAAGTATCCTTGCCATTTTACTGGGGAAGAAAAATAGGAATCCAAAAAAAGCTAAGGTTCATCCAGATAGCTTTGACAACCTGAAACTTTATACCTATATTTTACAGAGGTATTTATTGTCAAAATATAACTGAAAGATGATTCAAATTTTGTTAGAGTTTTCACGGAGCATTGATTTTCAGATTTTATTGTGAGCAGAATAATAAACCAACAGCAGTCCACTGCTGAGGACGCTAACCAAGGAATGTTATACCTCTTTGACAATGTGGTATAATGTCATGTTTTCTAGAGCAGCCAGGGAAGGCCTGAAAATAATCTAATAATATTAAAGTGATGCCCATGGCAGTATAATTTCCGCAGCTTTATACAGATAGAAAATGAAAATATAAAAAGAGTTTTAAAAAAATTAATGCGACCACCACAGTATAGCATTAGGCATCTTTTGGCATTTCTTTTTTTCCCCTTTTTTTCTGTGCAGTTATGCATATGGAATCTTTTTTTCAAATTTTTATAACAAAAATGATATATCATTTCACCTAACAGTATTTTGAATAATTACAGCAAAACTGTGTTTGTAACAGAACTCTGGATGCAAAAACTAACCAAATAATGGCTTTTTTATTTTATTTTATTTTTAATGTTTATTTTTGAGACAGACTGAACACGAGCAGGGGAGGGGCAAAGATAGAGGGACACACAGAATCTGAAGTAGGCTCCAGGCTCTGAACTGTCAGCATAGAGCCCAACATGGGGCTCAAACCCATGAACCTAAGCCAAAGTTAGATGCTTAACCAACTGAGCCACCCGGAGCCCCCCAAATAATGGTATTCTAAAGAACGAAACCACCAATTCTTTGTCCCAAAATTTAACGGATAGTGAATTTAGCAAAAAAGCCTGAAAGTATTTATCATCTAATTTGTCTTGGCACTAGGTGGTAAAACCGTGTCTGGGTTTTTTCTTCTGTCTCTTTGTCAGATCCTAGAGGAATAAAACATTCTCACTTTGCCTAGAAGGAAAAAAGAAAAGTATTTATAGTCCTTAGGATTTTATTTCCATCAGGTAAAGAAATGAGTTTTAAAATTTAGTATGATAAAGTATGATCATTCTCCTGACTCCCATTTGCCAGCCAGAGAATATGAAGTTCTTAATACAGTTAATTATAATTACCTTGAATAGATACTTTCCATCTAAATAGCCACACTTCCTGAGGACAGGCTTTTTAAGATGTCGATTTTCTGGACTTAACTTGTTTTTGAAAACAGAAGCAGTTATAGGTGAAAACTGCAACCAACAATGTAACACAGGAAAATTGATACAAGTCTTGGTGGCATCTCTCCTTGTGCTGTCCTTTACTATTGCATGTGGTCCAAGCAGATCCTCCTCAATAATGTCGGCAGCCCCTGACATCTGACAAGCTTAAGACTCTGCTGGAGGCCCAGATAGTGTTAATTCTACCTTGAACCTCATGCCAAAGCCAGTTAATACCAGACATCTTCCCCTTCACAATTTGCCATGTTTCCATCTAAATTTCCAGAACATAAAAGCAATTTGTTCTGGTTGTTTTCTTAAAATATTCCCTAACCCTCATTCATTTATTAGAAAATTGAACGGTAACTTTAGTGTTTTTGTGTTTTGTTTTAAAGACAAAAGGACAAGATATTTTTCAGAGAAGTATACTTGGACACATCCTACCAGAAGCAATGGTTTGTTACTTAGAAAATTATGAGCCTGAAAAGTTTTCTGAGATTTTTCTGGGAGAATTTGATACTCCAGAAGCAATCTGGAGCAGTGAAATGAGGTAAATAGCCAACTGATTGTTTGTATTGTATACTCAGAATCCTTGCCTCTTGCCACCTGGTTTGACTTCTGTTAAAAGAACTGTTTTCACTAATTACATAATCCAAGCTACAGTGATCATTGGTGCCAAATCAAGGGATGAGTTTGACGAGGCCATGAGCTTTTTTCTAATCTAACATGATTTGACAGAGTTACCGTTACCTTAATAGAGCTTTACATAAGGTTGATCCTATTACCACTGGTGATGCTTAAGTCAGTCTATGGAACTGGTAGAATTTTAGGCAGTGTATGTAAGGAATATATAGGGATAAAATCAAGACACGCCTCCTTGGTATTTGGAAACAGAGCTGTCCCCCACTAAAGACTGTGCCCACATAGAATGGATCATACCAGAGATACCCCAATTCATTTTAGAATGAGGCCCTTAGCACATTTTGACCTTAATGTGGAAATTAACTTTCCTAAAGAATGCCCTTGAGGAGGAAAAGCCTTGGAAAACAAGAAAAAGTAGAGGCACAGAAGCAGACGTCAGCATCCAGACAGGCTGTGTCTAGAAAAAGACTGCACACTTCATAGGTCCAGTATCAAGGCCACCACTATTGTGGAGAACCCCTCAGTCCTCTTAGTTGGATGGCGGTTGATCTGAGTCTGTTATTCACTCCCTTGGCTGACTTCACACTCACAGTGCCACTTGCTGGTTATCATTTGGGTTGTCAGGTAGGTTGACCCGTAGACTTGGCATGTGCTAGTCAACAATGTATTCTGTGTGACAATCATGCTTTTCATTGGGAACAAATGTATAGGAATATAAAGAAGTTTACAACACAACTTTTCTATGGAATATTTTTCTCCTGAGATTGGTTAATATAAGTCCCTGTCTAAAAGATATAGCTGTCTGTATACTAATCTGATCAAATTTCTGCTGAACTGAGAGCCAGACACCAGATTGTTAATTATAATAAATACTGTGTAGTGAGCTTCTTTGAGGTGCTAGTAAACTTAGTCCCCTGGTTATGCCCTCATGTGTTGCATGAAGTATGCAAATTCAATACCATTTGACCTTCTAATGACTGATTTTTGGAAGGACTGGGGATATCAGCCTTTTGCTCTATGCTTGTCCTTATAGATAAGTATTATAAATAAGTTTATATCCATTGAGACTTTTTACATAACAAGTATGGAATATTCTCAGTAACATTCTTATAAACACACATTTTAGGCCAATAATTGAGTTACTGTAAAGAAGATCCATGTAAATATTGTGCATGATTACCTGTCTTAACCTTTTTTTTTTTTTTAATAAAATAATCCTTTCATAATGCTTGGAGAGTTTTCTAATTGTAGACGCCTCATGATAGAGAAGATTGCTGCCCATCTTGCTGATTTCACACCACGTCTTCAGAGTAACACAAGAGCACTTTATCAATATTGTCCCATCCCAGTAATCAACTATCCACAACTAGAAAATGAACTATTTTGTAATATTTATTACCTCAAACAACTTTGCGATACACTCCGGTTTCCAGATTGGCCCATTAAAGATCCGGTAAGTCAGTAGGTTAATTTGTGCCTTCTCAAACTGTAAACATAGCTTCTAATCACTCCTGGGTATTTATTTCTTCTCTGATAAGGATAATAGCTTCCTTAAATGTTCCCTTTTATTTAAGGACTGTGTACCTCTGAGTGTAATGTAATATATTTGGATAAATCCCAAATATAGAAGCTTGTTTTTATAGCATATTGAGTAAGCTCGCAGATGTTGGAGTTAGGCAGTCTGGGATTGAGTCTCAGTTTGGCCATTAGTAGGTGTATTTAACATTGCTTGATTTCTCTAAGCCTCCGTTACAGTAACAGTACTACTACTAATAGCAACTATCTCATGTGGTTGGGAAGATTGAGAATTCATATGAAAAATAGCATGATTCCTGGCACACATAGGAGGCAGTAAGTGGGACCTACTATTTTATATAGTAGCCTGTCCACAGTGCCCTTGGGAACCCTCCAACTTGAGCCCTTGGATATCTGCTGGAAGCCTGGAATAAAGTGGGCCTGGGTGCCCCTGTTGATTTTTTAGTATAGCAGTGGTTATACCATTATCCTTACCATCAAAAGATTTCAGAACAATTGCCATCTTAGGCATTGCCTCTTTATTGTGACCAGATAAAGACAGCTGTCTCTGCTACCTGTTATGGATTCAGCATGAAATAGAAAAGTATGGGCTTTTTAGTCAGACTTAGGTTTGAATCCACTTCTACCACTTACTAAGTGGGAAACATGGTGCTATCTCAAAGAATCTGAATGGTTTCATGTATTGTTGAAATTTTGTACAAGAATTAAGTCTGCTACAGTCTGTAAAGCATCTAGCTCCTTGGCATAAATGCATGCAGTAAATATTGGCTTTCTTCTTCTGGCCTGCTACCCAGACTCTCTTGGTTTTACTTACTGTCTCTTAGATTTGTTTGAATGTCAGCTTACTGGTAATTACATTAGATCACTTTGAGAAGCATGTAACCATATACTGCTTTCTTTCCTACTGCAATGTATCCACTAATTTCAAAGTTTTCGGTGCTTTCTGAACATTTCTTTTAACAATTAAAAGTAAAGACAGAAATTGTCAGAGAATAAAAATACCACATAAGAAAAAGAGAGGAATGTAGCCCTGTAGCAGATACCCTGCTACTTATTTAGCAGTGACTTTGGTTATGTGTATTTCAGAAAACCGTAATAGTTGGATAGCCCAGAAATGTCAGTTTAAATACAGCACAAGAATTCTGTAATTTATAACTACATTCTGAAATAGTTTTACTTTCACAAAAGATATAAATTTTAATCCTCTGTCTTTAAGGTTAAGCTTCTAAAAGATACTCTTGATGCCTGGAAGAAGGAAGTTGAAAAGAAGCCACCTACAATGTCAATAGATGATGCTTATGAAGTGCTTAATCTCCCTCAAGGACAGGGCCCGTGAGTTATTTTCAGTATTGTAATAGTAAAAGTTTGCCTTGCCTTAGAATATTAATATCAAAGACTGAGTTATTAAACAACGGTTTTTACATTTTTTTTTGCCTATTCTTTGATATGTATACACCTGTGGGAATAACCATATGGAAATGTATCCATGTGATTATCATTTATTACAAATTTGTTAGAATTAACATTTTTCTGTCTTGCTGGTACAGGTTTTGCTCTCTATTAACTGAAATAATGTAAAACACCTGGCACTGTACCTGCCACATGGTCATCACTCATATACTCATCTTCCCCCTTCCTCCTACTATTTGTGTTACACGTGAGGAATAGATTTGGTAGCAATATATCTAGGACGCTAAGATGTATAGGAAAGAGTGTGCATTTACTTCATTAATATATAAGTGAAGTTTTTATAGTAGAATAGATAATATTAGAGAAAAGTGGTTTAAAAGACATTTTCTTAAGTCTGATTTTATACATTTTATACATTTTTGGCAAGGCTGATAGTCAATATTACTTAAAATTACAGAGTTTGAAGTGACAGTTCGAAAAATTGGAAAAAAATTTTCTTAGTTCTTCAAATACAGTTTTGTGATTTGAAGTGAATGATAACCTTCCATAGGGAACATTGAGGTTTTATCTTTTGTATGTAAAGAATACTCTTCGAGCGTCTTGGTGGCTCAGTTGAATGTCCAATTTCAGCTCAGGTCGTGATCTTGCGGTTCATGAGTTCAAGCCCTTCATTGGGCTCCCTGCTGTCACCACAGAGCCCACTTTGGATCTTCTGCCTCTTTGTTCTCCCCCTCCACTGTTTGCGCACATGTGCTGTCCCTCTTCCTCTCTCCCCAAAATAAATAAACATTAAAAAAAAATTCTTACTTGAATCTTATGGGTTTAATTTGATGCCTAATATGTGATCATATATAATAAAAGTAAGATTCTTACAGTATCATTTTAAATGATTATATAAATTTTTTTCTTGTACCTTACTCTGTTCATAAAATAATTTTGCTATTTAACAGGCATGATGAGAGCAAGATTAGAAAAGCTTACTTCAGACTTGCACAGAAGTACCACCCTGATAAGAATCCAGAAGGGAGGGTATGTACTACCTTTGGAATTAGGACTTTTGGGTTGACTTCCTTTTGCTCTATTAATGTTTTAGGTGGAGAAAAGGTATATTCACTCTCTGTGCTCGTGCCCGCCTCGTAATGCCCAGTGTATGTTACATTAACCTGTGGCCCATATGCCCCTGGTTTGTGCATGAATGGTCCTCCCTCAGTTTGCCAGAAGGACTGCCCTTATACTAGTAACTAGTGGATATTTTCTCATGTCTAAGAATTAAGTCTAATGGGCAGTCACATGAATAATTGAATGTTAAGAATGTGGATGAATGTAATTAATTTGTAGGTGAAGTTATGGCCATCTGAATTGCTTTGGGTGATTTTTTTTTTTCTAATGACATTCAACTTCATATTGTTCTAACTGAAAAAACAGAAAATTTGGATCAGGCTTAAAAGTTACCTGGTGGTGGTATTCCCTGATCCTGCCTCTTCAGCTTCCTACTAAAATGCCAAGAAAGATTACATAAAAGATGAAATCACACAGTATGATTTCTATAACTACGACTGATAGCTTATTGATAGAAACTTGGAGTAATTTCCACTGATTTCAAGGTTAATATTTTTTTAATTAAAGACAGACATTACTCCTGAATGGGAAGACTTTGTATTGAAAAGATACTGCTGGGATGCCCGGGTGGCTCAGTCGGTTGAGCATCTGACTTCAGCTCGGGTCATGATCTCACGGTTCATGGGTTCAAGCCTCCCATCAGGCTCTGTGCTGGCAGCTCAGAGCCTGGAGCCTGCTTCTAATTCTGTGTCTACCTCTCTGGTTCCCCCTCCCCTGTTCACACTCTGTGTCTGTCTGTCAGTCTCTCTCTCTCTCTTGCTCTCAAAAATAAATAAACATTTAAAAAAAATTTTTTTTTAAAAAAGAAAAGATACTGCTTTTATATGTTTAAGACATTTTAAATCAAAAGTCTGGGATTTTTTGAGAAATGTGTAGCAATTCAGATTCATCTGGGAGAGAAAACAGTCAAGATAGGAAGAAATATTTAAATCAGTATTAAATTGCTAGACTTAATACCAGATGTTGAAATACTCTATAAAGCTATGGTAGTAAAACAATATGACACACAAGAATCAGCATGTAGATCAAGGAACATAATATGGTGTTGTAATTTAAGACATGGATTTAGGAGTCAGACCTGGGTGTAAGTCTTAGCCCATCACCAGTTGACTTTGTGACCCTAGATGAGGATATAACTGTTCACACTTCATATGGACGTTTGGAGGATTAAATGAGATAATGTTTGTAATGCATATTTAGTACAATGCCTGCTGCAGTACTCCATAAACAGCTCTTACTATTTTTATAATAGCTCAGAAACTGTCTTTATGAGTTCAATATGATATATATGGTATAAACCAAGTGAAGAATTTTTTAGTAATGGTATTAAGGTCAGTAAATAGCTATTTGGCGGCGGGGGGAGGGGGGGAGGTTTCACCTTGAGTGTACCAGCTAGATTACAATTGGAATGAATTCCTTAATGGAAAAAACAAAATAATAACTAAGAAGTTATTGGTAAAATACAGACCAGCTGTTTGGTTTGAGATCTTCCACACTAAAAGTTAATTATGTTTGGTCATATACAGGATATGTTTGAAAAAGTAAATAAAGCATATGAATTTTTATGTACCAAATCAGCAAAAATAGTGGATGGGCCAGATCCAGAGAACATAATTTTAATTTTGAAAACACAGAGCATCCTCTTCAACCGTCATAAAGAAGGTAAGGCTTGTGTTATTTTCAAATTCTAATTTACCTTCCAGCTGATACCTACCATGTTACTTGTTTCTACAGTATATTTTAATAGATTTAGAGTTATTATTGCATACGATTCTTAGAATTGCATTTTAGAGTAAAAGAGTAGTTTTCTATTGGAAGGGCCAAAATGTTGTTTGTTTTTATACTTTCCACTTCTTACCTATGTTTTTTAGTATTTTGCATTTCCAGCAAGTTTTTGTTACTCCTTCTGGAAGGACGTTAGCTTTTTGTGCCTGTTCATAACTTTAAAAGCTTCTAAAGAATGGTCTGGTCTTTAAAACCAATAGAAACTTGTCATGTGATCATATACTTTTCTCATACTTCTCATTTCCTATGGTAGCTCTCAAAACCCTCTGATCCTATGGGATAGTTTGTAAACCATGATTGTAGAATAAATAGGTATGATTTCACAGTACAAGGTTATTGGGAATTCCCAGCATGTTTGCAGTGCCATTTGCTGTTAACAATAACCAGAAAGCCAGGAAAGTGAAAACTTTAAAGGCTTTGTTGGGGATGGGAAGTTAGTTTCAAGACTGCAGGTGTCCTTTGGCTTTGGAACTGAACTTGGCTTGAAGCCAAGAGTTAGAGACCCATTTGCTCTGTAGGATGATGTTGGGAGAGAAGGAAGAGAGGACAGTGGGGATTTGAGATAAGCAGGACTGTTGGGTAATTGAAGACAAGTGGGATTGCAGTTTTAGTATTACACGGGACAGCATGGGGATCTAGCAGTTTGAGAGCAGTGACTAATTCACTTTTGCATATGAATTGAACAGAACACATTTGTAAAGCATTTAGTTACATGGCATTTACCACTAATCAAAATGACTGTAAACAAGTCTTTTTCAAACCATTGGTTACATTTTAATGGCTAATAACTATATTAGAGTTGCACTTGTGGCTCACCATTGGTTTATTACCAAGGTCATAATGTTTTTTCAGGCTGCACCTCCCACTTTTCCCAAAGGGGATTTATAAATAAGTTCTGGTGTGGGGTCCTGATCTGTCTGTGCTGTCTGCGGTCACATGAAAAGTTACACAGATTCCGTGGACAATGCAGAAAGTAGATATTTTGCAAAGGATCAAAACCACTACATACTTAAGTTTAGTAAAGTTTAATCTACCAGAAAATAATCTTTTTGGGGGCAGAAAAATTTTAGAGAAATCAGCCAAACAAATATGCTAGAAAAGGAAAGATCCAAGGGATTTATACTAGGTTTAATTTCTTTTTATGAACTAGAATTAGGAGACATTTAAGATGTTAAATATTTTGTCATTTTTTTTTTTAAGGGAACACAATTGAACATAGTGTCAGAATTAAAACTATGACAATCAATTTTTGTTTTGCTTACTGTTTTCCCAACACTAACTTTTGATTATTTCAGATTTACAGCCTTATAAATATGCAGGATATCCCATGCTAATTAGGACTATAACAATGGAGACTTCAGATGACCTCCTGTTCTCAAAAGAATCACCATTGTTGCCTGCTGCTACAGAGCTAGCTTTCCATACTGTCAACTGCTCGGCCCTCAATGCTGAAGAGCTCAGGAGGGAGAATGGAATTGAGGTAATATGGGATGACCTCTGTCCTTCTTTCTCTTCAAGCTAGTTGAGGCACATTGTATGACTTTTGGCAATAGAGAATTCACCAAGTACAAGTACAATTGATGGAATTTCTTACCTTAATTTATTCCACCAAATAACATGTTATGTTCTCCATATTCTAGCATTAAAATTAAAGGTAGAAATGGAGCTTTATTTCATAATGTGAATTGGAAAGTATTTGATTCAAAATTGATACCCTTAACTGCTCACAAAATAGCTTATTGGGAATGTTAAAAAAAAAAACAAAAAACTTCTAGGGATCTTTTACTTGTTTAACAAATGTTAATTGAGCAAACATTTATTTACCAAGTATCTAACATTAAAAGGTTGTTAATATTTTATTCCTACCAGAAAAGACTTTTCAGACTTCAAGTCAAAATGGGGAATTAATGGATAACTTCTTTCTCTTCAGGTGTTACAGGAGGCATTTAGTCGCTGTGTGGCTGTCTTGAATCGTTCTAGTAAACCAAGTGACATGTCAGTACAGGTGAGGCTAAAATGTGTGGTTCCAAGACAGTTACACTAGACCAGTAGTAATTGAAACTTGAACTTCTATGAGAATCACTTGGAGGGCTCATGAAAACGTGGGTGGCTGACCCCTACTTGGGCTGCTGCCCATAGTTTCTGATTCAGTGGTTCTGGGGTAGAGGACTGAATATGCTTTTAACAAATTCTCAGGTGATACTGAGGCTATTGGTTTCTTTATCACACTTAGGTACTACACTAAATCACGTGGACTCTAGTGGCTTGATTTTTTTTTTCCTTAGAGAATAGTATGATGAACTCTTATATCCCCACCATCCACTTACAAACATTTGTCATTTTGCCATTCTTTTTTCACTTATCATCTGCCCCTTCCGTAAGTTCCTTCTCTACCTCCCTCTCCCATCTCTAGTCATGTTTTTCCAGTTGTATTGAGAAGCAGTTGGCATACATCATTGTATTAATTTAAGGCACATTGCATGATGCTTTGATTTACATATACTGTGAAATGATTACCACAGGTTCACCTAACATTTGTCATCTTAGATATAACAATCCATCACTATAGTTTGGTTTTTTTCTGTTAAGGTTATAATTGAACTTGTTGAGAGAAAAATCCTTCAGGAATTCATTAAGATCATTGTAGAATGCATCTTTTTGTGTGGTCCTTTTTATGCCAGCAAATTTTAGAATATAAAACAAACAAGTACAGGGTGCCTGGGTGGTGGCTCAGTTGATTAAGCATCTGACTTCGGCTCAGGTCATGATCTCGTGGTTGGTGGGTTTGAGCCCCATGTTGGGGTCTGTGCTAACAGCTCAGACCCCAGAGCCTGCTTCAGATTCTGTGTCCCCTTCTCTCTCAGCCCCTCCCCCATTCACATCTGATTCATATTCTCTCTCTCTCTCTCTCTCTCTCTCTCTCTCAAAAATAAATATAAACACTTAAATGAGTACAAGCTTTTTAGTTTCATACTTTATTTTGAAGTGTGGTAAATAAGTAGGATTGTTCTGCAATGTTAATAAGTTGGACAAAAATACCTTAACCGGAGGTTGGCAGACCTCTTTTTATAAAGGGCCAGAGAGTAAATAAATATTTTTGTCAGGCTGTTTACAGTCTCTCTTGCATATTTGTGTGTGTGTGTGTGTTAACAACCTTTAAAAATGTAAAACTGGGGTGCCTGGGTGGCTCAGTCAGTTACGCATCCAGCTCTTGGTTTTGGTTCAGGTCATAATCTCATGGTTCATGAGTTCAAGCCCCATATCGGGCTCTGCGCCGATATGGCAGTGCAGAGCCTGATTGGGGGTTCTCTCTCTCCCCTCTTTATCTGCCCCTACCCCACTTAAACTCTTTTTGAGAAAAAGTAAAAACCATTCTTAGCTCCCTGGCCATACAAAAATGAACCAGGGCCAATTTGGCCCATGCACTGCAGTAGCCATGGTTTGCCCACCCTGCATATAGAGGAAATCTTAGCCAGAATTACTAGTGATTCAGTAGAAATGTTCTTTTTAAATTTGGAGCATCATACATAGCATTAAGCATTATTCATGAATCTCTGCTGACTTGATTTCTGGTGTCTTAAGTAAGGAATGTGCACGTGAACCTTTTTTTGGTTTTTGTTTTTGCTCTGTTGTGTTGCATGCAGGTGTGTGGACACATAAGCAAATGCTACAGCGTGGCCGCTCAGTTTGAAGAATGCCGAGAGAAGATCACGGAAATGCCTGGCATCATCAAGGATCTCTGTCGGGTGCTATATTTTGGCAAGGTAGAGTTCATCTTTAATGCTTTCTAGATGCAGTAGGCAATGGGTGTTCTTGTCACATAGCCAGTCCCCAATTTATACATAAGCTGTTTTCCCAAAATTGTTTTTATGTGCATTATTTGGATCTCTAAAATCATTTTTCACAGAACCCTTGGTGTAAATGGAGACTTTAGTTCCTGTGGTGGCCCATAAGAAATAAGACTAAAGTGACATGTAAAGGGAAGTGGGTCTCATCTGAACATTGGAAGAGAGGCAGAGAAGAAATGAGAGACTAGAGTAAATGAATCTAATGCAAGTAAAGGACCATGTAACAATCAAGTCACTGGTGGGAAGGGCTTTGGGTTGCTGAGAAGTTAATATTTCCTCCAAATCCTGTACTGCTGAGGCAAACTAGGCAGTTTGCCTAGTTTGAGGCAAACTAGTTAGCCTCAAACTACGGTAGGTGAAGTAGGTGACTGGGAAGGAGAGAGAGCTTTCTTAGATAACTGGATGGAGTGAGTTCTGTTGGAATTGAATAGGATTGGGGTGCCGATCCTGGACTAAGTTATCTAGAGTTAATAAATCTGATGAAAATCTCTTAAGTATATTTACATGATGTCCTTCGAAGTGTTTAATAAGAATATAAACTCTGATATAAAGAAGTAAATCCATACACCTGCACTAAAGATATTTCTGATACAGTTAAGACCCTAGCATGTGAGTTGTAATGCCTTATCACTATTTTTAAAAATTAGAACACAAAAAATGGAGAAAACTATATTTCCGAATCTTTGAGCACTGGCCTCGAAAACAATTCAGTGTCTTATCACAGGGTCACTTTTAATTTTAGACTTTAAAGGATATTGGATTCAGATTTAAATTGGAATTGAAAATACAAGAGAGGTGAACATTTTGCACAGTAAGATGGCTAGCTTGTACATTCATAACCAATTTCTCTTGGGAGCTTTTTTTTTTTTTTTTAATTTCATTATTCTTAATCTCTCAGAGTATTCCACGGGTGGCCGCTCTTGGAGTAGAATGTGTCAGTTCCTTTGCTGTTGATTTCTGGCTACAGACACACCTATTTCAGGCTGGAATTTTGTGGCATCTGCTTGGTTATCTATTTAATTATGACTACACGCTAGAAGAGAGTGGCATTCAGAAAAGCGAAGAAACAAATCAGCAGGTAACCTTCACACTGCTTTAGTCTTGAATTTAAACCCAAACCATAGGTTAATGCTGAATAATGCAAAGCAAAGGTCTAGCTATACAGAGCCCCAGACATGAACTGTTTTTCTGGATAACTAAATTTATAGCTCTTAAAGTCCCAGAACTTATTTTATCTTAACCATTTATGCTATGAGGATTCAAGGGGAGGGAATTTATAGTAGCATATACTGCACATAACTTAATCTTTTCTATTACTTAGAATCATTTTTATGATTGCAAAATTATGGTTGTATATCACAGAGAAATACAATGGTGCTGTTGGGGCTAGCTCCCCCAGGCACTTGAATACTTAACCTCATTTCCTTGAATATTTTTTCTGTCTCCTTTTTTAGTCACTCACCTTCATTACTCACGTTGTTAGTGTGTTCCTCTAGCAGGCAAGTCTGCCTACCTCTACTGTACTCCCCACCCTACCCCCAAATGTACTTCTTCCAGTTATCTATAAGATGGTGTAATGGTTATAACTGAGTATGTATATTCTAATGTTCTTTTGTGTAAATGGAAGAGTACATTCTAATGCATGAACTCTCTGACATCAGTGTTGGGAACTTCCTTTCTGCGCCTTAAATACGGTCCATACAGTTTTGATTTTATAAAGGCACCGTGTTACCTATGTAAGATGACATACCTACTTCAATGTATTAATATTTTTTGTAACAGGAAGTAGCCAACAGCCTTGCTAAATTGAGTGTCCGTGCTCTGAGTCGCCTTGGAGGATACCTGCCTGAAGAACAAGCGACACCAGAAAATCCAACCATAAGAAAAAGTTTAGCTGGCATGCTGACACCCTATGTTGCTAGAAAACTTGCTGTAGTTAGTGCTACTGAGGTACGTGCTTCAGAGATAGCCTGGGTTTTGATGAATGTTGCAAGATCCTTTAAATAGGAGGGGAACACAGCAATGTTTATTGCTGTAGGAAATCTAAAAATTGAACCTGTTCACCTTTGTTCTCTCAGCCAGGAAATTCAGTTTATTGTGGATTGATGTGTTGGTAACGGTTGTGCAAGTCCACCCTTTCTGCAAGGGTAGATTAACTTCAGGTTTCTCTGCTCTGGAGCCCACCATAATTCTTCGCAACCTTGAGTCATGAAGAGACAGGACAAGAGTGTGAACCTGGAATGGTGTTTCACACTGGGCACAGAACTGGGAGTTAGGAGACCCAGAGTCCAGTTTTACAGGCTCGAACTTATTTACACTCAGAGTTGAAATCCTAAAAGCTAATAAATACATACACATACATGGATTCGTGACAAAAGTCAAGCATGACTTTGACAGCTCTCCCAACCTCTTTGGCCTCTTTTGTGAGGATCATTGAGAAACAATCTAAGAATGTAGCATTAAAGTATAAAAACCCACTGAGTAAGATACTATGAAACCTTAAAGGTATATTTAAAGACATTAAAACATGTTTAGGGGCACCTGGGTGGCTCAGCCGGTCGAGCGTCTGACTTCGGCTCAGGTCATGATCTCATTGTTTGTGAGTTCGAGCCCTGCGTCAGGCTCTGTGCTGACAGCTTGGAGCCTGGAGTCTGCTTCGGATTCTGTGTCTCCTTCTCTCTCTACCCACCCCCCCCCCCAACTTGTGCTCTGACTCTCTATGTGTCTCAAAAAATAAATAAATATTTAAAAAATTAAAAAAAAAAAAAGATGTGTAAAGTATTTTAAGTGAAAAGGCTAAAAATCCCATTTTTGGTATTAAATGGGTGGATGTTAACTGTACTTCTCCCTGAATGGCTGAATTATAGGCTATTTTTATGTTTTCTCTGATGATCATCCAGTACTTTTGTAAGGGAAAAAGCCCTCAGTGTTCCAAATGTAAAGTATTCTTAGAATTTATTAAACATTTGTTTTTTAATTCAACCTGATTCTTTTTTTAGTGTAGACCATTGCTTTTCAGTGCCCTCTGAGCAAGAGGGAAGAGCTTTAGATACTGCTCCTGATGTTTGTACTTTCTCTATGCAAAGTATACATGATGCATTTTGCTGATTGAAAACATTCTTTCCAGAAATGCTGACAGGTTGTTGATAAACTGTCGGGTGGGGTGGTGGGGGGAGAAAAGTAGCATTTCAGAATCTTGGCCTAAACTCCATGTGGATTTTTCAAAATGCTTATTTTAAACTGCCATTTCTCAAAGTTTGATAATTTTCCTAAGAATGTATTTTTTCAATCATTTTATTTAACTAGTAGTTAATGTTTTAAAAACAGGTTAGATGGCTTTGTATAAGAGGAAGGTTATAACCTGCTACTCTCCTCCTAGTATAGAGCTCTGTAAATGTAGAATTAAGAAGTTTGTATTAGAGAGTCTCAAGTCTTTCTATAACACTGCTAATCGAGGAGAGCTAAATAAACAGTGGGAAAGCACACTGCATGGCTAAGCAGTCAGAAGCTGTGTCTTCAAAACTGCTTCATGCAGCCTTGAGTCCGGGTTTGGCCAAGGAAATCTAAAGTGACTCTCTGCTCCTCAGTTTTATTTCCCTTCATAGCAGTATACTTCAGAAAGACAGATTTTGTTTTCTGATTTGTTTATGTAAAGGCAGTATGGTATGATTCTTTTTAAGCTCATGTTTACTGTTTATTAAATGTTTCAACACAACTATCTCATGTAATTTTCACCATAGCAGAGCAAATGTTACGATGTGAAGTCATACCGGCTCCAATTTGTGTCCTAGTTTCCCCACTTAAGGCCTGTGTGACCTGGGACAAATCCCTGGATTACTCTCAGCTTTGATTTTTCTCAGTTGCAAAATGGATGATATCAGCAAACTTGTTAGAATTATTGAGGTCCATTGTCTCTAAGGCACTTGTTACAGTGCTTGGCATGTGATCAGCAGTTTCAGTAAATGATAAGTTGAATTATTTTTTTCCAAATGTTACAAAATAGTAATATTCTGTGCCCTAGATTCTGAAGATGCTTAACAGCAACACAGAGAGCCCCTATTTGATATGGAACAATTCTACAAGAGCAGAACTACTTGAATTTCTTGAATCCCAACAAGAAAACATGATTAAAAAAGTATGTTATTGTTTCATAAATTTCTTGGGTAACTTTTATAAATATTCTCTGGAAACGTAACTTAGTACTGACAAAACAGAAACGTATTTATTGTGTCTCCATTTGGTGTTAATCAAGCCTATAGGTTTTTGCCACCTAATATGTGGTCCATGTAAGAACAGTGTTCTTGTATTTAATGATACATTTGTATTTGTGGTTGTTACTGTTTAGTTTACATGTAGCTGCTTCCCATTGTAACGAATTTTTCTACCTAAAAGCACTCTTCAGCCTCTTTTTTGAGTATATCAGAGTTGCTTTCTGGTATCAGAATTGAATGATTTCTCTTGTCTTGCCATCTTCTGGTGGAGAATCTTTTAAGCTATGAAAAAAACAAACAAAAAACCCCAAAAGACTGCACTGTGCCCAATAAGGATAAGGCTTGTATAATCCACATACTAGATCGTTGAGACTTGATGAGTTAGCAGACAGTTATGTCTGTGTGTTTAGAAGTTATTATGCAATAAACACCACTGTTATGTCCTGAACTATTTAACTCATTTCATTAGTCACTCAGAACTCTACATAGATAGAAGTCTTTTGAAAATTGCAGAGCTGGGGAGAATAGATCTCACGTTTTTATACATCTCTCCTTTTACCAGAAGGGACATAATAGCATCTTCTCTTTGTTTAATACTTCACAATTTATTGTATACTTTTACATATGATTTCAGTCCAACTTAAATTCTGTGTAATTTCAACCTGAATCTTCATTGGGACTGTTTCTCTCCCATTCCTCTTTTCTGTCTTTTTCCTTTTCCTTAAATGGAAACTCTTCTGTTTGGCAATCTCTGTAACAGTACCCTGTCTTTTTTTTATTCAGAGACTCTGTTTTCCAGCACTTTCATTCAGCGTGTTACTTTTTAAAGGCCGGTCCAAATGTGTTCATTTCTGAGCTCCATCAGTCTATAGCTGACTAGGTCAAATGTCTGCTGAGTGGAATGAGAAGAACCAAGTGTCGTATACTTTATAAACACTAGCTCTAAGACACTTCATTGGCTGACTTCTGTGATCTTTTGAAATCTTAAAATGGGTTATAGTATTAATCTTTGAACTAAAAAATAACATAACTCCATGCCTATTTCAGAGTTCATATTATTATAAACATTAATATTGTATTGAGTGCTATGATTGG
This sequence comes from Panthera tigris, assembly GCF_018350195.1. Classification (NCBI taxonomy): domain Eukaryota; kingdom Metazoa; phylum Chordata; class Mammalia; order Carnivora; family Felidae; genus Panthera; species Panthera tigris. Next base: position 129,077,442 of record NC_056668.1, on the reverse strand, counting down.
TTTCCTACCATGTTTTTCCTCTAGAAAAGGAATGGATCTTTTAAGCTATTTATCTGTTATTAAATTGAATATGGTTAGATTTGTAAGCCAGACAGTAATGATTTTGATTTACAACTAACAGCTTGTTTTCTTTTTTAAAAAGGGTGATTGTGACAAAACTTATGGATCAGAATTTGTCTATAGCGATCATGCCAAAGAACTTATTGTAGGGGAGATTTTTGTTAGGGTGTATAATGAAGTCCCTACTTTCCAACTAGAGGTAAGCTCTGTGCTTTTAGTTTCGTGTGATACCTTCAGTCATTTGTTATTGAAAGCTGCTAGTTTATTCACTTCCCGGTGTGGTATTCAGAAATAATAAATACCTGTCCCTTGCCTAATGCTTCATACTAACCTGGGTATGTGACGGGGTACCATTACAGGCCTCTTTATTTTGCATGTTGAAGAATTTGATTTTGTGGATTCATGAATAAGAAGTTATTCCTCGCCCAGCTATTTTTTGTATTTTATGCATAATGCTTCCCAGCTGTGTCATGTGCATATGCCTTCAACTTACTAGTCTCTCCTGGAAGTGCAAGGTCATTTACACATTCACTCCATCATCCACCAGCTAGAAGTACTTCTCTGGCCAGTTATTAGAGGACAATAAGGAAATACCCGTGGAAAGCAAAGAGATTTTTTAGAAAATGAGGTCAAACCATGTCATTTCTTGTGGTGATCCCTAATCACTTTGAGAAGCAAGTGAGTGTCACAATGACAGCACAAGTTACTTTTTTGGAAAGTGACAAGGAGGATTTTGTGGTTGGTTGCCATGTAAGGAGGGAAGAAGGGAGACTGTTTTAAAGTTTGTGTTTGGAAAAAAAAGGAATTTACTAAACCATAATAAATATTTTTTATCACGATAATATATATAAACAGCTGTTAACCAGAATTAGTTCATTTATTTGTGAAGTCTCTTTGAAAACTGTCCCTTGAATTGATATTCTAAGTATATATTTTTTAAAATATAAAAATATAACCAAACTATAGAAGTTACATACTGTACTGTCAATTACTTTGATTTGTAAAGGGAAGAGATACTCTAATTCAGAATTGTTACACTAAGATCCTAATGGGAGTATATTAGATCTCTAATGTATTAGGACAAAAGTTAAAGGACACTTTTTTTTTTTTTTTTAAGTTTGTTTATTTTGAGAAAAGAGTGTGCACACTGCAAGCAGGAGAGGAGCAGAGAGGGAGGGAGAGAGAATCCCAAGCAGGCTCCTTGCTATCATTGCGGAGCCTGATGCGGGGCTTGATCTCATGAATTGTAAGATCATGACCTGAGCTGAAATCAGGAGTCAGATGCTTAACTGCCTGAGCCACCCAGGCGCCCTGAAACACTTTCTAATGCAACTGGGTGTTGTCCCCACAACCCCCAATTCATAGATGTTCATGTGTATGTATAATTTAATCATTCCATAGCTTGAAGGTTTTGCTGGAGGGTGGGTGGGGGAAGGTGTTGCTCTGGAGTTTTTTAATGATTATTTCTGGGGGTACACGTGTTTGTAAACATTTCTCCACTCAATTTAGGTTCCAAAAGCATTTGCCGCAAGTCTTTTGGATTATATAGGCTCCCAGGCCCAGTACCTCCACACATTCATGGCTATCACACATGCTGCAAAAGTGGAGTCAGAGCAACACGGAGACCGCTTGCCAAGAGTGGAAATGGCTTTGGAGGCTCTGAGAAATGTCATAAAATATAATCCAGGTGTGTGACTATACCCTTGATCAGTAAGATCCTTAAAATAGAAGGGCCCTAAAAATTCCCAATTTTATCGGAGAAACTCAAAGAAAATAGTATACTTGGTTATAATGTTTACTTGGTATAACATAACAAGAATTGAGCTCATATTTTTACCTATAAACAGTAGGATGGAAAGAGAGGTCAAGGCATCATGTTTAGAAGTATTCATATCTCTAAGAGAAAATAAGTCTTAATGAGTTGAAAAGGTAGAATAACTTTGATGGTGTAAAATTTCACATTGATGACATAAGTTGACATATAAGTGCTTAAATTAGATTTATTAATTAGGTGATCTAATTTGCCTTTTCTGCTACCTGACACATAGTTTTGAGAAACTGACTGAAGCTTTTGGTATATAAAAATTGAAATAAAAAAGTGAGAGTTTTCATTCTTAAATGACCTTAAGAGGACATTTCCAAAAATGTCTTGCCTGACTCCAGGGAGATGCATGCGTGAAAATCTGAAAGCGTTTTCTAACTTTGATAACAGATATGGAATATAAAACCTAAAACAATACAGATTCAACGTAAGTTACTTGAAGACCCCAAATCCTTTTTATTATTTTTTATTATTAACTTTCAGGTACTCTTTTGCTCTTTTCAGTATATATTATGATGATACAGTGATTTGAAAATGAATTTAAAAGCAACCTATTAATGGAATATTTTCAGACTCTTTTAATTCAAGGAGACTGAGTGAATTTTCTTCTGAAGTCTCAAAAAATTACAGATTACACCATATGTGTTCTTACTACCATATAGTAAAAGGAAAAATACACTGAACAAAATTTTAATGTTTAATGTTTTTGTTCTGTTAACAACAAGATGGTAGTAAGTATATGGGGTTGGGGTTTGAGGTGGGTGAGAAACGGAAGAAATACTATTCAGTTTTATGTATTTTCGCAAGTAGTCCTTTGTATATGCATACAGGTGTCTATGACACCTCAACCAGCAGAGTTCCAATTCAGTCTAAAAACTAAAAGGCAAATGATGTCACACACTCCCAAAATATAATTAGGCAGAGGGGGTAGCTATAAGATCTAGAGGTAAAGAATAAAAATACCACCTTACACCCTTATTTTTAAAGTTGTATTTGGAGTGTGTATTTGATATATTGTTTTTAGCCTGAGGGCTAGGGGTGTGGATGGAAATGAAAACAAAACAAACCTAAGAAATTCTGTCTTATTCTTTGCCTCTTAAGATTTACTGCTGCTTAGAGGAACTTCACTCACTTAATGATAGAAATGTTGAGGAAAGATGATCAGAGACTTAGAATTGCCAGTAAACAGCAGTGTATATTGGCTTTCTGAAGGTCTGTCATTTAGAACATTGCTTAGAAATAAAAGATAAACATTTTTATTCTTATTCCCTAGGCTCTGAAAGTGAATGCATTGGACACTTTAAGTTAATATTTTCTCTTCTCCGAGTCCATGGAGCTGGTCAAGTGCAACAGTTGGCTTTAGAGGTAAAAGAATTTTATATTAGAGCATGTTGCCTTAATGTGCCGTATGTGGTTTAGGCCTTAATTAATCACCATCTGAATTTGGAAGTTTCCATGTGTGTTATGTTTTTATTTTTTCATTTTGCTTATTAAGCCAAGTAAATATGGTCTTAAAATTTGAATTAGCGTATTCATTTTGAAGAGCAGACTGCACAGTGTTACTCAAGGTGCTTCCCTGTGTGGTCATTGTCTGTCATGCATCAGAACTTGGGATGCATTGTATAGTGTCATGCAGTATGGGTTAAGGAATGGGCTTTACTGGAGAAGCTTGGAAGACACAGATGACAAGAATAGGGGGTAGGGTTTCCTTGATCTCCCAGTGTCCCCAGAGACCAGGGCATATTGCTGGCTACACACTGTAGGTTTGTGTTCAGAGGACAGATACCCCCCCCCCCCACCCCCGCCCCCGCCCCTTCCCTTCAGTTGCTATCCCTTTTTGTGGATTAGTACAAAAGCAGCCTTTTCAGTGAGGGTTACAGACAAACAACTGGGGTGTTAACACTCTTTACAGGAGCTGGTTAGGAAAGCCAGTTGCCCAGAACCTATGAGCCTTGGAGGTCCAAGAGAACTTGGAAACCCCTCCTTCAGGAGAGTTAAAGAACTGGTCCCATGGGAAGCCTGGTGCAGCCTTTTCCTCTGGGAGAAGCAGAAAATCCCTAGCTGTAGGGGGCTTATGGTCTAGGCAACCCAGAGTAAGCTCCCAGGATCATTTTTTTTTTTAATTAAAAAAAAATTTTTTTTTTAACGTTTATTTATTTTTGGGACAGAGAGAGACAGAGCATGAACAGGGGAGGGGCAGAGAGAGAGGGAGACACAGAATCGGAAGCAGGCTCCAGGTTCTGAGCCATCAGCCCAGAGCCCGACGCGGGGCTCGAACTCACGGACCTCGAGATCGTGACCTGAGCTGAAGTCGGATGCTTAACCGACTGAGCCACCCAGGCGCCCCTCCCAGGATCATTTTGTAACACAACTTGTAAAGAATACTGCTGTAACAGGTTTATGAGCAGTTTCTAAATTATTTGTAAAACGTGTTCTTAGATTGCATTTTGGTTTAAAGATTTTTAATAAAATAATACAAGTTGAATTGGTCAAAAAATCTTAAGCATGTTCCTCTACTTAATTCCTCCATGTACCTTGTAACTTTTTAAATGAACATTATTAAATCTAAGATCTGTTGGTTGACCACATGGTTCAAGTGAAGCAAAATTGATCTTTACTATAAAAGTTAGACTTGAGAGTTCATCCTTTTTTTTTTTTTTAATATTTTTTAATGTTTATTTAGTGAGGGTTGTTATCTTCCTAACCACTCCCGTCCCCAGTTTTGTGATTGGAAAACATTGCATGAACCAGTATAGCATCAAAGACTTCTTAATAACCTCAAGATTTTGAATTGGTGCTAAAATATTTCTTTTGTTCAGTATTTATTTCTAAATTAATAGGAAGCTAAAGTACATAATATATATACGAGCATTAACATTTTAAGTTATTTCTCAAAAGATCAAAGTAATAAAGACATTCTTTTAAAATCAAACTGTTAAAAAATATTTTGCGGGTTACCTGGGTGGCTCAGTCGGTTAAGGCTCCGACTCTTGATTTCAGCTCAGCTCAGGTCATTTTCTCAGTTTGTGAGTTCAAGCCCTGCATTGGGCTTTGCACTGACATTGCAGAGCCTGCTTGGGATTCTCTCTCTCTCTCTCTCTCTCTCTCTCTCTCTCTCTCTCTGCCCCTCCCCTGCTTGTTCTCTCTCTCTTCTTCAAACAAATAAATAACCAGGAAAAGAAAATAAACTATTTTGTCCTCTAAACGTTTTTTTCACTTTTGTGAAGCCTCAAATTTATTTAGGTCTGACTTAATTTGATTTAGGTCCAAAATTATTTTCCAAACTCTTAATATCCTGTTGATTTAATTTTCAGGTTGTGAATATAGTGACATCTAACCAAGATTGTGTCAACAATATTGCTGAATCAATGGTTTTGTCCAATTTATTGGCTCTTCTACATTCATTGCCATCAAGTATGTATATATATTCATGAATGGAATTTTGAAAACCACAGCATGGCCAACCTGTAGAGGGAGCAGTTACATAGATAATATAAAACTTCTGACAAAACACAGCTATGTTTACTTTGGAATCTCTTAAGTGGTATTTTTTATATTAAAGTTGTCTTCCTAACTATGTTATACATAAATAATAAAACTGTTTTGTATTTTCCATTTCGAAAGTTGGAGGTGAGAGAGGTCAAAAAGTAAAGAAAAATAACTGGGCTTTTCAGTTTTCTGAGGATGATATATATGTAAGTAATTGAGAATTGACGCACGGTTTATAAAGAAACATCATTGGTCTTGGATGACAGGAAAAAAGTGCTTAAGATGAAAATTACCTTGTTTTCAGCTTAGAGTTCAGTCCTGCATTCCTGTATGAGATTAGTTTTTAAAAATATACCTATCTTATTTCTTCAACACAGCCTGCACTAATATAGGCTCCTCTTAAATTGTGCCGTTGTCTAACATCGTGTGTATTTGTGCTTGAATCAACCTTGAGACTGCTTTTCAAAGACCATTGCACTATGACTCCAACATCACCACTAACAGAACATTACTCAGTTCTTTGCCAGCCTCTTGGAACCCATGTCACTCTTGGCTCATACCTGTCTTCCTCTGTGAGAGCAAGAACCTGTCTCATTCATTTAATGGATGCCTTGGTATCTTGCACACTTTAGGTGTTTCTTTTATATGCAGTGACTCGAATGGAGTCGAATTTTGATTCAATAATTTTGTTTTCTTTAATAAATGACATTTGAAATAGTTCTCTAAAATGACAGCTTTTGAAAGTCATTTGCAGGTTATTTGTAGTCGGTTTTTCTTTTTTTTTATTGCTTTTTGACTCTAGGGGCTATTAGATTTCACTCTCCTAGAGTCAAATAGCAAGGATAGACAGGTGCCCAAAGGGGTGTAAAGAGCTGGCAAGGAGGGTGGAGGCTGCAAAGGATGAGGCTGACACTGAAGCAACAATAAAAGCTGGTCACTGGGCTGGGCTGTGTTCACATACAGGAGAACAAACATTCAGAAGGGGGTTCCTAAGAGAAGCAACAATACATCATTGAAAATGCACCCCTGTTTAAACATAGTTTCAAAGGAAAACAAGTCTTTGGAGGGGACAGAGGGAGGCTAAGTAAACATTTCATGTATTTAAAGTCCCTTAGTAAACAGTGGAAGACAGATAATTAAGTCCAAAATAGAAATGACAGCAGAGTAGGCTGAGATTTCTAGGTGTCAGCTACTTTACCTGTAAGATTAAATGAGATAAAAATATAAAATTACACTTTCAAACTATGAATTCTGTAACATTCTTCATTCAGTGTAATTTTACATTGTTTGAAGTCACTGATTATTGTGGAGATTTAAGTATGATACCTTCTGTAGAACACTTGGGTCAGTGCCTGGCACAGAATTGATGCCCAATAAATGTCAGCTAATGTGATGATAATGCATTCCTTGAAATGTCTCTTACCCTGCAGGTCGTCAGCTTGTTCTGGAAACTCTTTATGCTTTGACCTCAAGTACAAAAATAATCAAAGAAGCAATGGCAAAAGGTACTGTATGAGGGCTTTCTCATCTAGTCCTGCTCAGTGATGATGAAGCTTATTTTGAACTGTTATGTGTAGTCTGATAAACTAGAAGAATGCTTTGGAGGGCTTACAATTAAAAAAAAAAAAAAATCAAACTGCATTAAGTTGAAATGAAGTTGAAAATGAATTCAACTAATCAGACAAGTCCTATTCTTTATAGTATAAATGCTAATCTTTTTTTTTTTTCCTTCATAGGAGCTTTGATTTACTTATTAGATATGTTCTGCAATTCAACACATCCACAGGTTCGAGCCCAAACAGCAGAACTTTTTGCTAAAATGACCGCAGACAAACTAATAGGTCCAAAGGTGAGCACAAAATGGGTCTTTAGAAAGAAATTGATTGTTAAATCTGTTACGTTGATACCGATTTCATGAAGTTTACCAAAGTATGACGTTGAAGATGAGGATATGATTTGATATGAAAGTTGGAGGATTGGCATACTTGGAATTGTTGCTCTGTATTACTACTTTGAGAAGAGTTACAGTTGGAGAAGTCTGAATTGGAAATGAGAAGTCTTAAGAGTGTGTTGGATTATGGTGATAAACTGTTTAACTTCCTTGAAGAAAGAACAAAAGTATATGTAAGTTATGACAAGATAATTAAGTTAGAGTTTGACACTGTCAGGATTGGTCTGTGTAGCAGCAGCTAGTGAAGGGGAGATGGTGATCTATGTTCTTACCCACTCCACCACATCTGTGTTAGTAAGGATACACAGCCCTCAGGAAGTAAGTCCATACAGGCATGTGAGTGTAACAGCCTCTCCACTCTGCAGGGAGATCTTTTCATCCACAGTCTGGAGGTGACCAGATGATTTTTGGAATCATGGTCCAGTTTGTAGAGCAGGAACCTGTTAAAACAGTACTTCTAAAGAGAATTTGTCCAGACATAGGTGTAGTCAGTCTTCTTCTATTATTAACTTAGTTTGAAAAGAAGTAGTGCTCACTGAAGCGTTGTCTGTGCCAGCCCATGAAGCAGCACCTCAGTGAAATGTGTCTTGAAATAAAGGCTCCTGAGCCCTCACTCCTGGAGTCTGATTTTGCATCAGTGAAGTAATCTGGATTTAGTGTGTGTGTTGTGTGTGTGTGTTTGGTCTCCTCTCTAGATGTTGAGAATGTGTCACAGGGCCTGAAACAGCTTTACTTTGGGAATAAAGTTAATAGTCTCTCATCCCAAGGGTTGATGAACTGAGGGGGATTACATTTGGATGTCTATTGAAAGGGCCCACAAAAGTATGAGTATTGGTAGTTAATTTGTTTTGAGAGAGAAAGAGCATGCTCACGGGGGGGAGGAGTGGAGGGAGAGAGAGAATCTTTTTTTAGTGTTTATTTACTTTTGAGAGAGGGCGCACAAGCAGGGGCAAGGAGGGGCAGAGAAAGAGGGAGACAGAGAATCCCAAGCAGGCTTCGTGCCATCAGCACAGAGCCCAATGTGGGGCTCAAACTCACAAACCAAACTGTGAGGTCATGACCTGAGCTGAAATCAAGAGTCGGACACTTAACTGACTGAGCCACCAAAGCACCCTCTTTTTAAATTAAGTAATTAATTTTAAGATTTTATTTTTAAGTAATCTCTGTACCCAAGATGGGGCTTACCCTGAGATCAGCAGATGCATGCTCCACCTACTGAGCCAGCCAGGCGCCCCTAATACTTGAGCTTTCTTAAAGCTAGAGTTGTGTAGTACAGTGTTTTAGATAACATTTTAGGTGTTTAAAATAAATACTGAAGTTGACTTTGAGCTGTTCAGTATCTTTTGACCTTTGAAATACATGAGGGACAGGGGCTCCTGGGTGGCTTGATCCGTTGAACACCCAATTTTGGCTCAGGTCATGATCTCATAGTTCATGGGTTTGAGCCCTCACACTCTGTCTCTCTCAAAAATGAATAAACATTAAAAAAAAAATTCAACCATATGAGGGACAAATTTTATCAAGTGAATATATTTATACTTAAACTTTTTGTATAGGAACAATACAAGTAACATCTCCTTAATTGAATGATTTGCAGGAAGATATTTTAGAACTGGGGTCAGTAAATTTTTTTCCCTTTTGGTTAGCAGCTTTATTGAGATAGAATTGATATACCATACAGTTCACCCATGTAAAGTGTACAATTCAATGGTTGTATTATATTTACAGATTGGGTAACCACAGTCAGTTTTCATTAACCCAGGAAGAAAACCTGTTGCCTTTAGCAGTCACTCTTTCTAGCACCTGGCAACTGCTAACTTAAATTCTAGATTTGTCTATTCTGAGCATTTGCATTTCATGTAAATGAAATCTGACAATATGTGTTCTTTCGTGACTGGGTTCTATCGCTTAGCATGTTTTCAAATTTATAACATTATTGCAAGTATCAGTACTTTATTGCCAAATAATATTCCATCGTATAGGTATACCACTTTGCTTTTCCATGTATCACTTGATAGACGTGAATTGTTCCTACCTTTTGGTTGTTCTGAATAATGTGACTGTGAACATTTGTGTAGGAGTTTTCATGTGGGTATGTATTTTTATGTCTCTGAGAGTGGAATTTGTGGATCAAAGGGTAACATTTATTTAATTTTTCGAGGAATTGTCAAACTGTTTTCCAAAATGGCTGCACCATTTTACATTCCCACCAGCAGTTATGAGGGTTCTCATTTCTCTACATCTTATCTAACGTTTGTTTTTATTTTTTTTTTTTAATTTTTTTTTTTAACGTTTATTTATTTTTGAGACAGAGACAGAGCATGAACGGGGGAGGGTCAGAGAGAGGGAGACATAGAATCTGAAACAGGCTCCAGGCTCTGAGCTGTCAGCACAGAGCCCGATGCGGGGCTTGAACTCACGGACCGTGAGATCATGACCTGAGCCGAAGTCGGCCGCTTAACCAACTGAGCCACCCAGGCGCCCCTAACATTTGTTTTTAGATACCTTTTTTGATTACAGCCATCCTAGTGGGTGTGAAATGGTATGTCATGATTTTGATTTGCATTTCTCTGGTGACTAATGATGTTTAGTATCTTTTCATGTGCTTATTGGCTGTTTGTACATCTTTTTTAGAGAAATGTCTGTTGGTTCACATCTTTTGCTTATCCCTTAATTGGGTCATTTGTCTTTTTACTATTGAGTTATAATTGTTCTTTATATATTGTGGATGCAGTCCTTACCAGATATATGATATGCAAATATTCTCTCATTCCATGAATGTCATTCTGTTTTTCTTCATGGTGCCTTTTGTTGAAGTACAAAAGTTTTCAATTTTGGTAAAGTTCAGTCTCTCTCTTTTTTTTTTAAGTGTATTTATTTTGAGAGAGAAGAGGGTGTGTGAGCAAGTGGGAAAAGAGCAGAGAGAGAGGGAGAGAGAAGAGAATCTCAAGGAGTCCCCGTGCTGCCAGCACAGAGCCTGACACAGGGCTCAAACTCATAACCATGAATGAGAGCATGACCTGAATGGAAGTCAGGACTCAGTTGCTTAACCAGCTGAGCCATCCATGTGCCCCCTGTAGCTTGTGCTTTTGATCTTATATCTAAGAAATCATTGCCTATTCCAAGGTTATAAATATTTATGGCTGTGTTTCCTCCTACTAGAGTTTTATAGTTTTAGTTCTTGGATTTATATCCTAGATCCATTTGAATTAATTTTTGTACATGGTGTGAGGTAGGGGTGGGACCAGTAAACTTTTCTATAAAGGACCACGTAAAAAATATTTTATCCTTTTTGGGTCATCCGATTTCTTTCACAAATACTCAGCTGTGCCCTTGTAACAGGAAAGCAGCCATAGATAGTAACTGTGTAAATGGTTGTGTCAGTGTTTCAGTAAACCTTTACATACAAAAACAGTGGCAGGCCAAATTTGGCTTTTGTGTGCCAACCCTAATTTGTGTGCCAAATAACTAAGTAACTTGGACATAACTTTGAAGGCTTATAGTCAAAGAATTTGCATTACGGAAATTGTTTTACTTACATGTTTAATATCAGTGAGTGGTTGCTTTCTAATTGAATTCTGTCATGATCAAGAAGAGTGAAATATGGCACAAAAACAGACACTCAGATCAATGGAACAGAATAGAGAACCCAGAAATGGACCCACAAACTTATGGCCAATTAATCTTTGACAAAGCAGGAAAGACTATCCAATGCAATAAAGACAGTCTCTTCAGTCAATGGTGTTAGAAAAACTGGACAGTGACATGCAGAAGAATGAACCTGGACCACTTTTTTACACCATACACAAAAATAAACTCAAAATGCGTGAAAGACCTAAACATAAGACAGGAAGCCATCAAAATCCTCGAGGAGAAAGCAGGCAAAAACCTCTCTGACCTTGGCTGCAGCAGCTTCTTACTCAACACATCTCTGGAGGCAAGGGAAACCAAAGCAAAAATGAACTATTGGGACCTCATCAAAATAAAAATCTTCTGCACAGTGAAAGAAATAATCAGCAAAACTAAAAGGCAACCGACGGAAGAAGAAGATATTTGCAAACAACCTATCAGATAAAGGGTTAGTATCCAAAATCTATAAAGAACTTATCAAACTTAACACCCAAAAAACAGATAATCCAGTAAAGAAATGAGCAGAAGACATGAATAGACACTTTTCCAAAGAAGACATCCAGATGGCCAACAGACACATGAAACGATGCTCAATGTCACTCTTCATCAGGGAAATACAAATCAAAGCCACACTTACATACCACCTCACACTGGTCAGAGTGGCTAAAATGAACAAATCAGGAGACTACATATGCTGGCGAGGATGTAGAGAAACGGGTACCCTCTTGCACTGCTGGTGGGATTGCAAACTGGTACAGCCACTCTGGAAAACAGCATGGAAGTTCTCAAAAAATTAAAACTACTCTATGACACAGCAATTGCACTACTAGGTATTTATCCAAGGGATACAGGTGTGCTGTTTTGAAGGAACTCATGCACTCCAGTGTTTTATAGCAGCGCCATTGACAGTAGCCAAATTATTGAAAGAGCCCAGATGTCCAACGATGGATGAATAAAGAAGGTGTGGTATGTATGTATAACGTGTGTGTGCGCGCGTATATATATATATATACGCGCGCACACACACACAATGGAGTATGACTCAGGAATCAAAAAGAATGAAATCTTGCCATTTGCAACTATGTGGATGGAACTGGAGGGTATTATGCTAAGCGAAATTAGAGAAAGACAAATATCATATAACTTCACTCATATGAGGACTTTAAGGTACAAAACAGATGAACATAAGGGAAAGGAATAAAAAGTAATATAAAAACGGGACAAAACATAAGAGACTCTTAAATGTAGAGAACAAACATGGTTGCTGTAGGGATTGTGGGAGGGGGGGATGGGCTAAATGGGTAAGGGGCGTTAAGGAATCTACACCATATGCTGACTAACTTGGTTGTAAATTATAAAAAAATAAATTATAGAAAGTAAAATAAATAAAAGACATTGAAGGACAATTAGTATCCTGCATTGCCAAGACATTTGGTTCTATAGATACTTCTTAAAATTTAGTAAGTTGAAAAATCTACTTTTTATTTTATTTTTAAAAATAAACTTATTCATTTAAAAAAAAAAGTGAAATAATTCCTGGTGGATGTTCTCTATTATGTAACTGATAGTTTCCTTTAGTTCTTGGGTGCCTAGCAAGTTCAGAACTAAATTTGTAGTATAAATTTACTACGTTGAATGTGTAGTATATCACTGTCAATTATAGAAAATTATTTTATTTCCTTTGTGGCTGGCTTTATATTAGTCTTCATTCAAATAAGTTTTTGACTCTCATGCCAGGGCCTGAGAATACAAGCAATGAGTGAGACAGACCAGGTCAGGGAAACTTTCCAGAGGATGAGTTTGAGCACAGGCTTGAGTGATATAAAGGAGAGAAAACCAAGTGAAGACCTCAGTAGAAAACTTCCCAACCTTCCTTTTCCCTCTATTATAATGCCTCAGTGTAATTTTCAGTTTGTGTGTGTGTGTGTGTGTGTGTGTGTGTGTGTGTGTGTGTGTGTTTTGGATGTATTATTTTTACTGCTTTTTTTTAACGTAATCACTACACCCAATGTGAGACTCGAACTTATGACCCTGAGATCAACAGGTACATGCTCTACCAACTGAGCCAGCCAGGCACCCCTGTATTATTTTTAAAGCTGCATTTTAAGTCCTTTTCAGAAAAAGCCACAGTATAATATAAAAACATAGTATAGCAAAATAAATACACTAAAAAAGACTTGAAAGACACAAAGGCCACTTTGTGAGAAAAAATGAGAAAAATGTGTTTGCAAAGGCAGGGAGCATGGGGCAGGGTTGGGGGGACAGGCCTGGAATACCAGAATAAGGGTATTCTGGGAAGAAGGAACAGTATGTGCAAGGCATGATCCAGCAAGGTGTGCCCTAGACACTACATGGGTCAGCAGTATTGAATTTCTTCAGGTATCTTAAATGTGAGACCGAGATGAAGTGAAACTGCATAGGTAAGTAGGAAGTCTTGTTAAAGTTACCCTTGCATAAACTAGGGTGGATCCCTTCTCCCACTCCAGAACTTTGGATAATAGTTACGGCCCAGATCAGCCACACCACAAAATACAACAGGTATCATATCCTAGAGAAATACAGAACACACCCGACACCAGTAGATCTCTTTTCTCTCTCAATCCCCCTGCTGTAGGTCCGCATTACGCTAATGAAATTTCTACCAAGCGTTTTCATGGATGCCATGAGAGACAACCCTGAAGCTGCTGTACATATTTTTGAAGGAACTCATGAAAATCCTGAGTTAATTTGGAATGATAGCTCCAGAGATAAAGTGTCTACAACAGTTAGAGAAATGATGCTAGAGTAAGTAACGCCTTCAGGTAAATCGCCAAAAAGGACAAATGTTTCCCATTTGTCCATCACCTCTCTAATATTTATTCTAACAATTGATGAATGTGCATTTTGTGACTGAAGTTTGATATTCTACCCTCTCACTTTTTTTTTTCCCCAAGGCACTTTAAAAATCAGCGAGATAACCCTGATGTAAATTGGAAGGTAAAATATACTTTTATTCAGAGGAAGGAATTCTACATTTTATTGTATTTTTAGTTTGCTGTTTGCTGTTGTTTTTTAATTCCTACTGCGTCAGTTTGATAACTGTTAGACACTTTGTCATTAAGACACTTAAGAATTCCCCTGGGAAGTCACGTTTTAAATTTAGGAATATTCACTTTTTAAGTAAGTAATCAAAGTACCTTTTTTGAAATTTATTAAGGGATTATACAAAAGTATATAATTTGATTATATTAATGACTATTTAATGGGATTTGCATTTTTTGTGTCATGTATGACTAAGGATTAAGTGACTTGATTATGATTCTTTCTTTCTTTAAAGTTGCCTGAAGATTTTGCTGTGGTGTTTGGAGAAGCAGAGGGTGAACTTGCTGTTGGAGGAGTTTTCTTGAGAATCTTTATTGCACAGCCAGCGTGGGTTCTAAGAAAGCCTAGAGAATTCCTTATTGCACTATTAGAAAAATTAACTGAGCTCCTGGAGAAGAACAATCCTCATGTAAGCTTCAGCCATCAGCAAAACATTTCCAGTAGTTTGCTAAATATACTGATGGGATTTCTGTTAAAACACCATCCTCATGGCCCATACATTAAGAATTGGTTACTTTTTTCAATACAGCAGCCAGGTTCAAATTCAGATATGCCGATTCATCTTATTTTTGGGGCATGTTCAAAAGTGAACATGGTTATTTCTGAACCAAAGTTGGAGATGTCTATATTGACAAATTGCTATCTCTGGCAAGTATAGAGGCTCTAAAAGAAGGTATCTGCAACTTCATCTCCAATGGTTATATTAGTTTAAGGAAAAACACAAACATTCGGTGCTCCCCTAGAAGTGTGTCCTGCTAGTGTACTTCACTCAGCCTTCCATATGTGACCCTTGTGAAAGACATTGATAGGAGAGTGAACCTAGTATCTGTGTTCAAAGGCAGAGGCTACAAGGTAAGCAGGAGTGAGAAAGTAGCCTTATACTATATAAGGTTTTGTTATTTAAACCTTTAGAGTAAAAATAATTGAGGTACGTGACTGTTGGCTGTATTAAACAGGCTGACTATGGAACAAGGTAATAAAGAGCCCAAGCTGTGTTATTAGATGGTCCCGGATCCCAGTACCAGCTTCACCACTGATTGGCTCTGTAACCTTGAACAGTACTTCGTGGTCTGCCTCATTTATGGAAGGATCACGACACCTGTCCCTAAGGCTGAGGTTTTAGTGAGTTTTGACATATGGAGAGTACTTAGAGTAACGTCTGGCACATGTCAAGTACCTAGAAATTACTAGTTACTATCATTAGCTTAGCACAACTTAAAAAAAAGTATTATTATTTTGCCAAATGTTTATGTACATAACTTTTCAGTCTCATTTTCTGTTTACTAGGATTTTTGCTACGTAAATAGATTCCTAAAAAAAAAAAAAAAAAATCTTCAAAAAGCAGAAACTTAGGGGAAAACACAGCATTTTCCTCCCCTATCACCTTGGCTTTGGGGCCCATCCCAATTTCCATGTTTGTTTCAGATGCTGTGGGTGTACACGTCTGATAAAATGGGATAAGTTACAGGTTTTTTGCAATCCACAATAGAAAGTGCATTATGGCAGCCAAACCAGTTCAATAGGATTTTTTTTCAATAGGATTTTTAATAGAACTAGGATACCCATTTCATGACTTCTGCATTCTCATGAACTATTGATGTTCCCTGATACTGAAATTTTTATAACACTGACTAAAACTTTCTGGTAATAACTTTTGGGAGATTCTCTCTCAAACCTGCAACAGAAATGAGATGTGACCTGGCCCAGTGAAAGACTGCTTAGATTAATTAAGAGAACACATTCTTGCGTCGCCTGGGTGGCTCAGTCAGTTAAGCATCTGACTTCACCTCATGTCATGATCTCATGGTTTGTGGGGTTGAGCCCTGTGTGGGGTTCTGTGCTGACAGCTCGGAGACTGGAGGTTGCTTTAGATTCTGTGTCTCCCTCTCTCTCTCTCTCTCTGCCCCTCTCCTGCTCGCTCTCTCTCTCTCTCTCTCTCTCTCTCTCTCAAAAATAAATAAACATTAAAAAAAGATCACATTCTTAAAGTCCTTTGACTTTGAATTCATGCCTTTTTTCAAGATGGGAAGATAGTTGTTTTCTTAGGATTTGTGAATCGGTTTTAAAAAGTCAGCACGTAGAACTTGTAGATCTCTAGGGTAGAACACCAAATAGTTTCCAGGGATGTTTAGGACTTAACTTTGTCAGTATTTTATAGTTTGTTTCTTTGTTTTATACCCTCTAGGGAGAAACTTTGGAAACTTTGACAATGGCAACAGTATGTCTCTTCAATGCACAGCCTCAGCTGGCTGACCAGGTCCCACCATTGGGCCACCTCCCCAAAGTGATCCAGGCAATGAATCATAGGAACAATGCCATTCCTAAGAGTGCCATCCGCATTATCCATGCCCTGTCTGAAAATGAGGTAGTGATAAATCCAGTTAGTAGCTTACAAATTTGGAATTTATTTATGTTCCCTCTTTGTGATTAATGTACATTGCAGTACACATCCGCTTCCTACCATGTGCCTTTCTGCATGTGAACCAGTGGTATTGTAGCAACTCTTAAACTAGTTTAAATGATGTAATTAACAGGAGACTGAATTTGAGTTCATTATTAAACTTGAGCTGAATGTAGGTTTTTCATATATTTTATTATTGTATTTACTGTGTTTATTGTATTTACTTCTTTTTTCGGACACTTAGCTGTGTGTTCGAGCCATGGCATCTTTGGACACCATTGGCCCACTGATGAATGGGATGAAAAAACGACCAGATACTGTTGGTTTAGCCTGTGAAGCAATTAATCGAATGTTTCAGAAGGAGCAGAATGAATTAGTAGCACAAGTAAGTGACTTTCTAGATTCAGTACTGTTTCAGGAAAACAAACATACCCAGGCAAATAGATTTTCACTTGTTTAGCACTGATTTGGTTTCTCTGACATAGGTTTGGTAAAGAGATCATTTGTGGGTTAATGCATGGATGATTTTATATTTTATATACAGACAGGCACATGCCTATATATATATATATATATATATATGCATGCATGCATACACACACACACTGAGAAAGGTGGGCCAGCTGTCAGGAATCTTAACCAACTTCAGAGTACTTTTGTGATATTTAAGTTTTGAATTTTGGTTTTCTGCTAAGCATTTATTCTTAGCTTGCTTTGTCAAATTTGTTTCATTATCTTTGGAAAGATTCACTTTGTTTAGTGATTCCTTGATTCTGAAGTCATGTTTAAGAACATGCCAAGATTTCTACTGTTTTTTTTTGTTGTTGTTTTTTTTTTTCAAAGAGACTACCCACCTAATGAAAATAAGACTTGGTGGGTATGAATGTAGTGTAGACAGACACTGAAGGAACAAAAACTATCACAAAACTGATCTTCCTAAAATATAACTCTAACTGGGTTACTGTTCATTTTAAAAACCCTTCATTGGTTTCCCATTACCACCAGATAACAAAGTGACAGCTGACATCCTTAGCCTCAGTACAAGGCCCTGCATTTTTGTATCTGGTCCTCCTATTCTCCCAGCCCCTTTTCCTCCCCCGTCTCCTATTCCCATCCCTTATTTAGGCAGTTCAGAAGTACTGGGTACATCTCAAGGAGGTATTTGGATGCCCTGAAGTTCAGACTTATAATTGGCTGGAGAGAGGAGTTGTATTAGAAACAGCTTGAGCTGGTGCTACCACTTGATGGCTCTGTAACCTCAGGCATGACTCACAAACTTACATTCAGATTCTTCATCTGTGAAGTAAAATTCTAACTCCCTCACAGGGCTGTTAGGAGAACGGTATCTATAAAGGGAGGTATACTCACTAAATGTTAGTTACTTCCATCTCTTCCCTCTGAGTTTTAGCGTGGGTATTGAAAGTTATGCAATACCAGAATGTTAACTAGCCTTTTTAAGACTGACAGGAAATGTATGGTAAATGCAAAAGTTGATGTTTTAAGAAAATGTGAAAAAAATATTAAGATACTTTAAATTTTGTGCCCATTACTATAGTGTCATAGAAGAGGCAGCCCAGTATAGTGGCTAAAAGCTCATGTTCTGCACTTTGTAGTTCCAGATAGAGATTGCATTGCTGCCTGTTACCTGTCAACAGGTTTCACCCTCTGTGCATTGATTTTTTCCATCAGTAATAATAGTAGTGCCTATGTCATTACATGTTGTGATGTGTAATGACACAACTAGATGTTTCTAGTCTGTAACATTTAGAACAGTTGATGGCATGAAATAAAATCTTCTTAAATAAGAGTGTCATTGGGGCGCCTGGGTGGCTCAGTCAGTTGAGCATCTGACTTCGGCTCATGTCATGATCTCGCAGTCTGTGAGTTCGAGCCCCACGTC
The DNA here is from genome assembly GCF_018350195.1 of Panthera tigris. Taxonomy (NCBI): domain Eukaryota; kingdom Metazoa; phylum Chordata; class Mammalia; order Carnivora; family Felidae; genus Panthera; species Panthera tigris. The sequence continues at coordinate 129,059,108 of NC_056668.1, read as the reverse complement.
AGGCTCTGTGCTGACAGCTCAGAGCCTGGAGCCTGCTTGGGATTCTGAGTCTCCCTCTGTCACTGCCCCTCACCTGCTCATGCTGTCTCTCTCTGTCAAAAATAAATAAACATTAAAAAAAAAAGTTAAAAAAAAAAGTGTCATTATTATTAGATCTGTAAAAGAAATCTTCATCTATGTTAAAATGAAAGACAGGAGGTTGTCTTCCGGGTATGGTTCTGGGAGTGAAATTGTTTCTTCAGTGTATGATTTACATTTTTTTCAGCATGTTTATGGTATGCTTTATATTTTCTTCTAGGCCCTGAAAGTAGATCTGGTCCCATACCTCTTAAAATTACTTGAAGGCATTGGTCTTGAAAATCTTGACAGCCCAGCAGCCACTAAAGCTCAGATTGTTAAAGCTCTCAAGGCCATGACTCGAAGCCTGCAGCATGGAGAACAGGTGAGTCTACACAGGGGTGACTTTGATTTGCTGGCTATGACAGGGTATTCTCCAAACCAAGGGTCTTGGCCATGGGTGATCTCTGCACCTCTCCTCATAGACTCAAGTAGTGACTTGGGGGGATTCTTTTTTTGAATGCTGATGGTATGTCGTACATTTCAGGAAGAAAAATGCTGAAATTCAATGAGCATTTAAAGCTGGTTAAGGTTAATGTTCAGTTCTAGCATGTGTTGCTAGATAGTGATAACCACATTTATTAACAATCCCATTATGCCATTTTGGAACATTGTTTTAGTTTTATCACCTTTATTTATTAACACTTAACAATGTGTGTCAGCTACATACATATGCTGATTTCAAGACAGCCCAGTAATTCAATTTTCCTCTTTGGTTTTATTCTTGTTGCTTCTGAGGAGTTCCTCATTCATTGTTACTGTCCAGCATTATCTAATGCTCTCTCGCTCTGTGTTTATTTAATTAAGGTGAAATTTACACAACATAAAATTAACCATTTTAAAGTGAGCGATTAATTTGTGTTTAGTATATTAACAATGTTATGCAACCACCACCTTATCTGTTCCAAAACATTTTTATCACCCCAAAAGAAACATCTGTACCCATTAATCAATTACTTCCCATTTGTCCCTTTCCTCAGCCTCTGGCAGCCACCACTTTGTTGTCTGTGAATTCACTTATTCTGAATATTTCATATAAATGGAATCATACAATACATGATGTCTGGCTTCTGTCAGCATGTTTTCGAGGTTCATCATGTTAGAGCATGTATCAGTGCTTCATTCCTTTTTATGGCTGAAGTATTCCTGTATGTATATGCCACAATTTATACATTCATTCAGTGATAGACACTTGGAGTGTTACTACCTACTCATGTTCTTTCATAGGTTTAAATTGACTTAAAGTTTTCTTTTAGTGATTCCATTGTCTTTGTGTAAAGTCTAACTAAAGAAACATTTTTATGCCGTTGCCCATTCTATCAGTATCACCATTTGAACAATTTAATATTATTGAGATTTGAAGTGTTGAGGATTATTGAGGATATTTGAAGTATTTGGGGGCTTTTTTATGGGTGTTCTGAACTTGCCAAGCAGAGGTACTCTAGGCAGGCAGTTGTCTTATCCTCAACCTACCTCAGGATTCCTCTTGATGAAATTAGGCAAGTAACCCTGACATCCATCTTCCGATTTCAAGGGGAGGAAACTGGTGTGATAGTTTCCAAACTAGCAGATCCCCCACCACCTTCACAAGTAATTACTTCCAGTAGTGATTCCAAGGTTACAACAGGGAGCCTCCTGGGCTTGTGTGGCCCTACATATATCTTTAATGCCTGCCACCAAATTATCTGGCAGTGTCTTCCCCTGCTAGACTAGACTGTGAGCGCTTCAGAGACAGAGACCATCTCACATCTTTGTGTCCCATTATGCCTCCACATGAGGTACCCAATCAATATGTGATCTGAATGTTGATATGTGAAAGCCTCTAAGTTGGAATTTCCTAAACTTTTTTTAATCTGTATCACACAAAAATGTCTTTGGTCTTAGTCCAGTATACTTTACACACACGTTATTTGTACTTACATGTATATACATCAAATATGAGTGTTCACCCATTTTACATGTGAATTCTGATGCTTTCTATATTAACCTATTTCCTCAAGCATGCTGATTAAACCCTCTTCATCGATTTCATAAACTTCTAATAGGTCACAACCCATAATTTTTTAAAGTTTATTTATTTTTTTAAAGTTTATTTTGAGAGAGAGAGTGCACATGCACAAGTTGGGTAGGGGCAGAGAGAGAGGGAAGGAGAACTACAAGCGGCCTCCACAGTGTTAGCACAGAGCCCAACGCAGGGCTCGAACTCAGAAACTGCAATATCATGACCCGAGCCAAAATCAAGAGTCAGTCGCTCAACCGACTAAGCCACCTAGGCGCCCCAAGACTGCTTTAAGTTTTAGCTTGAGTTTATAGCATCTTCTCCCTAGACCCCTTCCTTGGGAATAACTTCATGAGGTCATGCCACACTGTCAGCCAGTTGTTACTATCACAAGAAAATCTTTCTGCCCAAATAACAAACAAGCCAGTAAATTATAAGTTCAAATAATAGTGTCCAATTTTAGAAGGAAGCCTGACTTAGGGCCTTCTTTGGATCTGGTTTCACGAGATGTCTCTGTCCCTGTGCCTGGCATAGAGCATTTAAGGAATGCTAGGTCTTGCTCCATCTTTGGATCTTTCCTCGGCTGACTTTCCTTTTGTCTTGGAAGTTTGCTTTTTCTCTTTGGTTCTTCTTCCAACACCCAGTCCTCAGTAATGAGGCTAACTTAAATTCATTATGTTCAAAGAGTTTGTTTTACTTCTCTAGGTGAATGAAATCTTGTCTCGTTCTTCAGTCTGGAGTGCCTTCAAAGATCAGAAACACGATTTGTTTATTTCTGAGTCACAAACAGCAGGATACCTCACAGGTAATCCACACCTAATTGGTTACTCTGAAACATATGGCAGAAGCCACCTTCCTGTTGCCCTGATTAAACTGAAATAGCATTTATAGTGTCTTCCTAAGCTACTAGCCACCTGTCTTGGAGGTCCTGTGAGCATGTGGTGGACCTCTGGGGTTAGCCCTGGGCAAATGCCAACTGCTAATGTGTTGAATGTGTGCTGACTGAAACGTGAACTTTGCTCGGTTTTGACCCAATGAATTGATGGTGTCATAGGTTATATTTGGAGCATGACTGTTGAAATGTTTATCTTGAACGTGTAAAAAGATTAGAGAAATACCTATTCAGAAATATCAGTATTAGAAACATGATAGCGTATGATATTTTCCATTTCTGTCAAAATAACAGATTGGAACTCCAAATATGTACATTCATCTGTGAAATATTTTTCTTCTAAGTTTCCAGTAATTAATCTGTAGTTTTATAAAACATATACAATTTGTCCTTTTGTAGGAAGAAGTATGTACCATAAAGGGAAAGGGAATTTTAGTGTCTAGGGTTCAAAAGATAGTATGTTTTTGAAGCTCAGGACATTTGTCCATTTGACACACTAATTGCATAATAATTTTCCAATATTTTCATATTGGCTTCTATTTAAAAAGAAAGTCTTACCATTCTTTTGGTATATCCGAAGATGAAATATAGTCTCTGGTATAAAAGTTTTCAGTTTGAAATTAACCTTAAGAATAACAGGTGGTTTTTGCCATCTGCCTGAGTGTGGTATATATGTAAACAAAAATCAGCTCTGCATCCTCCTCTTACCAGAGCTGATGTAGGTAAATTGAGAGAAAAAAACAGTACCCACTGGATTTTATGCCAGTGTAACTTTTTGAGTAATCCCGATTGCTGGTGTAGAAGTTTATAAATCATGAAGACTAAAGTTTGTACTTTAGTATAACTTTAAAACTAAAGTTTATAAATCTTGAGTACTTAAAAATGGGGACTTCAGAGAATATTTTGCCTGGTTTTAATTTTAGTCTGTTGTGGCACTACTGCTTGCTTCCTCACTGTGACCATTTAATATTAATCCACTAAAATTTATAAGCAGAGCCCTAACATTTGTTTTTGTTTTAACTCGTTTTATTTTTTTTAATTTACATCCAAATTAGCATACAGCAGAGCCTTAACATTTGTAAACACACGGTGCTTTGATTGCCCATCCCTGCATGTACATTAAGAGCAGTGTCCTACGGTTCCCTTCTAACTTTCCCATGTGCCTGTCCTGTGATTTCTGTGGAAAGAAATACCTAGAAAATGGTCTTTGGCTATCTCGTATCTCTCTTTGAAATTTGAGGTGAAGCAGTAGCTTCTAAATAAGAGTATGTTCTATAATAGGCACACTAAAAACTTCTTTAGACTCGTTTTCCAAAAGTTTATGTAATACCACCTTTTTGTGGCATTACGTTAATTACCTTGTATAAGGATGTTGTGACTGGGAAGTCTGCCTTATGTTTTTTCCAGCTAAGAATAGCTACTTAAAAGTTTGGCCTTGAAGAATAGAAAGATGTAGATTATAAGCTTTTCTACAGGGACACCTTTCTAATTTGTTGTGTTCTGCATTGTGCTTAGTGTTCATTGACTTGATGCAATAGAAGACTTTAGATGGTCCTTGACTTAGTAATGGGATGTGGGTCACAAAGTCTGTGGTTAGAATACAGAAGAGATAGGGATTTATCTTTAGAGACTAATTTCCTTCAGAAATCTTTAGGTCCTCGCCCCATCCATATTTGCTAATAACTATAGAAAAATGTACAGGGATTTGAAGGGTTCCTGTCTGTGCCTTTCCTTTTACTTGGATCCCTGGGGTAGCTTCTGAAGGAGTTGTGAGAAGGAGCTGTGATGAGCTGTAGGGGATGGAAGAGGGTTGGGGAAGAAGAAAAGCTGGGATTTACAAATTTCTTTACATCCTCCTTTGGGCGCACTCAGGGCAGCAGGTTCTGTACAAAGCTGGTCAAAGGGGAGATGGTATAAATCCCAACTTGGACACATCCTGGTGTTGCTCTGGCCGTTCTGCAGGCCCCCCTGAAGCCTGTAGGCACGACTACGTGGGACAGTCTGGACTAGCCCTGAGCTCTGTTGGCCCGGAAATTGTCTAGTTCTTAGCACATCATCAATCTGGGATGTTCTTTTGTTGAAATGTTAGTTGTTTGAGAAGATTTTCCCATCAGCTCTCCTTGTTTTGAAAGGACTATTTAAAGAGAGCACTACCTTTTGAATTGTCTACTCATTGTTTAGGTTGTCAAATGTTTTCTTTTTTGTGTTTGAGCTGTTCCGTTGATGCTTTGTATTGTGTGTCATGTGTTTGATAAAAGGTACAAGTTATTCTAATAATGGTAAAGTCGCATTAGCGGAACTCCTTGGAATGTATACAGTGTTGCATTGAGTTGGAACTTTAATTGATTAGGATTTACCCCACCCTGTGCTCAGCCTGGAGGAGATTCTAATTGTGCCCAATGTGCAAATGAAATAAGGTGCTGTGAAAACACACTTCACTAACCATTTTTCTAAAATACTGATGGTAAGTTTGGCAAGTAGATTTTGTTTAGGAGATGGTGAAAGATAGAGGAAAGTTAATTACTCTTTCAAAGTAGGATAAGAATGACCAAAAATACGATAATTATTTTCTTTACCCTGGCTGCTGAGCAGATATCATTCAGTCACATCTCAGGATTGGGAGTATGGATAAAATGTCCTAGGCGAGATTGCTCCTTGTAGATGAATTGAGAAGAGGCCACCTGGTTCCATAGGTTCTTTGCCTGGCATACTTGTTTTGTTTTATGATAAAAACTTACCTAAACTGTCTAATGCAGTTTTACCTACAATGCAGACAAGCTATGTTTTCATTGACCTGGGCGTTAGTTACTTAGCTATTTGTTAGGTTCTAGAAGGGCATGTTGGTGAGAAGTTCAAGGCCCTGTAAAAACAATTTTAGCAGGGAAAATCCTCCAATTACCTCACCTAGAAAATCAGTATAGAGAAAGAAGGAACAAGAGGGAAAGGAAGAGAAGCAGGGCAAGGGAAACATGGTTGTAGGAGTGGGAATTGATGACGAAGAGCTTTGTGTACCCCCCCCGCCACACACACACTTAATTGGAATATGGAGATGAACTTCATACACACACACCCCTGTATATATTTATATTAGAGGCATGTCACATAGTTAATTTGGCTTCCTAAGGTCATTAAAGGGGGGTGGATGCAATTCTAAGGTCTCTCTTCATACAGGTCCATCAGTTCTCTACGAGTTAGGATTTTTTTTCCACCTTGTGTTGTTCTTTGTCCACCTGTCCCAAGACTATATGATGTGAGTGATGTTGGGAAAGATTCCCTGAGCTCATCAGTTTACTATAGGACACTGACGCTGAGGCAGAGCTTCCTGCTTTTGTTTTCCCTCCTGAGACTCTCACGTTCATTTTTAACAAAGCCCATGCTCTTTCCACTGCTCTATCGTTGCAGGCAATTCCATTTTGCGGGGTTCTTTGTTAATTTTCCGTCTTTTCTCATTCTCAAGTCTGGCAGCCTTGCACGTTACTGCCACGTGCCCCATTTCTGGCAGCTCCTGCTCTCTCCTCCCACCTTTCTCTGGAGAACACAACTGCTCTGTCCTCATCCTAACCAGACACCTTCTAAAAGAGAAGCCAGAGGTGTGAGAGAAAGAGCATTTCAGACTTATTAACAGAAATACCCAGGAATTTGTTTGTCTTTTCCTAAAGTGGCAAATGGTGGGGCTGGAATTTGGTCTATTGTGGATGATTCTTCTAAGCCTATCATGTCTCAATTTAATTTTAGCCCAGAAGTTCCCAAACTTTTCTCAGTTCACAATGCCTTTAATGTCTTAATGATTTTTTCATCTACTGCTAGGCCAAAAGAAATAACCTAATAGCTAAGTTGAAGTATTAGGTCCAAACAACTTGAAAGTGGCTATGTGGCATCCAGCAGATGTTGCTGTGTTTCTCTCCGACGTAAAATATCTAGCAGCACCCCTGTGAGTTTGTCCCAAGGTGCCTCCGCATGCAGTTGAAGAACAATAGCCTTAGTCTGTTTTCTATATGTAGCATTCATATTTGGTCTCGTCATCTCCTCATTTGATGTGGCCAAGATGAGTCCAACATTGGAAGTGCTTGGGAAATTGACCAGTCCAGGGTGTTTGGGGGGGTTATTCTTACAGCTTCTATCTTTGGTGAGACCCACTTAATCGATCTGTGGTAATCCTGCCGCTGCCTAGGGTTCAAAGGTTGATAGGTTGGTGGGAAGTGATGTGAACAGTGTGGTGCTGTAGCTCCCAACTGCCTTGTCAGAGGGGGTAGGTTGAGCCGGTGGTCTTCTGAGCTGTCTGTGGAAGGCCTGGCACCCTGCTTGGCAGAAGGCAGGAGTTGGTAGATGTAGGCCTTACAGTGCCTTAAAAAGGGAAGATCCTTTTTCCAACGTTTATAAGTTCAAGGTTCCGAGTGTGCGTGTTACAGCTCACACAGGTGGAACTGTGTCTGGCTGTATAATTACATATGAGATGCAGTGTTCACTCAGTGGTGTAAGCCATTTCACGTCCTGGATACAAGTGCTTGTAACGTGAAACAATCTGAATTGTGCCCCATTTGTCCTACATTAGTCCCTGTTACGCCTCAGCCTTCATCAAACTGCTCTGCTGTTTGCATTTCCTTATAACTTCCCTTGCTGCTTATATTTCTTTTTTCCCCTCAGGTGTCTCTCCTTCCCTTCTAACTGGCAGCAGCCCCCTTCACCTCAGGAGCGGGCTTTAGATCCGCTCTGCCAGGCAGCTTGCTAACTTCTGTGTAGCTCTCTGAAGCAGGTAGAGAATCATTTTGCTAAATGCATGCCGCTCCCACTGCCTTTCTAGTTCTAACCCTTGATGTTCCTTAGCTGTTTGCCTTATTTCCTACGGTTTCAGCTAAGAGTATTGCTCAGTTTGTGGTATTATGCTACAATGTCTCTTGCAAGTACTCTGTACAGTTTGTGCAGTGCTTCTGGGATGTAATGGTCTCTGCAATGTTTACGATAAACTGGAGGGCTAAAGCCATTATCTACAATGCTTGTAGGACACATCTTGATAAATGCTGGCATATGTAGCATTTCTATGCAGTAGAGACTCTTAGAATCAAGGAAGACCTATAAAACGAAAATATTGATATCTTTTTCCATAGCATTCTTGTTTTGACCTGTGACAAATGTCCAGAGCCTTCCTTTTGTAGAGCTGTCAGTGTAGCAGCCCTTGTTCATTTGGTGTTACTAGCTATAACAGCATTTCTTCGCACCAAATGAAAGTAGGTTAACTTGAATGTTGATAAAGGTTTTTCTTGGCATTTTATCAAGTATGACTTTTGGATGGGCTTAGTATGGAGTTTCCTTCCTCTACTTGTTCTTTTTTTTTTTATTTTCCATTTGACATAGCTATCCTTCAGTGCCCAGAATTTTTTGAAGCATTGAATTCCCAGAATTGAGAAGGGCCAATTTTCCATGTTTTCACACCAGTGTTGCTGTCCAGTACCAATTTTGAAATGATTTTTAACTTTGTCATATGATAAAGACATAGCTTGAAAATGGCACTGGGTAGTTGTCTGTTAAAGTGTGTGATCAGGTACTTGACTAGCTTCTGACCTTCTTATAAAGGTGTTTTTACACGACTCTGCTCTCTAGAAGGTGTGTGTTTTCCTTTCTTTCTTGCAGGACCTGGAGTTGCTGGCTACCTTACTGCAGGGACATCCTCGTCAGTCATGTCCAACCTGCCGCCTCCCGTAGACCACGAGGCAGGCGACCTTGGCTATCAGAGTTGACACCTTTGTGAGAGACAGTAAATGCTGACAGGCCAGTGCCCAGTCCACATTCCTCCAGCTGATACGTTGAAACAAACTCTTACTGCCTTTCTCCTGGTTTCATGACAGTGTTATTCCTTTTTCTATAAATATATTTTTATTTAGGAAAAAAAGTCAGTGATTCTAATTGTATCACGTTGTAAGAAAGCACTCTGTGGATCAGCCTAAGTGGGTACAGAAGTTTTTTTTCTTGATGTATGTAAGCACATTCTGTTCCTTTGTATCTGTTTACAAGACTGTGAATCAAAAAGACAAAACTTTCTTCCTAGTTTTTATAATGTTTTTTTTTTTGAATTAGCGTGACTGTGGGGTTGAACTGCAATCTACAGAAATTGGACTAGGTCACTTGTCCCCGGAAGACAGTGTTTCCCTCTCCTGCATCGAGTCCCTGTGGCTGTCCCCCTCCACCGTCCAACACTAGTAGGCTTCATCCTCGTGCCTGTTCCCCGGTATCCTCTCCCCAATCATTAACCTTCTGAGAGCTCACAGTACATGTCGGTATGTATAACTGACTTTACCAAATTGAATGAAAAAGGAGCTTGTGCAAAAAAATTTAAAAACGGATGTCAAGATGTTATGTAAGAGATTAGTGTAATTGTGAAATGTTCTATACAGTATCAAATATATAAAGCTTTCTATATTGAATGTACATTATACAGATCATTCATATGTGTACATAAAATTTTAAAAATAAAGGGAATTGACTGCTTTGTTAATGAGATATATTTGTTCTAATTTAATGTTTCCCTTTGAGGATCTCCTGCTTTTTTCTAAGACAGATCTAGTACTAGGAATAAACACAAACGCTCCCTCGCGTTCACAGCTCCTCATCCAGACAACTACGTTGACACATCTGATCATTCCCAATGCCCTTTGGTAATATTTCAGCCACATCTGAATTTCCAGAAACTAGCGTTTCATTTATTTTCTATTTAATAATTCAGGAATGGGTGAGGCTAGTATTACTCTAATGGGTGAGACACATTAATTTCAACGTTTTTTAAAGCGAGAGAAATTTAAAGTGAGAGCATATTTCAAATAATACAGATCTCAGCACATAGGTCTCCTAGTATGATCATAAACTACAAGAAAATGAAAACCTGTAAAGAATACAAACACTTCTTAAAGAATGAGGAAACACCCACACCTCCACATTGCCTTTGAAAGCAAGAGCCAAGTTTATTCCATAGTTGATGTGTAAGCAGAGTGTAATGGAGACTTACTCCCCCGATAAGTCTCTAATTCAGACTTTTGCATCATCTCTCAAAGGTTATAGAGTAATATACCCATGCACATATTTTAATATACAACTGTGGTTTTAGTTTCTAGGCAATACTTGTCATAAAAATATGTTCTCTAAAAGAAATTGTAACAGCTAATTTAGGAGTAGGTGGTATGGAAGAGCACAAATTAATATATTTCCTTTAAGTACTAGGAGAACATAAATATTGTATTTATGATATTTAAAGGGCTATTTAAATTAATTCACAATCACTGATAGTTAAGTAATAGCTCATTCTTACTGAACATAGGCTGTATGCCAAACATCCTGTAAACTCATACATACGTAGTCTCATTTAATCCTCAGAACAAACCTATGGGCTTGATACTGATAAAATTCTTATCTTCCAGGTGAAGAACATGGGCTCAGAGAGGCAAAGCAACTTAGCAAAAGTCACACAACTAGTAAGTAACAGAGTCAGAAATCAAAACTACTTAGACCTGACACCAAAGTCTGTCCTGAGCCATGATCCTAACACAGCAGCAATCTGAAGCAGTATGTAACTAGGAAAACTGAGAGGTGGTTTTTTTTTTTCTGTTTTGTTTTTAAACATTTTTTACTGTAAACCAAAACACAACTACAGAAAATCTCGCTGAACAAATTCGTCATTAAAAGGCAAATCACCCTTGAAACTACCATCTATGTCAAGAACTTTGCCAGCCTCTCCAGAAGCCCCTTCATGTGCCCCCATCAAAATCACAGCCACTCCCTTCTTCTTGAAAGTGACCACTTAAAAAAAAAAAAAAAAAGGACCACTTGTCTTACGCTTCCTTGTGTTCCTTTGTAGTTTATCACCCAAGTGTACATTCCTAGGGTTTGGTCTTGCATTTTTCCTTCTGTTAATATATTTTTGAGTCTTTTTAAATCTTGTGGCTCCCTTTCCATCTGCCTTTTCCCTATAACTTTGTTGAAGGCCCTGAAGCCGTTGGTTGGTTTTCCCAGTCTTGAGGTTACTGATCACACATTCCTAGTGCAATTCAACTTTTTCCTCTGCTCTTTGCATCTAGAGGCTTGATCAAACTCTGGTTCCATTCCTTTGGCAAGACTAGAGGGGGGCTTGGTTTTTTTTTGTTTTCTTAGAAGCACATCATGCCTGTAAGACGTGATATTAACAATAAGGGAATCTCAGTGTGACTAGATCCATTCATATACTGGGAGTTATAAAATGCTGCTATTCCACTTAGTAACTGGAATGCTTTTATAAAGAAATGCTTTCTTACAAAAAAAAAAAAAAAGCAAAAATGTTAAGTAGGACTACATCAAACCAAAGTTTCAACACAACAAAGAAAACATAAAAAGGCAACCTACTGAACGGTGGAAAATACCTGTAAGTCATATATTCAATAAGGAGTTAATGTCCAAAATAATGTGGAGAACTCAGCAAAAAATCCGATTAAAAAATGGGCAGAGGGTCTATATAGACATGTCCAGAGAAGACCTGTAGATGACCAACTGGTACATTTAAAAGATGTTCAACATCACCAATTATCAGGGAAATACAAATCAAAACCACCATGAGCTATCACCTCACACCTGTCAGAATGTCTAGTATCAAAAGGGCAAGAAATAACAAATGTTGGAGAGGATGTGAAGAAAAGGAAAATCCTTGTGCACTGTTGATGGAAATGTAAATTGGTGCAGGCACTGTGGAAAACAGCAGAGAGGTTCCTCAAAAAATTAAAAATAGAACTAACATATGATCCAGCTATTCCACTGATGGGTATCTATCTGAAGGAAATGAAAACACTAATTGAAAAAGATACATGCACTGTGTTCTTTGCAGTGGTATTTACAATCGCTACAGTATGGAAACAACCTAAGCGTCCATCAGAGGATAAAGGGATAGAGGGGATGAGGTGTTGATATACAGTGGAATATTACTTAGGCATAAAAAAAAATGAGAACTTGGAAATCATGACAACACAGATGGACCTTGAGGGTATTACCTTAAGTCATGGAAGTCAGACAAATACCCGAAGATTTCACTTATATGTGGAATCTAAAACAAATGAACAACACAAAACTCATAGACATGGAGCCCAGATTGGTGGTTATCAGAAGGGAAGGAGTATGGGTAGGCAAAATGGGTAAAGTGTTAATTGTATGATGATGGATGGTAACCAGACTTACTGTGGTAATCACTTTGTAGTTTCTACAAATACTGAATTAGTATGTAGTATAACTGAAACTAATCTAATGTAATATAACAATTTTACCTCAATAAAAGAACAAAAAAAAAGAAATGATTTCCTTTATGTGTTTTGTCACCCAGTGGCACAGGTCATATGGGAAAGGCAGGATGAAGGCTTAATTCATTTCCTTTACTCATCAGCTTTCAAGATAATGAATCTGTTCCCTGTCATCTTCTGAAGGTGACCAATTTTGTTGTTTTTACTAACACCATTATTGAAGTATTTTTTAGTATCATAGATTTAAACATTTGCTGTTCTTCAATCCTTTGCTGTTATAGACATACCTTGTTTCATTGTACTTTGCTTTATTATCCTTCACAGATACAGCATTTTTATTTATTTATTTATTAATTTTTTCCCCAAATTGAGAGTTTTGGCAACGCTGTGTCAAGAAACTCTTGGCACTATTTTTCCAATGTCGTTTGCTCACTTTATGTCTCTGTCACATTATGGTAATTGCAATATTTCAAACTTTATTATATTTCTTTGTAACTGTGATCACTGATCTTTGCTGTTACTATTGTAATTATTTTGGGGGAAACATGAACTCTTACTATGTAAGACGGCAAACTTAATAAAATGTATGTGTTCTGGCTGCTCCACTGATTGGCTGTTCCCCAGTCTGTCCTGGGGCCTCCCAATTCCCTGAGACACAGCTTTATTGAAATTAGGCCAGTTAATAACCCACTGTGGCCTCTAAGTGTTCAAGTGAAAAGAATAGTCACATGTCTCTCACTTTCAGTTAGGAATTAGAAATGATTAAGCTTAGTGAGGAAGGCGTGATGAAATCTGAGATGGGTGGAAAGTTAGACCTCTGGCACCACAGTTAGCCAAATAGTGACTGCAAAGGAAAGTTCTTAAAGGAAATTAAAAGTGCTGCTCCAGTAAGTACATGAATGCTGAGAAAGAAACAACATTATTGCTGATATAGACAAAGTGTTAGTGGTCTTGATAGAAAATCAAACCAGCTGCAATATTCCCTTAAACCAAAGCCTAACCCAGAGCAAGACCCTAACTCTTCGACTCTGTGAGGGCTGAGAGGTGAGGAAAAGTTTGAAGCCAGCAAAGGTTGGTTCATGAGGTTTAAGGAAGCGGCCGTCTCCATAACAAGGTGAAGCAGCAGGTGCCCATGGAGCAGCTGCAGCCAGTGACCCAGAAGGTATGGCTGAGACCGCGAATGAAGGTGGCTGCACTAAGCAACAGATTTCGAATGTAGGCAAAACAGCTTTATGTTGGAAGACGAGGCCATCTAGGACTTTATAGACAGAAGTCAATGCCTGGCTTCAGAGCTCCAAAAGACAGGCTGACTCAGGGACCAGTGCAGCTGGTGACTTTTAAGTTGAAGCCAATGCTCATTTACCATTTGGAAAGCCCTTAAGAATTACGATAAATCTACTCTGTGGTCTGTAAATGAAATAAGATCTGGATGGCAGCACATCTGTTTGCAAAATGGTTTACTGAATATTTTAAGCCCACTGTCGAGACCTCCTGCTCAGAAAAAAAGATCTCCTTCAAAATATTACTGCTCATTGACAATGCATCTGTTCATCCAAGAGCTCTGGTGGAGATAGACAATGAGATTAATGTTTTCATGCCTGCTAACACAACATTCATTTTGCAGCCTATGGGTCATGGAGTAATTTTGACTTTCAAGTCTGATTATTTAAGAAATACATTTATTTTGTGGGGAGCCTGGGTGGCTCAGTCAGTTAAGCTTTCGACTGTTGTTTTGGGCTCAGGTTATGATATGGTTCATGGGATTGAGCCCTGCATTAGGCTCTGAGCTGACAGCGCATAGCCTGGTTGGGATTCTCTCTCTCCCTCTCTCTCTTTGCCCCTCCCCAGCCCACATTCACTCTCACTCTCTCTCTCAAAAAAAAAATTAAACAAAAGGAAATACATTTTTTAAGGCTCTAGCTGGCATAGATAGTGATTCCTCTGATGGATCTGGGAAAAGTAAATTAAAAACGTTCTGAAAAGGATTTACCATTCTAGATGCCATTAAGAACACTTACAATTCCTGGGAAAAGGTCAAAATCAACATCCACAAGAGTGGAAGAAGTTGATTCCAGCATTCATGGATGACTGAGGGGTTCATGACTTTGGTGGGGGAAGTAACTGCTGATGTGGTAGAAAGAGCCAGAGAGCTAGAATTTGAAGTGAAACCTGAAGATGTGACTGACTTGTTGCATCTCATGATGAACTTGAATGGATGAGGACTTGCTTCTTAAGGATGAGTAAAGAAAGTGGTTTTGTTGAGATTAATCTGGTGAAGATGCTGTGAACATTGTTCAAATGACAACAAAGGATTTAGAATATTTCATAAATTTAGTTGAAGCAGCAGCAGTGTTTGAGAGCATTGACTATAATTTTGAGAGAAGTTCTACTACAGGTAAACTACCATCAAAGAACATCTCGTGCTGTAGAGAAATCGTTTGTGGAAGGAAGAGTCAACCAATGTGGCGAAGTTCATTGTTGTCTTTTTTTTTTTTAATTGTTTTTACATTTATTTTTGAAAGAGAGACAGTGTGAGCAGGGGAGGGGCAGAGAGAAATGGAGACACAGAATCTGAAGCAGGTTCCAGGCTCTGAGCTGTCAGCCCAGAGCCTAACATGGGGCTCAAACTTGTGAACCACAAGATCATGACCTGAGCTGAAATCGGCCGCTTAACCGACCAAGCTACCCAGGCACCCCCGTTGTGTCTTATTTTAAGAGTTAGCACAGTCACCCCAGCCTTCAGCTATACCACCCCGATCAGTCAGCAGCCATCAACATTGAGGCATAGCCCCCACCAGCGAAAAGAGTACAACTTGCTGAAAGCTCAGATAATGGTTAGTACTTTTCAGCAATGAGGTATTTCTTTTTTTTAATTTTTTTAAAGTTTTACATATATTTTTAGGAGACAGAGTGCAAGCAGGGGAGGGGCAAAGACACACACACATACACACACACACACACACACACACACACACACACAGAATCTGTAGCAGGCTCCAGGCTCCTCGTTGTCAGCACAGAGCCAGACGCGGGGCTCTGAACCCACGAAGGGCAGGATCATGACATGGGCCAAATTTGGACGCTTAACGGACTGAGCCACCCAGGTGCCCCAGCAATAAGATATTTCTTAATTAAGGTATGTAAATTTATTTTTACATAATGCTGTTATAAACTTGATATTACAGTTTATTATATATTACTATATATATGTTATATATACTATATATATTATATATAGTATAATGTAAACATAATTTTTATATACACTAGGAAACCAAAAAATTCATTTGACTCATTTTGTTGTGATGTTCACTTTATTGCAGTGCTCTGGGACTGAACCCCATAATATCTCCAAGGTATGCCTATATCTTTGTTGAAGTTGTAAATGTCCTGTCTTTGCCAGTGGAAGCTTCTTCAGCCTGGTTCCTTGAGTCCCCTTTTCTTTCTTTTTTTTCCCCCCCTTAATGTGGTAGAGTACACATAACATAAAACTTATTATCTTAACCATTTTAAGTATACAGATAAGTATTATTAGATATATTGATAATGTGCAACTATCACCACCATCCATCTCCAGAACTCTTATCACCTTCTAAAACTGGAAGTTTATACTCATTAACTGATAATTCCTCCTCCCCCAGCCCCTGGCAACCAGCATTCTACTTTCTGTCTCTGTGAGTTTGACTATTCTTTAAAAAAAATTTTTTTTGTTTATTTTTGAGAGGTGGGGGAGGGGCAGAAAGAGAGGGAGACACAGAATCAGAAGCAGGCTCCAGGCTCTGAGCTGTCAGCACAGAGCCGAACAAGGAGCACAAACCCACAGACCTCAAGATCATGACCTGAGCTGAAGTCAGACGCTTAACCGACTGAGCCGCCCAGATGCCCCGAGTTTGACTA
Organism: Panthera tigris; assembly: GCF_018350195.1. Classification (NCBI taxonomy): domain Eukaryota; kingdom Metazoa; phylum Chordata; class Mammalia; order Carnivora; family Felidae; genus Panthera; species Panthera tigris. The sequence continues at coordinate 129,042,958 of NC_056668.1, read as the reverse complement.
TTCTAAGTATCTCAAGTGGCATCATATAGTGTTTAAATTTTTGTGAATGGCTTATTTCATTTAGCATAGTATCTTTAAGATTTGTTCATGTAGCATATGTCAGAATTTCATTCCTTTTTAAGAAGCTGAATAATAATCCATTGTATGCACATGCCACATTTTCTTCATCCATCTCTCTATCAATGGACGTTTAGGTTTCCATATTTTAGCTATTGCAAATAATGCCACCATGAACAACTTGATTTTAAAATGGGCAAAGGTCTTAAATAGGCATTTCTCCAAGCAAGGCATAGAAATGGCCAATACATACACAAAAATGTGCTGAGTCACTAATCAGGGAAATACACAGGGAATGAGCCCTTTTAGTAAACCTGAGGATTATCACCTGGTGGCTGGAGAATCCCTTTCAGTCCAGAAATTCTGTGATTCCCTTTTCTGATCTTAAATTCCATTTTATGATGGAATGTCCCTAAATACCTAGCCTTTACTAATAAATATTTTTATTTATTTATTTATTTATTTATTTATTTATTTATTTATTTATTTATTTATTTATTTATTTATTTTTAGAGAGCACACTTGCCCGTGTGGGGGTGGTGGAGTGGCAGAAGGAGAGACAATCCCATGCAGTCTCCATGCTCAGCGTGGAGCCCAACGCAGGGCTCAATCCCACGACCCAGGGATCATGATGTGAGCAGAAATCAAGAGGCGGAGGCTCAACAAACTGAGCCACCCTGGCGCACTGGAAAAAAAAAATACAGATAAACTTAGTCTATTTCTGGCAGCCTATTGACTAGGAATTTAATGGCCTACTTGAGTTTTCAGGAACACATGGCCTCCTATATGGTTTAAACACTTCGGGGCACCTGGCTGGCTCAGTGTCTAGAACATGTGACTCTTGTCTCAGGGTCATGAGTTCGAGCCCCACATTGGGTGCAGAAATTACTAAAAAAGTATATAGCACTTACCTTTGACCAGAGGAAGTGTGAGCACAGAATGCAAAGACTTCTTTGAGCTTGTTTACTTATCTATAAAATAATGTTGATAATTCTTAACCCATCCTTCACAGGGCTGTCGTGAGGAGTGAAAATATGTCTGTGAAAGGACTCTGGGAACCATGAAGCATATCGATGGTGGTAATAATCGTAAGTACCCAAGTCAGCAATTATCGATAACAATTTTTCTCATTCTATTTAGGATCAGGAATGGGGTAAAACAAATTCCAACGACTTTAAGGTCTACATAAAATCATATGTAATTTTTTATTAGTTTTTGGAAGTCGTTCTGTTGCTAGGTAAGCCCTAACTAAAAAGCAGCTACCGTGGCTCCCAAATCAGAGATGCTGTGCTACAGTCTTCAGTTGGTAAGATCATCGGTTTCCCACAGTAAAAATACATTTGTCCCTGAGCCATGGCTCGTTTGCCAGCAGATGAGGTCCAAGAGGCCAAACCTAGAGAATGACTTAAAAATTTGCTTCCAAGCTGAGAAGAATGCCGGACAACAGAGTGGAATGAAGAGTTGTTTGTGAACTGAAATACCATTTACACAGTCAAGCCAATCTCATTGTCATATTGATGAGAGAGCATAAGGCAAGCTGAGGGCAAACTACAGGCTAGCACACCCCCGTCCCCCCAAAAGGGGGGAATATGTGTGACATTCCTCAGGTACTCTTGGCTGCCCAAGAACAAAGGAAAGGGAAAAACAGATGGTTAGCTGATAGAGATCAGAGTCCTGCAGGACAGGAGTCTCCATCAGTTCACAAATATCTTAGTAAATTACAAGAAAAAGGCAATCTTATCAACAGCCTAATCTCCAGAAACTTACAGACTCAGCTTCCTGGAGCCCTAATATCACCCTCTCCTCCACAATGATGTAGGGAACAAAGGCAAGAAGGAAATGGCGGATAAAATTAAATTTCCTTATAACCTGCAGCCCATTGACAAATACTTGAGTCAAATACAGAGTCTGACATTTCTCCAGGAACTCCCTACTGGTCCTAATGTTAATGCCACACTAGAGGAAAAACAACCTTAGCTTGACAATAGCAAGGCCTCAGGTATCTTAAGAGTCCTCTTTAGCCTATCAAAGTCCTTCTAGAAGCCTGCCTTTTGTCTTTTACCCGCCCTCCTCCCCCCCACCCCCTCCAACTCCATTGGATATAACCAGGTACTCTTTACTACCCCGGTGCAGCTCTTTCTGCCCACGGGTCCTATCCCCATGCTTTAATAAAATCACCATTTTGCACCAAAGACACCTCAAGAATTCTTTCTTGGCCATCAGCTCTAAACCTCCCTATCCCCCCTCACCAATCCAGAACCACATCAGGGCCATCTAGGCTGCAGTCCTGGCCCTCACTGTGTGATCTCTCATCCTTAACACTTCCCTTACAGTGCTGTTCTGTAGCTAAGAGATAATGGATGTAAACACCTGATATAGTGCCAGCCTCTTAGATGGGGTGGTGGTGTTGAGAGAAAACACCAGCTTGGCAGACCCAATCTGCCCTAGTTAGATTTCTGACCTTGGGCATCAGTTTCCTCTCTAAATTGCCTGGGTTGGTCCGTCAGGAGATATTTCACTCTTAGGAATCTAATGAAAGGTAATATAAGCCCTCTTTACAAAAATGTACAAAAGGACATATTTTTTAAATATTAGAGAACTCAGTCCCACTCTAACCCCGGATAAAAAGCCCAGAGCTGGATAGCTTCTAAGAATTATGTATGATATTGTTTCTTACAAGTAACTGGGCTTATCATGACACAGACTGTCTTTGTCCTCTACTATGGAATCTATCCTAGTCCTCAGCGCTTTCCTATTACTAGTTTTTTACTACGTGTGTTTAATATGTTACTCAGCATTTAAAGCAAAAAACTTCACATCTGAAGTTGACCATCCACTAACGTCCAGATTGAAGGAATAAAAGGCGAGGCCAGTTTACTGTGGGATCCAGGGCCCCATAAATACAGTATTTATGTATTTAAACTGGGGTGGCCAGTTTAAAAAGTTTGTTTCTTGGGGCGCCTGGGTGGCTCAGTTAGTTAAGGGTCCAACTTCAGGTCATGATCTCACGGTTCGTGTGTTTGAACCCCAAGTCGGGCTCCGTACTGACAGCTTACAGCCCAGAGCTTGCTTCTGATTCTGTGTCTCCCTCTCTTTCTGCCCCTCCCCAACTCACACTCTGTCTCTCTCTCAAAAATAAATGAACACTAAAAATTTTTTTTAAAAAACACTGTATTTTAAAAAATAAAAGGTTTGTTTTTCCACCAAGCTTACCAAAGATGTGTACATTTTCATCATTTTTACAAAGCCCCAATTTAGGGAAATAATTTAGTAAGAGAAGAGAAAGTACCAGAATTGTTAATGGAAGTCTCAGTTCCTCATACAAATAAGAATCAATGTTTAAGCTTACATTTTTTTTTAACATTGAAAAGGTGTATGGTTTGTCTAACAAGATTATGTGGTTACTGTGTGTGAAGAGTTTTCAGTTATTCTCCAGTCTGCGAGGAACGTTCACCTCACTCCCTGGCCCTTGCCAAGTGGTGATGTCTGTGAGCAGGAAAAGAAGAACCCCATGCCCTCACTTTCTTTATTTCAGGGAAAATTTTATGAAAATGGTACTTGAGTCAGTGAAGGAATGAGTCATTTGTCTTTAAAAAGAAAAGTCATAAGCAGGTAATTCTGCAAATACTTAGTTATGCATAAATTTGGTGAATTAGAGCTTAAGCTCAAACCCCACTCTCACCCTTAAATATTTTGCAGGACTGAGAACAGCCCTCCATGTACATTTATCCATTTTCCAAGACAGGAAATGGGAGCGTCTTTCCTGGCTTTAAATGTGGGAGTTGTCCAGACAGACATCGTTGTCAACCCTGAAATGATCAAGATGAGTTCAGAATATTTATGTACCTCCTGTGTTTAGAGCAGGAAACGTTATCAGGTACTACAGAGCTGTAGACACCACACCCTTCACTCTTAAGGGGCTCAGCTTGGTCAGACCTTAGATTAAGTGCCAATAAGTACATCCCCCGAGGCAGGATTTTAAGCAGGAGTGAGGCCAAAACAGAAAAGAAAAAGGTAATTTGGAGAAAACAGTGGAGAAAGAAGAGAACATTGGAAAAGAAAGCTATCATATTTAATACCCTTAGAGATAAACATTACATGCACAAAACAAAAGGAAGCCACTGTAAAAAACATTTTTTTCCTAGAGAAAATCCTGTGTTACAAAAAAAAAAAAACAAAAAAAACAAAAAAAACCCAAAAACCCAAACAGCAGAAATGAGAAACAATGGAAGCCGCTGAGAGATAATGTTGCAGAAATTTCCTTAAGAAGCAGAATAAGCAGAAACAGATGGAAATAAAGGACACAAAGTTAAAGTAGGGGATGGCCAGTCCAGGAGGCCCATTATCAAAAAAAAAAAAAAAAAAAAGTTCCAGAAAACAATAGTTTTGAAAAGGAGATTTGTGTCCCACCAAAATTCCTATGGTGAAATCCTAACCCCCAAAGTAATGGTATGAGAAGGTGGTGCCTTTGGAGAGGACAAGGTCTTGAAGGTGGTGACCTTATAAAGGGACCCCAGAGAACTCCCTGGAGCTCTTTCTGCCACGTGAGAACACAGTGAGAAAGCAGCATCTGGAAACCAGAAGCAGGGTCCTCCCTCACTGCTGAATCTGCTGGTCCCTTGATCTTAGACTTCCAGCTTCCAAAACTCAAAATTAAGCCACCCAGTTTATGGTATTTTGTTATAGCAGCTTGAGCTGAGTAAGGTGGGTGGAGGACAAAATAAAAAACTCAAAAGCGTCCCCATAAAAGAAGAGTGTGCCACTGAGTATCCAGTCTAACAGATGAAAATAAACCCTTACAAATGTACATCATTGTGAAATTTTACGATAGGAAACAAGAAGTTCTTATAAACATCCAGGGTATTGCAGGAGAAGGAAAGAACATTTCTTAGAAAGGAGCAAGAATCAGAATAGCACTGGATTTCTCAATAACACTAAAAAAAGACAAAGGGGTGATGCCTTCAAAAATCTAAGGGAAAAGTGATTTCCTAGCCTAGGATTCTAAAGCCAGCCAAACTGCCAGTTAAGTGAGGAGACATCATTTAGACATTATCAAACACACCAGCTCTCAGATTTACTTCCCAGGAAAGTTTTGTAAGAAGGTCCTAAAAGATGTTCTCCCCCAGAGTGGGATAACCAAAAAAGGAAAGGAGGGATTCTCTGAAAGGTCATGAAAAGAGATGCTGAATCAAGACAAGAGCTGGCAGCTGACTTAGAGTACAACCAGCTGAGCCCAACCCAGCCCTGAGCAGGTCAGAGACTCTGGGAACAAATTCTTCAAGAAGATGAAGTCTCTGTGCTTGAACATACTGAGAGGAAGGAGATTGGAGGAGGTGAACAGAAAAATCTCTGTGGTGCGACATGGTGAGGTAAGGTTCTGACTGGTACTTCCATAATGATACCAATATGAGTGTATTAGAGAATGAGAGAACGGATGTGCATGAGAGTGTATGTATGTTTGGTGGGAAGAGAAGATGAAAGACAATTGAATCTTCTAAATTCAGAAGTCAATAGATGATGGCTAAAGCAAAACAAGAAAATGAAGGAGTAGCAATATAACAGACTATATACGAATAGTAGTGTTTTATCAAGGTCATGTTTCCCGAGTGTAATCATTATATGGATAAGTGCCATGATGTCTGCAACTAACTCAAACAGCGGAGAGAGAAGAAAGCAGGCGTGAATCTAGGTGCGGTATATGGATGTGCACCATGCTCCATAAATTTTCTCAAGATGTGAGATGTTTTCAAAAAACCTGGGACATCAGTACTAGTATAATTGCATTACTTAGAAGAAGATAGCTATGCTTATCAATTAAAAGTTTTTAAGGGGCGCCTGGGTGGCTCAGTCGGTTGAGTGTCCGACTGCGGCTCAGATCATGATCTTGTGGTTGACGAGTTGGAGCCCCGCGTTGGGCTCTGTGCTGATGGCTCGGAGGCTGGAGCCTGCCTCAGGTTCTGTGTCTCCCTCTCTCTCTCTGCCCCCTCCTACTCATGCTCTGTCTCTCTCTGTCTCAAAAATAAATAAACATCAAAAAAATTTAAAAAAAAGTTTTTAAGTGGTTGTGCATGGGATTAGGAGATGAGCGTATTGGAGCATGGGGAGGAGAGAGCACTGTGCTTCATGACTAGATTTGAATGGGGATTTGACTTTTTTTTTTTTTTTTAATGTTCGTTTATTTTTCAGAGAGAGAGAGAGCACAAACAGGGGAGAGGCAGATAGAGAGAGAGAATCCGAAGCAGGCTCCTCACTGTCGGCACAGAGCCCAATGCAGGGCTCGAACTCACAAACTTCGAGATCATGACCTGAGCTGAAGTTGGGTGCCTAACCAGCTAGGCCACCCAGGTGCCCCCGATTTGACTCTTTAACTCTGGTATACACACCTTTTATTAAAACCTGAATTTTAGGGGCGCCTGGGTGGCTCAATTGGTTGAATGTCTGATTCATGGTTTCGGGTTAGGTCATGATCCTAGGGTCATGGGATCAAGGCCTATGTCAGGTTCTGCACTGAGTGTGAAGCCTGCTCAAGATTCTCTCCCTCTCTCCCCTTCCTCGGCTCATGTGCTCAAACTCTCTCCCAAATCAAAACAACAACAACAACAAAAAAAGGCCGAATTAAAAAATATCAATGCATATTAAGGGAAATTTTAAAATCAGCAAAACCAAAACTTTATAAAAGCAGCTTTTGTACATACAAACAATGGTAGAAAAAATACTGTCTGCCACAACAAAAAGAAACACTAACTATTTAGGCACAGCCTTAACAGGAGATGCGCTAGATTTACCTGATGTCTGTCTGACCCTCTACTGAAGCGCATAAAGGAATTCTTGAACAGAAAGACACATCTTCTTCCTAGAAGGATGAGTGATTGGAAGTGTCACTTGTCCCTAAAGTAAACTTAATGCAATCTCCAAGTCCCAACAAAATGATTTGATGGCCTATTTGTAAGAAAACTATAGAAATATGTGAA